>NW_027466453.1:21527500-21820000 GCF_050575085.1 Anarhichas minor
CGCCCTTCATTCCTCACATGAAACGAGAAGTCAACGTTGATTTTTTTGTCACGTAGCTCGTGTACTTCAGTAACGGCACTTCGGTGGTTATCGTAGTTTTGTTACATAAACCTAACTGAGTTTCCTGTGTAGACCGAAGTTTATTTTGAAAAGGTCGTATGCATGTCGTGTTGCTAGCTTTCGTTGGAAAACTCGAGACAAATGAGTAACTTTCCAAAAGATTGTGATACAAACCGTTGTGTGAGGGTACGTTAAACCAAAACACATTGACAAAGCATAATGACTTCAAGACGAGGGAACCCGGAAGTGCAAGAATGCCGACTCATTTCTGGGTTTTAAGGACTCTTTCTTGCAGCACTCTATTGTCCAATCACAGCGCAGTAACTAGGCACAGAAGGCCCGTCTTTGGATGAGTCCACATGTTGAAGGGGTGTGTGCATCATCGGTCTCATGACGAAGTCATTTTGTCGCTTGTCTTTTTTAATTGCTTGAATTAATGCACAAAACAAACAGTCCAACAGTGGACTGTCCCGCTTTTAGTCCTGAAACGAACATAATGTGCAGCTTGTGACATTCAAAGCATATGAGGTGATTATATGGAGTATTCTTTTAAGTGAAATATGCTGCTAACAACCTCTAATGGAGCATGAAAAAAGCCTGACTGAACAGTGTCTGCTGGGATAACAGCGAAGCAATTACATGGACTCAGGCTAAGTGTTACGTAACAGGAACAGTTTTGTTGCAGATTCTGGATCATTTCAGCAGCAGCAGCTTAAAGCCTCCGTGCTTCTGGATTATTTCATCAAGCTTATTTGTACCCCCCCCCACCACCACCACCTTCTGTTTCTTACGTCTGACATTGTTCGACCCGTTTGTCATCAGGTCGGGGTTCTGCTTTGCTTGTTTTTATTTCTCACTCCGTCGTAATTGTTTATTTGATTTTCATATTGGTAAAGAGCAACCGAGGGTAGAACCTCGTCTTTCATAAAGTCAAAGAGAGACAAAGGTCGTTTTTGAGCTAGGGACGCTCAGATATCGATATTTAATATATTGGCAGATCGGTAACAGATCGGTGTTCGGTATTGGGTGGATCTGATCGGTGCATCCCTAGTTTGGGTTCCAAAGAAGGCAAGTCCTAAAGCAACGGCATACCTATGAGTCAAAAGTGTGCTTCCAGCTCTGTAACAGTTTCTACAAATGTGTCTCTCTCTGTGTTGTTACGTTCCTCTTTTGAGGTCTAAGGGATGAGGGGAGTGACAATATGAAAATACCCAGGAAGAGAGAGTCATGGGCAACAGATGTCTTAACAAAAGAGATGTATTAACAAAAAGATGAAATGCTCACAAGGCAACTGAAAACTACTTTCTTGAAACAAGAAAGCGACACCAGTTAACAGCAGTGATGATCGAACTCAAAAGACCACAGTAGTGTACACACTAATGGGTCGGGCTAACAAACAACAACACACGGCTTGAACAGAGGCGACCCCCCCACCCACACACCCACACACAGCTTCAATGTGGATCTCCTCTCCTTTTAACCCCCGTGGCACTAATCGGGGATTGAGCCCAGCCGCGTTCACTCACCGGCTGCAGCTGCTCGGCAGGAACAAAGGTGGCACCTGCATGGAGACTGTGGTGGAGAGAGCACAGGGACAACAACACGTAACACCCCCTCCCATTAACCAAACCCCCATTATTAATACCATACATGATTATATGAAACCAAAACACGTCACTCACGGGACAGAGCAGAGAGAGCGGAGAGGCTGGCTCATTTTTGCATAGAGGACACATTTTTTTTGTCATTTTCATTAATAGTAATAGTTATGAAAAAGTATGGCTCTACCACACGCCTGTGGCTTCAGTTAATAATAATTGGTGCTGAGGGCATTTTACTCAGCTTCCATTCACATGATTGGTATCAAATGAAGGAGAGAAAAAGGGTCAAATGAAGTATCGGCATCACTGTAAGGGTCCTATCGATGCTCCGCCCTGTGCATTTAGGCTGAAGTCTATTTCTCTTAAAACACTTCTTAAGACACAAAGTTGACACAGAATGTTTCCGTTCTGCAAACCAAGTGTTGCCCCAAAACATTGTTCATGCATTTAAAGAAAACTCCTGCAAAACATCATGAAAGTTAGAATACATCAGAACCTTCCACCTTATTCACTGAACATAAATATGAACATAAACAACTTAATTTATCATGCAAGGACATTCTTACAACTGCTTTTTTATCTCAACTTGAAAGGACTTCATCTGCACTGCAAACATCATTTCAGGTCAATTTGATTTAGATCTCAAATGTGCCTCAGGGGGCTTTACAATCTGTACAGCAGCACCACACCCTCTGTCCTCAGACGTTTGCATTGGATTAGGAAAAAATACCCTTTAATGAGGAAGAAATGTAAGAAACTTCATGGAAAGCAACTGAGGAGGATGCATAATAGAAATGTTACCGTCGAACCCTGACACTGAGCACCAGCCGGCCCCCCCTCTGCTTCCACACACAAGTCTTTGTAGTCCGCTGTAACAGTTTCATAAATCACATTTTCATCGGGCGGAGAAGCTCTGAATTTGTTCTTTTTGTGTCCCTTGACTAACTTTCATGCAGTGATTCGGGGCCACGCTGCTCCGTTCAGCTGACTGCTTTCATACAACACACGTTTTGTTCGGCTTACACGTCACAAATGCCCGTCTGCAGATGTTTCTCACAGTCGGAAAATATCTGTGATTCTTGCACATACTAAAAAAACAACTAAAAACAACACATGACCTCACAGTGAGACAGAGGAGCACTTTAACAAAGAACTCCGCTGGTCACCTGCAGCTGACAGCAGGTGACCACTGATACCTCGACCTTTAACCTTTGGCCTCCTTACAGCACTAAATCACTTATCTGTCTTTAAGAAAAAATCATTTCAGCGTCTGTTGTTGCAGATAAAAACACTGCTTTGTGCTTTTAAAAATATACATCTGCTCAGTGTTCATACCAGACGTCATTAGATTTGCTTCTTCACTCTCACTTTTTTTTTTTGCCAAATATTCGTATTTAATTAACTGAAAAATGTGTGAAGTGTAATCTGTGATGTTTAGTAGCAGCTGAGGTAATATTGATTGAAAAGCTAGTCTTAAAGGTACAGTGCATTTAGAGGATCTATTGGCAGAAATTGAATTTGATATGGATAAGTTTGTTTTAGTGTATAATCACCGAAAAATATGAATTGTTTTGTGTTTTTGTTACCTTAGAATGACCCATTTATATCTACATGGGTCCTCTTCACGGAGTCCGCCATGTTTCTACGGTAGCCCAGAATGGACAAACGTAATACTGGCAAACTTCAGAGCTCCTTCACACTTGACACACGGGAAAATGCTACACACTGCCCCTTTAAAACGAAACATATCATCACTTTAAGATTAAACCTTATTGGCTATAAAGTTCAGACCATGAGAAAAGCTTCTACGGGTGAATCAGTGCACAACAGATTATTAGACATTTGTTGGGAGTTCACAAATATCCCCTAAAGTCGAGCCTTTCGTCTTGACGGCAGAACCTGCTGGAGATTCTTCATGTTTTTAAGTTTTCTTCTGTGTCACAGTAATCCAGTGAGAGTTGTCTGTACATCTATTGGTGCTGCTAATAAATAAATACTTTTAATGCCAGAATGTTAACATGAAATAAAGTAAATAAATGGGGCTACTGATGTAGCCAACAGCGTTGACGCACTGAATCTGAGGCAACATTATACTTTGTGTTGACATCCCCCCCCCCCCCACGGCGTCACGGAAACTGTAGTCTTAAAACTTAATTGTGGCCTGAAATTAAAACCAACTGATCAGAGAGAGTCACATTGAGAGTCACATCTTAAAAGGGCAGATTCAGAATGTAGTCATTGTCTGACCTGGTGGGATTTCAGAGGACAAAAGGACATTTTCATCCAGCAGGGTTTTAGAACTTAAACCTCTTGTGATGCCAAAGAAGAAGAAAGAAACAGACTTGCTTTGGTGTGGTGGTCTTAATTTGATATGGCGTGACATCTTAGTGGACGTGAGGCCTGCAGTTGTTCAGATAAAAGGATCGGTCCCGCTCTCGTCTGCACAATCGGCTCCTTTCATGAAGCTTTTGTCTTATACTTCTTAATGCAATTAGCTTTTCTTCAGCTTGTCATTCCTGTCTTTTGTGTTTTTGTGGAAAAGAAGTGGTGCTGATGATACAGACCGAGCAGAGCGCAGCCAGGCTTCTTCTTTTCAACTATGACTCAGCAACTACTACACTAGAAAGCATGAGTTTCCGTGTGCAACGAGCCACACAGATAGAGTTGCGGTCTGCAAACACCCATTGGCTGAAAGTAGGTCAAGTTTAGATTCACGTCATTCTTTGCTGTGGCGCTGCAGAGGATCCTGCCCTCGTTGCTCCGATTCACAGACGAATGCAGCAGCAACGACAAGCTTATTTAGTCATGATTGTAAAAATATATATTATAAATAAAAGACCTAAACACAACGTACAGTGCACCAACAGTCACTTTGAAATTGGGGATATCTGAGTGTAAGAAAATGTCACGTCTGGGAGGAGAAACTGTACCAGTCAGGGATCTAATGTGTGTCACTGGAGCAACAGGAAGCAGCTTTATTAAAGGACGCTGGAATGACTTTGAATATAAATATGTTTTGTATTGTTTTTTGTGTTTATAGTTGGTTTTATGTTTTGTTCATAACATTTCCTGTCAGGTGAATAGGGGGACAAATGTAACTAATAGATATCAACATGAAACGTCCCCAGTTGACTACTGACATTAAGATGATAGTTTTTTGGATTACAAGTTTTCTGAAATGTTAGGTTTTAATATGCAAATGAGGCATTATCTAATGTTAACTTTTGGTGAATTTAGGAGAAGTTTACAGACACAAATAGATAAAGTAGTAAAAGAAAACCCTCGATGTGTATTTTGGATGTTTTCTTTCCACCCGTTTGAAAGGAGACATGTTGAAAATCTCAAAACAATGTTTTTACTCGGGTGTCTGGGCGGTTTTGACTGACTTTCGGGCAGTCTGGTGACGAGTGATTTCATATTTTTTTCAGAGAAAATTGCCCACCATCCAAAAATGTGAAAAGGTTTTTGGTTGTTTTAAAAGAAAAATAACCAAACAACATTAAAATGGAGAGTTGCAGTCTGTTAATGAAGCTGCATCACCATTTCTAAATGTTTGGCTTGTTGCTCTAAATATCTTGTGGTGCAGCGATTAAAAGAGAATTACATGAGAGCAATTTAAACATGAAAGACGTATTAATAGACTACAGCAGCCGTTTATGGCAGGCCAGTATTTATGATTGATGGGTGTTAAGTGGAAGCGGTTGTAAACTACTCTGTCAGTCGTGAGGTTTGAAACGGGCCATAAAACCACAAAATATTTCACAAATGAAAAGTAAATCTGGAAGTTTAAAACAAGATATTTACCCATGTATATATTCTAGTTAGCAGCTAACGTCAAAAGTAGCATTTCTTAGTAAAAATTGTTGGATTAATGCAAACGTGTACATTAAGGGAATATCCAGGATTTAAGAGGGGAAACAAATGACTGTGGGCACTTTGTGACTATCCGACCCCATCTCCTGGTCCGTTGTGTTGCATTTAGTCCGTAGCAGAAGGAAACCTCCGGGTCTGAAACGTGAAGCTAATGCGATAAACCTGCGTTTATAATTCGTGGATATTCCACGAATTTCTATAGTTTGTAGTCACTTTATTGAACACAAATTATGTTAATTATAGACAATGAAAGACAACTGTACAAAAAGGTGTATCTGTGTTGTACAATAAAAAAAAAAATATAGATATATATCTATAATTCTTATTCTTTTTATTGATCTTTATTGAATCAGGCAGTCTCATAAATATTAAGATCTCTTTTACCAGAGAGACATGACAACAGCAAAACACAAACAACACAACTACACAATGAATTAAAACGGTTACAATAATCATAAAAAACACAAAGACTGAAAAGACTTTCTTTTTTTCCCCCACGTGATGTGAACGCGCCCTCCCGCTGCTTTGACGTCACCTGCATCAGTCTCCGCACATGGATGGAGAAGTGTAGCTCCGCCCCCTTTTCTCTCCTCCAGCTATTTGTCAGCCAGCTCCGTCTGCAGGCAGCCAGCCGCTCTCCGTCCTGCTGTCGCGCGGACTGCCGTCTCTTCTCACCTCCGAAGCTCGTGCGGTTTTTCTTCATCCCCGATCTGGAGTATCCTCTGGAGTTCCCAGGATAGCGAGTACGGTCGCCTCTCTTTTTTTGTTTTTCGGGGGGGGAGACAAATATTAATTCTGCGTTCTCCAACTTGCCCTTCAAAGACGAAATGGAGAAAATGGCCAGACCTCTTCCGATAAACCCAAGTTTGGTGCCGCCGACGCACGGCGTGCTGAAGTCGCTGCTGGAGAACCCTCTGAAGCTGCCGTTCCATCACGATGAAGGTTCGTTTATCTTCATTTAAACCGGCTCAACTTCACTCTGTGTGTTTATTTGAATTCTGCAGACAGACGTTGTTGCAGTTTAAAGGACACAGATCAACTAAATGACGTCGAGTGACGTTCGATCTTTGTCGAAAAAGAAACAATGTATTCTTTATTAGTTTATTAAGCAGCAAAGATAAAACAGAAAGATGATCGACTCTGCTGAATATTTTTTGTTGACATCAACTTCACTTCAGACAAACAAGCACGTTTAGCTTCTACTTATTATCTATATATGCACAATAAAGACTGATTTGCGCGTGTTTTTATTGTGACTGCGCTTCTTTCTTTTTTAAGCTTGCAGGTGCGTCTGTAACCTTTAAACCCTCTCTCGTCTAAAGTGGGATTTATATTAGTGGTACCACAAGCTGTCGATAGAGGGCGTAGTTTCTGTTCCTTCCACCCACTGTTTGTGTTGTTGAATGTTGAAAACATATTTTCTCAATTAATCATGCAGGTAGTTTTGGGTTGTATGTGGTTTAAAGTAGTTTAGACAAACAAACGAACCTTTTTGAAACCCAGTAAATACTATTCATACCAGTGCACTGACTTGTGACCCTGCTCTGCTGTGAGACAATGAACTGACTTTGTGCACAAACATTTCGCAGGATTTGGGAAAGACCAGGAGAAAGAGAAGAAGCTGGACGATGAGAGGAGCCACCCGCAGTCGGCCTTCCTCGGGCCGACCCTGTGGGACAAAACGCTGCCCTACGACGGGGACAACTTCCAGCTGGAGTACATGGACCTGGAGGAGTTCCTGTCGGAGAACGGCATCCCCGCCAACACGGCCCAGGGCGCACAGGCCCCGCAAGGGCCGCGGGCCACGCCGCGGGCCACGCCCACCACGCCCACGGTGGTGGACCTCAGCAGCCGTGCCACCACCTCGGTTCACACGGGCATGGCGCCTCAGGCCTGCCTCCGCAGCCCCGGCACAGCAGGTAGGAACCACGCGCGGCGGCACCTGAAAGCAAAAGCTGTATGCCAGGAACCAGCGGCTTCACGTGCTGGTTCAGGCTCCAAGAGGGCTGCGATGCTCTTTGCACACACAAACAAACACGCGCACACACACACACACACCCCCTCCCTCCACTGTTCTAGGAAACTAGAACAGCCCAGAGATGCAAAGCTAGAACAGGTTCTTGTGGTTTTGTGTCCCTGAATGCATCACCTCTAGATCTGTTTCTCAATTAAATCCTGCTGTTTCAGCTTCTCCCCTAGTCACACCGGCTCTGTTTTACGGCCCCTGAACTGGACTTTGGAGTCCCAGAGTGGCGCCTAAACGGGGCTCAAGTCCAAGAATGCAGCGCGGCCTTAAATCAAGCTGTGATTGGCAGAGAAGTCTCTGCTGCCATGAGTCACACTTCATGTGTTCGTGCTGGTTTTTAAAGGCGTGTAGTAACGTTTTTGAAGAGGTGGTTTTGATATTCACTTACATTCCCAAGAGTTCGCTGCAGGGTGTGATGATGATAACTGGTGAAAAGCTGCTTGGGTTTGTCAGAAATATGATTCATAAATTATTGCACATATTATTTTTTTAATAATTTGTCCTGCAGTGTAGACTCCATGAGATTCCTGAATTTTCTTTGGATTTTTTTGGCAACTAATCTGTTGTTTTGGTCTTACTCCACTCCGAGTTCTTCAGCCGATTAGTTATTTTTAGGCTTTTTTTTTTAATGAGATTAACTTATTTCCAAGAAATTATTGAGCAAACCTCTGATTTAAAGCGGTGCTTCTGCGTGATGGTTTGTGGAGAAACTCAGTTGTACATGACGATGAGATGACTAACGGGTTCAAGGACAGCGCTGCTCTGTGGAGTCATTGAAATATTAAATTATGAGACAGGCAGTGTTCTGAGCCTAGAATCTGATATTCATTTAATTTCATTACAAATGAGTTGCAGCATTTCAGTGCTGATCAAATGGAGCTTATTGGTAATGGAAAGTCTCGTGGTTGTAGATGAGCTGACCTTCAGTAGGCAGTTGGTATTTAGACTGAAGCGTTTAAAAGTGAGTTTGTGAATCTGCTGCCAGAACAATCGGAGTCATTTAAAGGCCGACCCTCTGTCGCTGTGAACATCGCTGTGTGTGTGTGTGTGTGTGTGACATGTAAACGCTGACGAGGCGGAGTCCTGATGAAAAGCAACACGTGTCGCTCCACTGAGGAGCACCGAGTGCCTAATCGTGCGTCAACGGACCGATGAGTGACACATTCAAATCACACAAGCGACGAGTCGGCTCGATGCAGATTAAACCGTCCGTACGGTGGGGTATCGATCCGGCTGACGATTACAGACTCACGAGTGACTGATCGCCAGCTAGTCTACTTTTAAAGGAGCGATTTGGACCCGAGCAACAGCTTCTGAACCACTTAATACAGGACGCGTGTGCTCATTGATCCCGTCGTAGCAGCCATGGTGGGACCAGTTGTGCCAGATGTTGGAGTGATTGTTTTGCAGCCACGCAAACACTTCCTCTCTGTGTGTTGTCTTATAAATAATGCATCAAGTCTTATAATAGGGAAATTAATCACCTTATTAAACTCAGTATTATTGTATCAAAAAATTAAAATAAAAGCTACAATAACCAGTCAGTCCAGAAAAGCAGAATATTCAACTCGGACTGTAATTAATTAGATTAATTCTTAGAGAATAGTTGACCAAAGAGTTTTTACAGAGGTTTAAATAGCAAATAATTAACTGATTAAACGGGTAAAATAAAAAAAAGTGTGTGTGTGTGTCTCACGTGAACACGGATGGGGTTTCCTGCAGCGTGCGGGGCCATGTGACTGACACATGGAGACGCCGTGTGCAGCAGTGCTGAGCTGCAGACGGGAGCTTTGTCACGGCATGAACCTCCCTCCTCACTTTCACCCTCCCCGCCCCTCATAACACTCTCCACTTCCCGTCCAGTCTTCCTCTCCCTCCCTTCTCGCCGCGGTGCTCGGCTCCGATGCCGGCCCAGGAGGACTCTGAGCCAGAGCACAGGCTGTACCCTGCAGAGGGATCACATGGGCTCTGGTGTGCTTGTGTCACGTGGGCGCAATATTGTTCCAGCTCGGCCGATCCTCGTCTCGTCTAACGGCCGCCGCCCACAACAACAACAACCACAACCACAACCCCAATGTGCTCTGCTTGCAGGCAACACAGCAGGCGGCCGATAACATTGTTATGACAACCCCACACACACACACACACACACACACACACACACACACACACACACAAACCTATGGGAGTTTATCGGTCTGAGCGGCCTGCAGGTCGTCAGATGTGGGAGGAGTCAAAGGGCGTCTGGTGGTGCAATCCAGCGTGTTAGTGGAGGAAAGGTGTCTCAGTGAGAGACTTCAGTCGTCGATACTTCATGTGTGACTCCTCTGAAATGTCTCGTCACATGATCAGCTAGTCCTGCATGAGTGACCTGCAGGTCACTAGGTCACATTCTAACTTTGGTGTTCTTCCACCTGGATACCGGAGCAACTTTATAAATAGACAGAAGAGGGTCCACTTTGAAAAATACCAAAGTTACCTTTTTATAATGACAATAATGAACTCTTATTGGTTCTTAGTGCAGAGCATCAAATCATTAAGCATCCAAAGTCTACACTGAATACTTGTTGTCTTCAGTGCTTCAGACAGAAGAAGAATCAATAACATTTCTTATTAACTTTTCCATATCTGTGTGTTTTAGACTAAAACAATACATTTGGGGAATTGTGACATTTCATAGACTTATAACGTGTCATCAGTTAATCCAGAAAACAAATGGCTTTTAGGCCGGCAGTTCTTTTCTTTCTGAACTCTGTGTTTGGCACTTCTTGGTTAATGATTGGAGTGTTTTTGTAGGAACACAAGTCAAGTCAAATGTGAAACAAGTCATCATTTAGGTCTAAAATAAAGAAAGTTGCTCCTCACGCTGCCCTACTTCTGAATAGTGAGCTGAGGCTGTAATGAGTTGTAATAGTCCTGCGGTGTTCAACTTGTTTCCATGTTGTGAACGTAGACGTCCGTGTTGCACTCGGTTGAGGTTTTTGTTGTGATGAAGAAGCTCATCACTTCCTCTGGGTAGGACGGCGTCTCCTCATCCACTTCCTGTTTTGCTTCTGATTCGTACAATAAGAGCCGAGCAGCTGAATCTGATGGCCTCTTTATTCAGAATCTCTCCACCGCAGTTAGACGGTTCAGTGTGACTGAAGGTCGGCGGCATCGACTGGCTGCCGTGGCTCAGTCCCAAAGCACAGAGATGTAGGTCATGATGTACCAGCGGCCGGCATTACGCCGGCTAAAGAAAAGCCTGCTGTGCTGCACATCCGGCCTCTTTCTTTTATCATCGAGCAGGTTTTTTAATCACAAAACGAATCGGTGCTAATGTAAAGAGTGCAGAGACGTAATGGTGATGGGGAATAATGAACCGAGTCACCCTGTAGCTGGCAGGCTTCAGATCAATTAGAGAGGCTTTACACAACAGATAGACGAGGAGTCTTAAAGACTGAGATCAGCTGACAGGAGCTGCAGAGTTTAGGATAATAAAAACAAAACCTGAAGCTTGTGTGATAGCACCACCTGCTGGACAGATGAGGCCAAATGCACAGATTAAGAAAAAGAAGTGTGTTGCGTTTACGTCTGGTGCCGGTTGTGAACATGTGAGCTCTGAGGAGAGGCAGCGCTGAGGCTCTCTGCAGGTTACAGGTCACACACCCGCTGCTCCTCCTGCGTCATCACAGCTTCACAGACCCCCCCCCCCCCCCAACAGACACACAAAAGGATGTGTCACCTTGACCTTTTTTATTTATTTCTGCCATTACAGTTGAAATCACAGTTGGTAGGAGTTCGGTTCCTGCTGATTTTCAACACTCTCTTCACCCTCTTTTTTTTCCGGTTCTGTGCACTTTCTGGTAGCGTTGTCCTTATCTCGTTATCATTTCATTTATCTGCTCATGTACACGACACAGGAACAAACACAACACCTGACGTTAGCTGTCCTGCTTGGCTGAATAACGGAGCTAACGGTACAGATGTTTATACGGGAACATAAAAGATATTAGAGAGGGAATAATGACCTGTTAAACTTATAATAATACTTATAATACATCATTAAACTACTGATGCCAATTGATTTTTTTTTTTTTTTAATGACAACAAATTAAATCAATAATTTATTCATTGTCTGTTAAATTTGTGTATGCTTGCAGCTAACGTGTCATGTTTTTATTCTTCCTGCAGCACCTCCCTCGGCCCGCGACACCCCCAGCCCCATCGACCCGGAGTCCATCCAGGTGCCGCTGGCCTACGAGCCCGACCCGCAAGACCTGGCTCTGTCCAGCGTGCCCGGACAGGAGATGTTCGACCCCAGGAAACGCAAGTTCTCCGCCGAGGAGCTGAAGCCGCAGCCCATGATCAAGAAAGCCCGCAAGGTCTTCATCCCCGAAGGCCTGAAGGTGACTGGCTGCTCTGTGTGGGGGGGGGGGTCACAGAAGCTCCATGATTAACCCAACGAGCTCCACCTGTCAGCCACCTGCAGGGGATTAGCCTCAGGCTCATTGAAGGTGGTCCAGCTGGTCAATCCCGCTCCTTCTTTATCATTCATATTTTAAACGGTTAAACATCTCAGGAATATTAAAATGTGAGCAGCACTTTGTGTATTTAATGTGTTAGTCAGAAAGTGAGGAAAAGAAAACATGTTTTCACAGTCGGAGAACTAGAAATAAATAATCATTTAAAGTGACAGCGTCTGGTTAGCAGAGCCTCATTTCTTGGCCAGCAGCTGGAGGTCTTCATCATTCTTAGACCTCTAGACCGAGCATCAGACTCTGGTATTATTCTTTTTTAAATTTAAAACACCCCTCTGTTTTGTCGTACTATGTGCTGACCCGTCCGCTCTGCCCCCCCCCCCCCCCCCCCCCTCAGGACGACCGGTACTGGGTCCGGCGCAGAAAGAACAACGTGGCGGCCAAGAGGTCCCGGGACGCCCGGCGGCTGAAGGAGAACCAGATCGCCATCCGGGCCAGCTTCCTGGAGAAGGAGAACGGCGCCCTCCGCATGGAGGTGGCGGAGATAAGGAAGGAGCTCGGCCGCTGCAAGAACATTGTGGCTAAATACGAGTCCCGACACGGGCCCCTGTGAGAGCCCCCCCACCCCAACCCCCCAAAAAATATAAACAACCCGACCACACCCTTTTTACTCCACCCCAAACCCTCAGCCTTCCCTCCAGTTTGAAGGACAATATGTCTCTTTTTGGAGGCACTGCCCCCTCCTACTCCTCCTCTTACTCCCGTCTCACCCCCCCCCCCCCCCCCCCCCTTTCAACCAACACACACCTGTATGATTCTGGTGTCATAGCTGTCATGTTTGACTTCTACCGTAAGCTTCGATTTGTCAGTTCCTTTCTGTATTCGACTAAATACATATAGATACTTTGTGTATTAACACACATTCTTCCCACTTTGATGTACTGTGAGGAGTTATGAGCCAACCCCCCCCCCCTGCTACCTTCCACTTTTTGAGAATCGATGCCATGCTGTGTGTTCGTTCACTTTCATACCAATTTTTATACGTGCGATCAGGACTGTAAACTGTTGTTTCCCGTTTCCCTGTTTTTCTTTCTGTGTTATAACGTGTGACGTGTCCGAGAGCCAGCGTATAAAACCCTCAAATCTTTTCTTTTTTTAATCCCGGTAAATGTTTGGTTGTTTTTTTTCACCCATCAGCAACATCTTCTCTTTTTCTTGATGTCGTATTTACGTCGTCTTAACACAACTCAAGCTTTACTTTGTGTTTTAACGTTCAGATAGCACTTATATATTTTTTTTTTCTCCTCTGTGCAATTGTGCAATTTTTCCTTCATCAACCGGACACTGAGCAATAATTCTTGTCCACAACTAAACTGACACGACTACCTTTATGTTGCCCCCCCCGCCCCGTGTTTGAACTAACTTTATAGAACCTCTGCACTAACGCGTGTCTCACAATCTGATCCGGCTCAATGTTTCCACTCGCTCAAAGAATGTGCCCCGCCTCGTATTTATCGACCTTTTATTTCTCAGATGGAAGATTGTTGTGTGTGTGTGTGTTGAATTAATTGTTAGTATTAATACTACTTGTCGTTTAGCCTCCTCCATTGTTTTCAGATTTAAGCATGATTTTCTTTCACAGGACGAAAATTTGCTAATTTTCTATTTTTTTTTGCAAAGTTGTTGATAATTATTTTTGCTTCTGTTTAACGTTAGCATGATTAATATAAGTGTTTTTATTTTAGAAATCAGTACAGATGTCTGTAGTCTCTCATTGTTGCTCTATGGTTTTTGTTTTTTTAAAGATGGCTGTATGAATGTAACAGATGTTGACAGAAGTGTGATGGTGTTGTCCGATACTGTGGTTAACCAAACGATTAACAAACAGAGATGATATATTGGTTACAAGAGATATGTTTATATGAAACTTATTCTATAAGTTGTTCTTTTTGTACAGTATTTTTTCTATACAATACTAAACTATGTATTTTAAAAGGCACAACAGATCCAGAATATTATTAAAGAATACAAATATATATATATATATATATAACTCAAAAGACATAGTGGTATTTTAATATTCTATATATTCACTAGGACGTGGTAGTTTTACACAGATGTGTGGATGTTCAGCAGCACCCAAACCTCCTGGGCATTATTATTATGATTATGATGACAACACTCCTGCTTGTGTTGGCGCCACCTTTAGGCTCCCATATAAATCCCATTAAACTCTGAGGAAGCAGATGGTGACAAATGCGGTCCAGAAGAGAGAATGTAGTCGGGCATTTTTTAAATATCCATCAACTCAAACTCTTTTGTTCGTCTTATTTAGTGTTGTGACTTTCGCCCCCGACACACGTCCTGACGTTTCTAACAAAGGTGAATATTATTCTTTCCTTTTTCTATAAACCACGCAGCTTGTGAGTCGTTTCTTTCTGATCTGATTTAACGGGTTGAAGTTACTATGAAGGAAGGGAAGTCAATAGCTGGTTACTCTGCTGCTGCTCTGTGATTGGTCCCTATAGCTGGTTACTCTGCTGCTGCTCTGTGATTGGTCCCTATAGCTGGTTACTCTGCTGCTGCTCTGTGATTGGTCCCTGAACCTGAGTGATGGACGCTACTCGTGTTGTAGTGTAGAGCTGCATGCTGCTTTTTGACAATCAGTCCAAGACTGACGGCTGATTCCTGTTTTTTGAGGGATGATATTGACGTTTCTGATGGGTGTATGGAAGTCCAAAGTTGCCAATGTTAAATAATCCAAAGGAATAGTTGGGATAATATTTGTTTTCATAGCTAAACCGACTCTCTCTCCACCTCCCTACACTCATATTTTGAGTCATTAATTTGCCATAAAGTGAATTTGACTAACCGCAGTATTATCTATTTATTATATTGATATATTGTGACAGCCCCAGTGTTCATTACATATGAAGTTACAGTTAGCAGCCGATTAGCTTAGCACAAAGACTGTCCATTTAGGGGTTTTTTCAGATATATGCTAAAATCAGGACAATTCAAATGTAAAAGACAAGTTTTTATTCTAATTAATTTATTAAATTCAATTTTTTGCCAAATTGAAAAGTTTATTTCACGTTCAGTTGTTATATAAATATAAAATAGATTTTATTTCTTAATAGTTGTAATTTTTATTTTTTTTACATATGTCATGCGCAAATATTTTAGTTTTAATAGTGTCAGCCCTGGACTTCCATAAATCAGTGTTTGGTTCTGTTCAGGGTGGAAACAGGATATTAAAAACATTTTTAAAAGACTAACGAAATCCAATATCGTCCCAATAAAACGCGTCCAATCCCGGTCCAGACTTGGTTGAACATTATCGATCCGATCCAAAGGTTTGTGTTCCGTAGATAAATGGTTATTTTCTAACCAACAAACAATCGTCTCAGTGTTTTTCCCTTCTGGTGAACAGGGTTCGTAGAGGAGACCGGAACGATGCCCCCTGAATCTGTGGAGCATCTTTTTATGAAATCATATATAGATATCTATATATATATCTATATATATAGATATATATATAGATATCTATATATATATATATCTATATATATAGATATATATATATATAGATATATATATAGATATCTATATATATATATAGATATATATACAGGAAAAAGCCAATGATTAATCCATGCGTATCCCCAAAGTACCTCACTGTCGAGTGATTCCACTACCTCACCCGGAAGTGTTAATCATAATTCTGAGTCTATTCCAGTGCCTTGAATACACTGAGTGTTCCCCAGTCTCTCAGCAATATAAAGTTCTCAATCGGATAGTTTCACATCTGCACTGAAGGGCTTCTTAGTGCATCAAAAACAAACACAACTATATATTATTATAAACGCTGACGACTCTCCTCATTTCTTATTTTGGACATTGCAACAGACTTGTAACCATTGTATTCATGGCAACACCAGCGGACTGTTTCAGAGTGTAAAAACACGACGTAAAGGTGTGTTTTCGGTCTCGATTGTCATGGAACGGATGCATGACGTGTTTGTGTTTGTGTGTGTGTGTGTGTGTGTGTGTGTGCTGCTCAGTCTTCAGCCTCTTCGTCTCTCTGTAATTTGTAGTGTCTAATAAAAATCTAATAAATTATTTTCCGCCGTGTCTCCTTTCTCTGCTCATCCATGCAGGTTGTTTTTTATTTTTAATATAAATTACACATTCTTGAAACTGATGAAAAGTCTAATTATCACCAGAGCTAGGTATGAGTCTGTGAAAAGTATTCATATTTGGCTCTACTTTAGTTTAATCTTTCTTTTAGATATTTCTGTTATGTGTAAATCTGTAAATAAGCAAAGTTTATTAAACAGGCAGAAATTGACAAATATTGGTTGGAAATTCGGTTTGTTACAAATTTAAATCTTTAACAAACAGAATATTGGTTTCTGTGCAAAAGATAATTTGTCTAAATTCAGTAGAAGCCTAGTGTTTGAACTAGCATGTGCATATTTGAATGCTGGTGTTAAACACTGCAAAGCTTAAGGCTGGTTTTAGTGTTTAAACCCAGCCTTAAGCTTTGGCTAAAGTCGACACCACCAGCAAAGATTTATTGTATTTATCATAGTGATTCTATTTATTACTATTCTATTTCTAAATATCATGACACAATTTCATTCAATCGACCTTAGAAGCCTAGAAGACATGATACGACATCTGAAGTCATCCTCCTGCTGCTCGGATATTCTACCAACACACTTTTTCAAAAATATTTCAAACTGCATGACCACTGATCTTCTCTCAGGTGTCTTCCCACATGAACCTAAAAACTGCAGTTATTAAACCGCTCCTAAAGAAGGCTAATTTAGACTCCGCAACAATGAACAATTACAGGCCAATATCAAACCTCAAGTAAAATAATTGAAAAAGCGTTTTTTCAACAGCTGAACAACTTCTTGGCCGTAAATAACTGCTTTGATGTCTTCCAGTCAGGCTTTCGACAGCACCACAGTACTGAAACTGCTCGTTAAGGTTTTCAACGACATCCACTTAAACACAGGCAATGGCAGAAGTTCAGTCTTAGTATTACCGGATCTCAGTGCTGCATTCGACACGGTCGACCATGACATACTTCTAGAAAGATTAACAATCTGGGTGGGACTCTCTGGCACAGCACTCAACTGGTTTGAATCCTACTTGAAGGACAGAGAATACTTTGTG
The DNA here is from genome assembly GCF_050575085.1 of Anarhichas minor. Lineage (NCBI taxonomy): Eukaryota > Metazoa > Chordata > Actinopteri > Perciformes > Anarhichadidae > Anarhichas > Anarhichas minor. The sequence continues at coordinate 21,544,708 of NW_027466453.1, forward strand.
TCTGTAGCTGATTACACATCAGAGCTGACTAAACTGACATGCGGTGTTCCCCAAGGTTCAATACTGGGGCCTCTTCTGTTCAACATCTACATGCTTCCACTAGCTCAGATTATGGAAAACAACAAAGTGTGTTATCATGACCATGCAGACGACACACAAACCTCAACCTAAGCAGCCATATCAAGACTATTACAAAATCCAAGGGGCCAAAATACATCTCTGCTCTGCTGCTTATGAACCATCCCGACCCCTTAGGTCGTCTGGGACCGGTCTGCTTTCTGTTCCCAGAGTCAGAACTAAACATGGAGAAGCAGCGTTCAGTGTTTCTGCTCCACATATCTGGAACAAAGTCTTTTGGTGCTTTTATGTGAAGCACTTTGAATTACCTTGCTGTTGAAATGTGCTATACAAATGAATTTGCCTTGCCTATTGTTTCACATCGTGTATTTGTTGTTAGTCTACCTGCCCAGGGACAACAGACTTAAATAAGGTGCTAGCCAACTGTATCCAAAACAAATGAAATAAATCTAGTGGTACTGAATTGTCCAGAGTGCATCTGGACAAACAGCCTCTTTCTATATATTTTACACATCATCTTTTCAGAAAAGGTACTCGAAGGGTTCGGTTTCTTTTTAGTCACTGCAGCACAATAACGTCTCTGAACACACGTTGTTTAAATGAGGCTCAGACGTGGGGCATTATCATGTTTTATTGTCACATTAGAAAGGTGATACTCAGTATAGTGGGGGGGGGGGGGGGGGGGGGGGGCATTCATGTACATATGCAGCAGCACCATTAACACCCAATGGAAAACACAAAAAAGCAGCAGTTTTTTTTGTTTTTTTCCCCTCCTGCAAAAGGCCAGGATCATTAAATCAACAGAACAAACAGAATATACAAACATTACAAAACACAGTGGTTATTTAACCAGAGCCACAATCAAGAAATATGCACTCGTTCAGCTCCACTAAGAGGAAAGCAACAGAGCCGTGAAGCAAACGTACACAAGAGATGAGGTTTCTGCACCGATGGAAGGAGACAGTGGGAATGAAACATCGGACTACAGTACAACGGTCGAGCATACTCGCGCTACTGTTCACACTAATATGAAAAACTACTCTCTCCTCGCATTACCTGAAACTGATTTTCTCTCATCGTTTGGCTCATTTATCTAAATCCCAGGGGGCGCTAAATACTGAGCGAGGAGGAAGTGTGGATGCCTGATCCCTGAGGACTGCATGTGGACAGAAAGACAAAGCATTGGTCCAAAAGGTTTGTGTGGATCAGATGGGTTCACAACGTAATCACTGTAAAAAGAACATTACAAAAAGATGGAAAAACGAAATAATCATTTCTTTCCTTGAAAATAACTTGAAAGACTTTAAATGTGTCTGAACTATTGAGGAGGGCTGGGTTCAAACAGCATCAACACATGTTGATACAGAGCATGAACAGTTGGTGTCAAATATCTGGTCAGATTCAAACTCAATCTTTGATCCGATAGTTCCTGATTTAAATGTAATTGTCTCAGAAGTTTTTATACACGTGTAGAAAACATTTGAAATCTTTGGTTTTCGGTGCTGAAACGTTGAAACGACACCCAGCCCTGCTCCTGATAACATCGGATTCTTAGCACCTCACTCCAGTGATCCCCAGTGTTCAAAGGGATGAACCCCCCCCCCCCCAAAAAAAATAAATCATCCAAATGTGGAATGTGACTTCCTTCAGAACAATACAAAACACTTTCTATCAAATCCCTCAAATACTGAATGTGCCACGGTTCATCATAGAGAGTCTTATCTCCCTCACTCACTCACTGTCTGTCCAGTTGTACAAAACAGCTGTGGAAGTAGCTTTTAGTTCGTCAGGGAGACGCTGACTCACTCTTCTGTCCCCCCCCCCCCCCCCCGTTAGAAAACAGTAAACAATTCACGGTCATTATTTGAGTAAACTTTACGGCTGTCGCTGCAGCTCCAGCGGGCAGTTGAGGGAGTCGGTGTGCAGGCGGGGTTAAGAGGTGGAGATACCGGCCATCATGTATGTATGCATCTATACACACACACACATATATATATCCTTGCGCCCAGGCCCCGTGGTCACGACTGGAGGAGGGCATCCGCGCTGGGGGCCTTGTAGAGGTATTTCCAGATGGCGTAGTAGTGCACGGCCGCCGCCAGCGCCACGAACACGTGCCAGATGGCGTGGGCGAAGGGGATGACGCCGTCGCTCTTGAAGAAGAACACGCCGAGGCAGTAGATGAGTCCGCCGCAGGCCAGCTCCTGAAGGCCCTCTGTGTTGCTCTGCAAGGAAGCACGAGACAAGGGAGCGAAAGGAAAGGAGACGTCACTAAAACTCTTCGGGACAAGAAGCCAGAAGTGTTTTAAATAGTCAGCTGTTGGTGAAGATGCAGGTGTTGCAAGGAGACTTCAGTATTCCTTTAATGGCACATAAGGCTGCTATGTTCATTACCACCACAAGAGGGCAGCAGTGAGTAAATAGATTCAACATGCTGAAGCTCCGTTGTGTTTATCAAGGAGAGCAACTCCTGCAAAGCGTCATAGAACCAATACTTCCACTTTGCACGACGCTAAAAAATACAATATTTGTTGCAGACTTAATGCCACAATGTGCTGCACACGTAGATCACTTTCTGATATTAATCACAATATACATTTATTAATAGAAGCACTAAACTAGTCCTCCCTCTGCTGTGAAACAGAAGAGGAAGTAAAAACACATTCATAACACGTGTTGATCAGGAACATGCTAATTAAATGCGACTGTTAATATATTCATAAATGATAATGTTACCATTGATGTCACGACTGACGCGGGGAGGAAACCCATCATCAAGTAGAAGGCCAGCTCAACAAGTTTGTACCTGCAGAGACAAACAGACGACGCGTTATGAGAAATATCAGCTTCTTCTTTCACCGGCTGCCAAAAGTCTCTGTTGTGACAAACTCGTTATTCAAGTGACGACGAACACTGAAATCAGAAACTGATAAAAGTCACCGAGCCGGTCTCAAAACCTCCGCTAATCTACAGAATCTAAACAGACCAGAACTTCAAAAAAACTCACTGGTTATTGTGGAGATTTTGGGCTATTTTGCTCTTTAATCTTTTAGTCCACACTCACTTACTACTTCTGTCTATTTGCATTTGTAGATTTCTCCTAAATTTACCAAAAGTTAGTGTTAGATATTCCCTCATTTGCATACGAGTGACATCTGATCAGACTTTTGAATTCCCAAACATCACATAGGAACTCACTTTTCATGATAGTTGAAGACATAAGCGGTTCCAGCAGCAGCCATGAGCCACACAAACCAGCGCATGTGAGCTGCTAGAGGGCCCAGCTCACGCAGGTTCAACCTGAGTAGAAAGCAGAAGAAGAGAACATGAGCGTCGATATTAGGCTTTCATTTACCACTCCAGACCCTCCGAGTATGAGGTGTCCTCTGTGCGACGCTCACCACGGTGTGTAGGAGGCAGCGATGAAGAAATAGATGACCACTCTGTCGCACATGTGGAAACATTGTTCCATGGACCTGAAACAAACAAACAGGTCATTTCTTTACTTGAGGGTGCAAAGGACGACATCGAAGGACATTCACAGCTAAAGGAAAATAGTGATTTTCAACGACAACATATGATTTTAAAAGGACATTTGACTGTTTTCCTTGCAGCCCCGTTTTACTGTGAATTCTCCAAAAGGGTCGATTGTATCTATTGACTGAGTCCTCATACACTGTATCTTTAACTGGCACACGAGACTGTTTCTGGTTTTCTGCGACCACGGTGGCTCGTCGTTGTCGTCGTGCTGCTCCTCACCTCATGTGGCTCCTCTTCCAGGTGATGATATGAAACACAGTGGAGACCAGGAAGAGGGCGCACAGGCCCATGCCGTACACCCAGGCTGTGATCCTCTCCCAGCCGTTGTCCGACAGACGGTGCAGCAGCGCCATGCCCACGACGGCGGGCACGATGAGGAACTACACGGAACAAAACCATTAAAACATCACACGAGATATTCCAGCCTACTGCAATCATTTCAGAGCTAGAACTCTGAATACAAGACTGACTCATCTCCAGTAAAACAACATGAACCTAAGCCACTCACTGCATGGGTGTAGCAGTTTGCAGCGTGCTCATAGTAGGTGGGCTGGTAGCGGCAGTTTGCAGAGGCCCGTCTGTTCATGAACCTGAAACACACAAATACACAATCACTCAACCCGGTGTAACTCCCAAAGAGAACCGATTTATGGAGGTTATCTATATTACAAGGAAATAAACCCACACGGGTAAATGTTTAATGGATATAAAGTGTGATAGGTAGATAATCACAAAAACAAACAAGAGCTCTCAAGGTGTAGATAAGAAGTACAAGAGAGAACAAATACTGGACTCTAATCTTTACCTTGAAACTAATTATGTACAATAATAGTGACTTGTAATATCATTATTTTCTGTTTTTAACCAAGATAATGAAGAACCACTGCTATTATTGTTATTATTATTGTGAATTATCTAAAAGTCATTTCCCATCAGTGTCTGGTTGATTTCAGGCTAGTTAAATACATTTTTATCGATCATTATTATGTGAAAGTTGAAGCACAATCATCTTAAAAACTGCATTAATTTTAAATTCCTTTTGTTCATATAATTAATATACCAGTATAGCTAAAAACAACAACTCGTGTTATTCTAACGTGACGTGGAAGAACGAGTTCAACTAACTTTATTAGTTAATCACAACTGACACAATGACATGAGCGAGTGACGTCACATTAGAGAACCCCAAAAAACCCATGATTTTATAAAACTGAGATGTTTGGGATTTCACAAACCTCTGACAGCTGTTCACTCTCTTCATTTCAGTGCCTTATTCACCACAGGAAACAAAAATAAAATTTAAAAATATCAGCAAGCAAAAGAGCTACAAAAGCCCTTCTTTACAAAAGACAAGAATAAAAGAATAAACCAAAAGGAACCGGACGTCCTAGCATTAGCTAGTATGCTAACGTGATGCTAATCATGAGCTAACTTTCACTACAGCTACAAGGCACCGGCAGCGTCAATACTCCAACTACAAAAGGCACCATTTTAGTCTTTTTCTTAACACCATTCTGTTACAAAATACTGTCTCACTGTCTCTTCTTCAAGCTGGAAATATTCCCATGAGCACCACCAGCAGCTACCGGGACAAACCGAAAAAATGACCCCCGCGAGCACCGCTCAATGACAGACAACTCCCACCCGCTGAGCCGCTCAATAGAAAATGTGATTTTTTTTTCTTCTTCTCTTCTTTTCTTTTGTGTGTGTGTGCCTCGCCGCCCAACCGGTGGCGAGATTTGAGTGGCTTCTTCTTCTTTTGAGGTTTATTGGCGTTTGGCAAACAATGAATTGGTGCATTACCGCCACCAACTGGTATGGAGTGTGGACCAGGACGTCTAGTACTTATAGTTTAGTAAAGTAAAGTGTGTCTAAACCCACTATAGTGACTGATTCCAGCAGCTTGCCCCTCGGCTGGGTGCGGGAGAAGATCGTGTTTCTTACTCGCTTCAACAAAGAGATTCCAGGCTCTTTCACTTTCGGGTGAGGTTCCCGTTTAATTAGAGATATAACTTATCCTCATGGTCTCCCTCTGGTGTGTCTTGCTTGCGGTAAAAACCGCGTGATCTCCCGGTCACGCATGCATCATTACCTGTCTGTTGTGGTGACCTTTCGTGTCGAGGTTTCGAAGCTCGTGTCGAGTAATCCGGGAGGATTTTTGTGAAGTGCGTGTCGAGGCTTGTGTTGACCACTTATGTGGTGATGTCCGGTCGTACCACGTGACTGATTCAGGAAACGGTTCACGGGTCTGGCGTGCGATTCGAAATATAAAGGGCAGCGAAACGCAATGGATCCTAAATCCCTGTCACGTCTTGTGTACTTTATTGCGCGTTTGTTTGCAAACTATTCGAGCTTCAGTGGAGGTCCAAAGGTACCTGGGTGAACCAAAGCGGGGAAGATTGGAGAACCCCCTGGAGTATTGGGAAGGACATACAAACATGTATCCCAACTTGTATGAACTTGCTGTTGCTTTTCTCTGCACTCCAGCTTCATCCGTGCCCTGTGAAGGGTGTTTTATAAAGCAGGCGAAATAATCTAAATAAAAAAGAAACCGCCTGAAGCCCAACACTGTGGGAAAGTTGTTATTTTTAAATAAAAATGAATAAAATGTTGTCCCTATAGTAACATAAGCACAGTCACATCACAACCATCTCCCAAATTTGTTTCCACTTTCCCTTTAGACCCTGCCTTTGTATCATAAAGACAGGGACCTGTCAATCAAACTGCACCTCCTCACAGTCCTCAGAAGGTGTCTAATTAGGCTAAATAAGTGGAAACACCTGTGTGGTTTAACAGCACTAAGGTACAGGCTCTTCAAACCATGAACGTTATGTTTATACCTCACAAAACCAACTCTATTCAAACAACTGCCTCCAGTTGACGGAAACACTTTGAAGTTGCAATCTTCATCATCACAACCTTCATTCAAACTCATTCATCACGGAGCTCTCCAGATGCACCTGCTCCTTCCCTGCACACTTGTCCCCTCGTTCCCTCCATCAGGACACACCTGAGTCCCATTAAAGCTCAGCACATACATATCAGCCACTCCTCGTCCTCCTGCTGTAGTGGTTCAGGCTTTTCTTTCGGACTTGTCTGGGGCTGATTCTGAGCCTGTTTATTGACCATAAGTGCTGAGTGATTTCAGTTGCCCCCCCCCCTGTTACCAATAGCCTCCTAACTGCTTGAAGCATGTTAGGATAAAGCAATTAAGGAACTATGAAGTGAAGAATTGGATGACTTGTGCATTCATAATAGTCAAAAGGAAACATGATTCATATCGAAGGATGCAAATGAACACAATAAGGGCAAGTCATTGGACAGTTTTGTATTCTGTTCTCTCGTTTCAGTTCACGTATCGTCAGCATTTCATTTTGTCATTTCTTTATTTGCCAGCTTACAAATATCCACAGGCGCAGACAGAATGCGTTTCAGCTTTTTAAATAAAAGTTCCCGGGGAGCGTTGGAAATAGCTGCCAGGCGTTTAAATGTCAGCGCTGAGCAACGAACAATTTCTGGAGTTAATCATGTCTCATCAGGCTGATCACGTGAGGGGTCAGAGGTCAGACATTCTCACTGAGTTTCAGCTCTAAACTTTCCCCCTCAGCTGCTCAGATATCATATTTATCATTTCATACTGGGAACACAGACCGCGTCGGGTTAGTGTAACATCTTGACTCCTCCTAAGTCTCTGCTGGTTGTAGGTCAGACACAAAGGTGAGAGTGACCTCATATAAAAGAGGCTTTACGTGACACGGGGTTAAACTGCTTTATAAGTGGTTTACTGTTTCATGTCGCCTGGAGTTCACCTTCTGTGAGGAAGCTGAGGAAATCTGTCAGATATCACATCGACTATGTCAAGACTCAGTCGAGACTATACTTGTAAAAACTCTGCTTAAAACATTTGAAAAACCCGTCAAACTATTGACAACTAAATATATACGTAAACTGCTAATAATTATACATTTTAAATGTCCACACTATCTAAATGTACCAGCTTTTATTTATAGTACTGTAAGAGTAACAGGATGATTTATTTTCTACTATGAAGCAGAGCGTCCACTGCCAATGCATTCTATACAAACATGAGCTATATTTAAATATATATTCCAGATATGTTCTGCCTCTGATAATGACAGAGATAATGATATTAATACTGGTAATATCAACTGTGAAAATCTCTTTCAAGTGTTTCTCCCAAACAAAGAAAAGTTGAATCTCACTCAATTGTCCGTTACAATCAAGATAGCGGCGACGATAACAAACACAGGGATTTATTCATCTCTTGTGAGTAACTTTAGTGGATTATATAACATATTGGTTATGGAATAACCTGCAGATGTTGACGTGACAAAGGTCAAAGTGTGGCCTTCAACACATAGGTCCGGCTCGTTTTTACCTGAGCCAGAATGCTACTGTTGCTGCTGAAGCAGTTAATCACCGGCCGGTTAATCAGGAGTCAGCAGTCAATGATGGAATAAAAAATCAACTAAATAAAAGTTCATCATCGCAACCACAAGAGGGGCTTGAGCACAGTTATAAATGAGAACAGAAAATATGAGGCTGATGGGTCGAGCTGTGTGAGAGATGAGCTGTGGACACGCACACACACACACACACACACACACGACCAAATGCATAATCTCTCTACGGGCGTCCCAAATCATAATCCCAAATCCACCTGTGTTTTATATTCATTATTGTCAATAAATAATAGATCAAACTGTTTCTCTCTCATTCATCACCGGTTTCTGCTGGTTTCTCAGAAGTAGCGGGATTACTTTGAGCTCCAGGTTTCTGTCCACGTTCACGGAGACTTCTCAGAGCTACGGGATCTATTTCGGTTGAGGTGCTGGCAGCTCAAACGGCACCAAGCTGTACTCGCATGTGTGGAATAATCAGAGACCGCTTTTTACAGAACTCTCTTTTTGTCACTAATCAGAAAATCAACACGAAAAAAATTCCCCATGTTTTTATTAATGTAATGTTGTATAAATCAGACTATGAATGCTGTGTGAACAAACCCCTCTGTGTTAACCTTCAGCACACAGAGAGGAATGAAAGTGTAACGTTTGGTGTATGTAAGAGCTGCTGGAGTGGAGATGTATGGATCAGTCTGAGAAAAAAACTCATTTTAAAGATATCTTTTGTTAAATTATAGACATTTTCAAGACACTAGAGGTGAATAGGGTAAAATAATTAACTAAATGTAATTTTTAAATATGCAAATTAGGCATTCTCTAACGGGAAATGTTGGTGAATTTAGAAGAATAGATAAACTAAGTAGTAAAATAAACACCTTAATGTGTATCTATGATGTTTTTTTTCTCTAAATTGAATGAAAAACGATGTTTTTGCCCGTAGTGTCTCCCTTTCAGTCGTTTTTAGCGCTGAGTATATAAAAATCTGTTACCCAGCCGCCACTACAACTTGTAATATATTTACTAACCATTTCATAAAGTATTATAATCATCAGTTGCAGCTTTATAACAGCCATCCAGATATTGTTTATAGACGGTTTAATTAACTGTAACTGTCAATTTACCATTTATTAATGATGTTTACACTGTAAAAAATAAGTTAACAACAACAAATACAAAGTGTTTCTGTTTTTAATAAGTAAAACAAATCTGCCAATAGAACAAGTGAAAATTGGCTTGGTAAGAAGAAATAAGATGTAATATTTAGGCCTCTCAAGATAAAGAAGAGATCTTGAAATTAGCTGGTGAATCTGATATGAACTATGAGATATTTTCATGACAGACAAACATGCAAACAGCAGCGTGACAGCTTCACTTCAACTGTACTCAGTCTACTTATCAAACACAGCTAGCACGTGCTTCATTCTTGCTCACACAAAACGTTTGCATGTTTCATTCACCATATCTGCACTTGAGTGATATGAGCCGATACGAGAGACAAAAGAAAAAGCTTTCAAAGCCTTTTCTTTATGTTGCTTATCTGTTCATCATCCCTGTTGAAATGTAAGCGTTCAGCCATAGTTGTGCCAGCACAGCGCTGAATCGATCGAAGGCTTAACATCTTCCCGGTAGCGGTTGGGGCGATTAAAGACAAAGGTCTCAAAAAAAGAGCGTACAGACGTCGCAGGTCAGGACCTCGATCTGAGAGCTTTCACCCATCGGTCTGTCCTTTCTAAAGCACAGCGGGAACATCACACTTCCTGGAGTTATGTAAGATGTTAACGTCCGTCCAGATTTAACCAAATGTTAAACGCTAATCCCTGAATGGCAGCCGATCAAAAGCAATGCAATCCATGTGGTTTTATCTGTTGTTGAAGAGGAATCAAATCCAAAGATGTCAAGGTGCGACGAGTATTTCCCCGGCTTAAAGGTTCTTGTTTGCATGGGTGGATTATGAGACGATGCGACCCTTGGATATGCAAAAGGCCCGACCACCACTTCAAGACACGCACACTTCATAGCTGTTTAGCCTCTTTTTGATGTGGTTTTGCATCTCTCTGTAGTTGATTTGTGTAACTTTGTAGGCTAATAGTTTTGGTCTTTTTATAGTAATTTGTGTGTGGTGATTTTGCCCCCTTTTCAGTCGTTTTGCATGTTTTTGTAATTTTGTGTCTGTTTGTAGTTGTTCTGCTTATCTTTGTGGTTGTCTTGCCCCTTCTTAGTCATTGTGAGCCTCTTTGTGGTCTCTTTGCAGCTTTTTGCATCTCTTTATAGTCTTTTGAGTCTCTTTGTAGTTGTTTTATTTCTCTTTGTAATATTTTTGTGTCTCTTTGTGGTTGCTTTATGTTTCTTCGTGGTCATTTTGAGTCTCTTTGTCGTTGATCTGTATATTTTTTGTGGTCATTTCAGTCTCTTAGTGGTTGGTACATGTCCCTTTTAGTGACACAGGCCCCGACACTTTGGCCTGTGCCCGGTCATCCATTCTTGTTTGTTCTCAAATGCCTCATTTAAAATCTAAAAAGAGCCACAGACGTTAAGACTCTGATTAAGTTCTTCCTCTACTTCACCTCTCTGTGTGTTTTGCTAACCCTAACCTTAATCCTAAAGCCTGTCTCTCAACCCAACTCAACAGAACTTCCCTCTTTATTCCTTTGTTCTTTATCAGTTGTGATATTTGTGCAGGCTTCGGCTTGAGATCCTTGAGAGAAAGAAGGATTTCACATCCAAACACACAACTCAAACTCAGTCAAACTCTCTCTTACCGTGCCAGACTGGTCGTGTGTAGGTAAAATCCTAGCATTGTCCCAGCGAGAAACAAAGAGATGTTAAAAAAGAAACGTACATCCAAAAAAAAGAAAAAGAAAAGTTGTGTATATACAAAGGTGAGTCCGATGAGTCTCGCTCAGACCATCGTGCTCTTCTTCTCCCTGAAGTCCGCATGCGTTGGCTCATGGTAGGTTGTGATCATGTTGGCCGAGTCCCACCGTCCCTTCGGGGCCGGAGAGCTCTGCATCACCACCAGCCTGATGGGAGACTGGGTCGGCTGCGGGTCCGGGGCGTACTCCTTGCTGGGATCTTTGCCCCGGCAGTCGTACATGATACACGATATCAGGAAGACGAGGAGCAAGATTACGTAGCTGGCGATGAGGATGCAAAGGTTTAAAGTGACGGGGTCGATCTCCTGGTAGTTTTCCAGAAAGCCCATGGTGCCTGCTTCATGCTGGGCGGCCCGAGGCCTCGAAAGAACAAGCAAGGGAGGTAAGAGAAGGTAGAAGGTATCAACGGCTTGGACTGAGAAACACTGAACCAGCCTGGTGACAGCAGGGCTTTCTCCCTCTCTGTCCTCTTCAATCTGTCTCCCTCCCTCCCTCCCTCCCTGGCTTCTGTCTCTCACCTCTCTGTTTCACATGAGCGCCGTGGATACATGGCTTTGTGGTAAAAATACTTTAATCCCCGCCACTCGTCCTCCAACCTTGAATTCCTGCGATCAATGGCTTCCCTTTAATAACTTAAGCTCCAGTTGTAACTCGGCAATTGTGACAGACTGTGTTATATCATCTGCTAGCGAATGGACATTAATTAATGTGTATGTGACGTATTTGAGTGCTTGTGTGTGTGTGTGTGTGTGTGTGTGTGTGTGTGTGTGTGGTGTGTAATCTTAATCTTGATTGTGAGTGGGGATTGACGGAGGAGGCCATCTGGCCGGAGAGCGTGGCTAAAAAAGGCACTCGGAAAATGCTAACATGCTAGCAGAAGACTTTATCAACCACAGGACACGAGAAAGACATTTCTCGCCATAATCTATGACCTAGCATCATTTTGTCCAAACTCTAATCTGGAGAGATTACAGCAGCCTTCTTCTTCCCCTGTGTGTCAGACCCGTCACTGCATACCAGGAAATCAGAGACGGGATTATCTGCAAACTCCTCTGGGTCATAATCTCCAGTGATGCATGACGAAGCATGACACGATTTGCAGGCATGAAAAACAAACGAGTGGAGTTTCATGTGTCTCAACAAGTCGTCTGCACTGTACCTGTTGTTGTGGTGCAGTTATTGGGGATTACTGAGAGACAGCAGGGGGCAGCAATTAGCAATGTTAGCAGTGGGAGTAGAATGAGAAGGAGCAGAGCTGGAGGCTGACCTTTGACCCAGACAAACACTTCAGGAGCCGGGGAGAGGGGAACACACGGAGCACAAATAGAGCAATAACTCACACTGGCGTGGAACATAAAGACAATTTGATTACAAGCACAATGTTTCTGTACATTATGTTTACATTATAAGCATCTGTTGCAGATGCACAATTAAGGCTGTGTCCCAGTTCCATTCTGCACACTGATTCTAAGCAGGTTTTGAGACAGAATTAAAAATATTAAAACAAAATAAATGAATGAAAAACTTGGCATGTATACACTTGATATGTGAGAGTGCTGGTTATGGACAATATTGTCCTTAATGCTATTCACAAAGGACGAGGAGACGTGGCTCCAGATGCATAACAGAAAAAGAAATACAGTGGACCACAATAACTGGACCGTAATGTACTAAATGAACATCATGCTGTATTGAAGAAGACTTGAAACTAGAGATTGAGACCATAAACTCATGTTTACAATGTTTACTGAGGTAATAAATCAAGAGAGAAGTAGAGTCATTTTCTCATAGACTTCTATACAACCAGAGGAGGGAGTATAGTTGCAAGCTTCAGCCATGTGGACAAAATATCTACGTCATCCCTAGAGACAGAGACATTTTAAACTACATGATTTTATAAGCATGCAAGATTTTAAATGCAGGATTAAGGATCATGTGAGTACTGGATTGTCCTGACGCTGAATGACAATTGTTTGGTTGATGCTGGTTTGATTGAAGTCTGTCGTCTCTTATTTTATGTAAGTTGTTTTTATGTTGTTTTTAACCTTTTGCTGTTTTGCTTTTTTAAAATCTGTGTTTGTGTCTTTATATGGCACTATACTGGCTAAATACAGGTTCAATTATTGATTTATTATTGTGATGCATCAACAGAGCAGGTTCTGACTTGTAAACTACAGGTGTCATCTACAATATGTTACAAAAACAAAAGAACTTCTTCCAGGTTTTGAATCTTTTGCAGCTGAAATCCTTGATAGTTGGCATCTTTACTCATAAATATATAAAGCCAACAGGGCAGCACACGGTGGGGTTTTCTCTCCCCAGCAAGAAAAGTATTCACAACATAAACAAAAGGAGCATGAAATGGAGCACTAATCTGCTCGAGCTCTGCAGCAGAACAAACTCTGTTCGTCATGATGTTTCCTGCCTGCTGTGTCTGTAACAGCAGATGTGCACATGTGCAGCTGCAGAGCAGAGAGCGACCTCGCTCCTCTCCTCGTGTTAAGACTCTAATCCCTCTGCATGTTCCAGCTCACATCCAGTGAAAAAAAACGAAAAACGATGACCCAGTCAACATCTGGAGGGGTCAAAGTGCACGCTGTCAGCGACGATGACTGCATCATTTCCACTTTTTCCTCTTCATAACATGTGTCATTTGCTCATGATGATTGATTGCCGTTCATGTAATAACAAGGATTATCAGAAAGGTTTCATAATGCATCGGTCGGGATTAACCGTCTCCAGCGCTGATGTCATTCGGGTTCAACCTTTGTGGCTCATTCTTTTTTTTTTAAAGTTGCTCTGGTGTCCGAAGAAGACACAAATTAATTTAAAAAACTGCCATAAAAATATAATATGATCTTATTTTACACTTCTACTCAGTCCTGATCATAATAACTACCAAGTATTCATAAAGTTTTAGGATTTGAAGCCTTTAAATGTCAGTTTGTTTACATGATGCCACTGTTGTTATGAACAAACACAAACATGTAATTGTTATCTGGATACTCGATTTTGAAGCCGGGGCTCTGAATTAAAAGCCTGATATGATAATAAATAAGTATATACTGTCATAGCCATGGGATCAAACATCGTGGTTTTAATGGGTTTCAATGGGGACATTTCTGTCTGTATTTTAGCTACACAGGTTATCATAGACTTATAGGAGCTAAGGTTGAACTTCCAAAATTCAATAAAAAGATACTCTCCCACCCTTGCCACAATGTGCCTTTTGCATTAACACGGCCAAAACTAACAAAAAATGTAAAAGACAAAAATGTCCCTGTGAGGCAACGGAGTAAAATCACTTCTTTTTAAGATTTCGTAAGATGCAACACAGTTCACTCCCCGTAGAGCGCTTGTTTTTTTAAAGATATTAAACTATCATTGAGCATGAACATGATGGATCTTTATATTCTGAAATGTGCTTATTCGGCCCCACAAGACAGGATAGTTGGAATCTAACAATCAGCACTATTGGCTGCCAAGGAAATGTACCATTGACCTCAAACTGATCATTAATACTTAAAATGGCAGGTTGGGCTTATAAAGTATTTGCCTTTTCACAATGATTATTACAATATAACAGGGAAAGCGTAAAAAAATATGGCATTTCCATATTCAGTTTGAGATTTTATGATTCTGTTAATGATGTGGAGTAAAAGCAACATATATAATACAATAATGACAAAACAAAGTGAAGCATAAACTGCTTGAGAAAATGTATAAAAGTACTTAGCATGATTCCAATTTTTCTTACATTTACACAAAAAGTGATACTGGTCTTGCAGACAATTGTCAATGCAACTATTATAGACCCTCTTTTGTATAAGTGTGATATGTCCGTATGAATAAAGAAACAGAAAAGATTTAGAGCTCTAAAAACGTCAGCGTGTCAGAGGAAGAGTGGTGTTTCTGTCCCGGGGATGTTTGTGTTGTTGTGGTCTCGGGGAATGATTAGCTCAGAGGATGTAATAGGTTTGTCCGTGTGTGTGTGTGTGTGTGTGTGTGTGTGTGTGTGTGTGTGTGTGTGTGTGTGTGTGTGTGTGTGTGTGTGTGTGTGTGTGTGTGTGTGTGTGTGTGTGTGTGTGTGTGTGTGTGTGTACCAGGCCTCTTGGGTGGAGTTTCTCCTGCTCATATCTTGGAGATAGATCTTCCCCAGCGCCAGACGCTGGTGCCAGGGAGTCCGGACCTGGAGACGAGGCAACAGGGAGAGAGATGGCGAAAGGATGTGTTGACAAACCCTGCAGGAGCCTTCAGCTGTTTTCGGACCGAGACGGGTCGAGGGATGTTCAGAGTTTGTCTCAGTCTCTCAGCCGTGAAGCCCCAGCTGGTTGTTTGTTCATTTTCACAGCGTGAAGCCGAGTCCTCCCCTCGATCAGACACACCGTGACCTGGCCTCTGATCTCACACCGTCAACCAACCCGAAAAACAAATGAGGAGCAGGAGACAAGCAATGTCCCCCCCGATGTGAACTTACACAGGGGAACATCTGGGACGTTTTAGTGCTCATAGTTTCCCCTTGGCTGTATTATATGTGGAGTAAAAAGGCTGATGAATAACTCCGGTTTTCTATAGCTTACACCAAAAATAAGTTATAAACATGTTAAAATACTGACAATATCTAAACGCTGCTTACGTAAGGCATCAGTAATAATAATCAACAACATCCTCTGGTGGGATGGTATTAGTTTTAGAGGTACTGGGTTATAAACCAAAGCATTGGAGGAATTAGAAGTTATTAAAACACATCCTGAGAGAAACAAAAAGGTCTGCATCAAATTTCATGACTATCCATCCAGCGGCTGTCGAAACTTTTTTACTTATGACTACGAAAGTATCCCTTGTGGTGGCGCTAGAGGAAAAAATCAGAGGAATCTCCAAAGTCACTGGGATTCATCCTCTGGGGAACATCAATGTCTGGACCAAAAGTCCATGTTAAGCAACGCGATGGCTGCTGAGGTATTTCCAACTGGAGCAAATTAAGCGGTGGTCCGACCGAAATTCTCCTCCCTTAAGTCATGCTGCAATACCGGGACTAAAGTTCATTTCAATAACAGGCTAAATGTCATTAGTGACAGTAGCAGCAGGAGGCCAGCCACACATTGGTTGGTGGACTATGGTTTAGAAGCGTCCGTTTTGAAATTTGGCACTTTATGGCCATCTTGGTTTTTTGCAACCAGTAGTACCAAAAGGGGGTGGAGCTAAGTACAACCGAAAGCTGTATAAGATATTTTTGGGTGACCAAAATTTGACAATTAACTTTTCTGATCTGAATACACGCTGTGAAAGGGTTAAAGTTTTAAGACAAAAACACGGACGACCCACAGACCGGACAACACCATTGAGCTACCTGTCAATCACTAGCCCCGCCCTAAAGCATCCCCTGCTTTATGGTCTGTTTGACTCTAAATGGACCATAATGTACTAAATGAACATCATGCTGTATTGAAGAAGACTTGAAACTAGAGATTGAGACCATAAACTCATGTTTACAATGTTTACTCAGGTAATAATACACATTTCCAGATTCTTCTCATACCATTTCTAAATTAACAATTATTTCACATCCTAAAGAAATAAATCTCTGCATGACTTTCTTTAAAATTCAGTCTTATCTGTGACATTTAAACTGCAGTGGATCCAATCCAACAACAGTAACATCTGGTTCATCTCTGTCAGTTGAATAGCCTTCTACATTTGTGAACTTAGGTTCCCTCTGGTCATGGTAAGAAGATGTTGTGTTACACAACAAAACAGTTCTGGTTACATTCCACCATTCATGTTCTTTTAACTGGGAATCAACCCAGCGTCCTTTACTGGGCCAAAGGGGGGGGGGGTATCTAGTTCAGTCTGAAGTGGCCTGCAGGTCAGAGGGCACTTGAGAGGAGGGAGGTGATGTGGTGAACGTGATCCTTCGTCTCCTGTTTGAGTTACTGCAGAGACGCTCAGCGAGGAGGTGCTGTTACCCGACCAGGAGACAGCTGAGAGGAGCTCCTGCTGCGCTGCTATCTGAGCTGCAGACTCAACAAACTGACTTTTATATAGTGTTTCTTTTTACGTGTGAAAATACAACAAACATTTACTTGTTTTAGAGTCCCACAAAGGACTTGGCTGTTAAACATTTCATAATATCTAATTTATTAGACTATATCTGGTCCGACCATATCACATAGCCAGATATCGAACCCCTTTTAGGTGTCAAACTGCTCTATCAGTTCCACTTTGCTTCTCTCTCTGATGATGACCTCATCTTAAACATGCAGCAGCAGCAGCAGCAGAAGAAGAAGGCTGGAGGAGGGTGGGGTCTCACCTCTCGGACGGCGTTGACGGACGGGGCCGAGGATCTTGCAGATCTGATAAAGGCCCAAAGAGAGCCCTTTCCTTCCTGAGCGGCGGACTGTTTGTGTTGGAGTGTTCTGCGTCTCTTCTTCTGGGTGTGGGAACCTGCTCCTCCCAGAGTTCATGACTTCCTCTTCGTCGCAGGGCCGGCCACCAGCCTGCATGTGTTTTCATTCAGAGGATCGTATACTGGCCTTTAAAACCCGGCAGTGTATCCACCTTCATTCCCTGTGTTTTTATATGTGCACAGTGTTAAATAATGAAGATAAATATGGATGTTGATACATTTAAAAGTCGTTAATTGTATAATTTGTATGTAATGCATTGATGGAGCTGCTTTAACATTGTTCACTGTTTAATATAAATAATGTTTTTTTAACGTGGGTTGTTGGGTGATAGCACTGCATCATGTTTATAACTCAGAATAAAAAAGAGGCTTGATAGAAATCAAGAAATAATAGAAGTTTGTTTTATGATGGTAAAACAGGTGAAGAGTTTACGTTCCCGAAAACGAAAAAACAAAAAAATGCATTCATTACAGAACAAATATCCATCCATCCATTATCTTTAACCCCTTATCCTGTTTAGAGTAATCAATAAACTATTAAATACAATTAGACAGTTCATCAAATTAAATAATAAAAAAGATAATAATGAATAATAGGAATACAGTACTATACAGTAAACCCAGGTTTTTACAGTGACATTACTGTAATATACAATAAAAGTAAAATACAGTTACTGTACTGTAAACTTGAATTACAGTGTCGCCAGTAAGTTACTGTACCAACCCATTAAAATGTCTAACAGTGTACTCGTACACTCTCAGAACACAGAGGAAAAAACAAGACAAAAGTCTTCAAACTCTTTTCAAACATTTATACATTCACATTATAATTCAGTTTAGATGTTTTTTCAATGCAAATTATTCTCTTTTCGCTCGTAAATTCCAGAGGAATAAATTTCCCTAATTGATGACATACGCTGTGTGTGTGTTTTTCCTTCCAGCTTTGTCTCGGTTTAAATCAAATGTCTGCAGCTCACATTCACACCCAGTCTGAAGCAGCAGGGAGCTGTAAAACTGACTCCTCGCCATTGTCCCGTGTACGTCATCACAACAGCTTGTACGTTCCTTCCCAGAGCGACGCTCAGAGGAATGTCCACAGCACCCCGAGACATCATCAAAACACACCTCCCCCACCGGGGCCCTCAGTGATGCTGGTTACACTCACTCTGGAGGATGAAGAGGGGGGGGGGGGGGGGGCTGTGAATGGGTCTGGTTCTCTTGATGACGGGGAACCAGAGTGGCGACCTGCTGCTTTTATGGGGCCCACAACATGCAGAAAGCGGAACATGAGCTATATGTCCAGGCTGCCACTGGGTGTCTCAGAGGTGATTTCAGCAGGCTGACATGCTCACTATGTCAAAGGGTTAGTTCAGATATTTTAAAGTGTGGTTGTGTGAGGTTCTCTTTCATAGTCAGGTTACCTGCAGTAGATGGAGGTCTACACTGACCCAGTTTAAGGGACCGCCTGGACTTTCAGGAGGACACCATTGGTCTACAATGTTTCTCTGTATCTGCTGCATGTGTCCTTATACAATCATGCAAATGCTTTAGCTTCAACAAGCCTGTAAGTTGCTGGAATGTCAACCTATTTCAGCAACGTATCCTCACACAACTGTTCGTTTGATCATTCAATGATCGTTCAAGAAGTTACTTTTTGTTTTCCTACCAAAGCCAGCACCACGTGTCAATTCACGCTTGTTACATGCATACGGCCTTTTGAAGATGAACTTCCGTCTTCAAAGGAAACTACTCAGTTCGGGTTTAGGTAACACAACTACTTGTCTTGGTGTTGAAAAAAAAAGGGTTGTTTGGGTTAACGGAAGTGCCGTTACTGAAGTACATTAATTACGTGACAAATAAATCAACATTGTCGTTTCACAACGAGGATTGAACAACGGTGTCCTGGCTTCTGGACTTCTGTCACTTTTGGTTGCAAAAAAACAAGATGGCAACGGCGAGAAACCAAAATGGCGGCAGCCAAAACCAAGATGGTGACAGCCAAGATTTCAAAATGGCAACGGCCAAAATGCGGAATTTGATGCTTCAAAACATCAGTCCACAAACCAATGGGCGACGTCACAGTGACTACATCCACATACTAAGTAACATTAATTGATTGTTTTACCAACAGCAAACCAAATGGTTCAGTCTGTACAATTATTTGTTTATATTGACACTTTCATTATTGAATCCTTTGATGTAATAGGGAAATTACCAAGAAAGCAGGAATATTTATCATAAAAACATCATAGATTCAGTTTATTTCAATGATTGTCAAAGTAATTGAGAGTTCACACCCATGAGCGGTGTGCTAAGAAATCGTTGAGATGGCACATTAGCTTTCCATTAAATTGCTTTTAATCTTTTCCTTTCTTGTACCCGTCACCTCATAATTAAACCCAGAGGTGTAGTACTGTCAAAACTCATCCTTTGTTACATTTTCCTCCTCGAGAGCACATCTCTAATTTACAGATGACAGTTTGTAACCTCCTGAATTTATTAAAAACATCACATTGAGTGGTTTGAAAGTGATTTTATATGTTTACAGACAACAAGGCTTGTAAGAACATGAAAGGAAGATTTCTTTTGTACATTAAAGCTGTTGCACATCACAGTTTCCATCCCTTTTATTGAGAGCGACGCCACATCTGAATCCTCTTTTTACAGTGTGAAGATTGTGGTCGACAGAGAAGGAAGAAGAACGCAAAACCCACAAGAGAACAAAAGGAAAGTTAACACCCCGATGTCACTACCGTCATGCATCGAGAATGATTAGGTCCATATGCGTCAGGAGAGAAAATCTAATCAAATCAAACTCTCTTTACAGGCTGTTTGTTTGGCTTTTTCCACCGCACTGTGATCGGTATCATCTCCTCTGACGCACATGCGTTGCAAAAGACGGGAACATTGCACACATGACTCATGTGTCGGCCTCCCCACTGTACAAGAGTGATGAGATATTGTAGACGGCTCAGAGGCATCAGCAAATCAAAAAGCCTGTTTTTATAAAGTATAAATTTAATTCTAGATGGATTTCCTGTTCCTTTTCTGAGTTAATCAAAGATATGCCCCTACTTTGCCGACGTTGCTCGCCTGTTACATAAATGTGTGACTAGAGCACGTAAAGCAGCTGAACACTGTGTCAGTGGTCAGCTATGATGTTGAATTCTCCCTTTTTGTCGTGTTCCTCTGCAAGTCTTTTCTTTTTAACATTACTGTTAAAACGCGTTGAACGCGGTGTCTTCTGGTTCAAAGTCCTGTTTGTTGGACCCATGCACTTCCTCTTTCTTCGTCTTTTTGGATATTTTAAGGTACCTCACATGCTCTGACTTTTGCTTTGTCACATCAATGCATTTATTTTGTGTGTCCCCCACAAATAAGGATCCTAATTGACTTTACATTGACATTATTTTCGTGCTGAGCAACACGATAAAAAACGATAAATTTGTGTCCATGTACATGAAACCAAATCCCATTTTTGTGACTATTTCACAAAACTGCTATACTGGGCTGTAAATAGGTGATGTCTTTCAGATAAACGTCAGCAGTAACTTCGTCATTGCCCTTTGTCTTCCACTGAAGCAGTAATGAACATCACATGCAGGCATGAGAACAATCAAGTACAGCATGTTCTTGTAATAACTGGGAGCAGATCTCAGAGGGGCTCCGATCAGGACTCTCTTCCTAACGATGGCCCCCCAAGACGGAGTGGAACATTTTTTTGTTCTTCAGAAATCTTGTGCAATGTTCAGCCACTGTGTGAAAGAACGGGGGGGGGGGGGGGGGGAACACAAGTACCATTTTCACCATTTTATAATGTAGAGCATGTGTCCACACACAAGGTACTGGAACTCAATCCTTCCACTTCAGTCAGGGGGACACATCAGCATAGAAGGCTTAAGGAATGTATACATAAAGTAGAAGCAGTGAAAAGGCAATAAATAATGGGTTTAAGATTGAGATAAGTCCAGTCGTGTTTTGTATGATTCATCTGATAAATGAGAAACACTCCCACATCTGTTTCCAAGCATGAAGCCCCTCCCTACACAAAATAAAATATGCTTTTTTTTTTTCTTTTGTTTAATTGGGCTTTCTGAAGAAGGTTTTTGGGGCAAAAGTTTGACCATTCATGAAAAATGACATGTAGATTGTACTCAGGAGATCTAAAGGAAGCAGTCAGCTTTAACTCAAGCCAGAACCAAACACGGTGAAGCTGCATTAGCTCACTGCACACCGATGGAAACAACGACCTGATGATCTTAAATGTGTTGAAACTTTTGACACTTTCTATTCAGAGTTCAATCATTCTCCTATATTTCTGTGCCTTTGATTTATTAACTATTGAACAACTATTGGATGTGTTGTCATGAAACTGGCCACAGATGTTAATGTTCCTTGTTGTCCGGTCTGGGAATTGTCTGTGTATTCATCTCACAACTTTAACCCTTTCACCTTTTGTGTTTTCACGTCATGAAAATCAACTCTCACATTTTGGTCACCTAAAAATGTGAGTGTTCAGTAGTACTTAGCTCCACCCTCTTGTGGTCTCTTTGGTTTGTTGCCAAGATGGCCACGGCCAAAATGCTGATCTTCTGGCTTCAAAACGTCAGTCCACACACCAATGGCTGACTATACGTCCACTTCTTATATACAGTCTATGTTTATATACAGTCTGTGTTTATGCTGTAGCTGTATTTTGTTTTTAGTGCCAAGTAGCAAATGTTACTCACACACTAAACTAAGAACGTAAACCTACTTAACATCGGCATGTTAAAGGACTAGTTTGGATGTTTTGAAGTGTGGTTGTAAGAGGTCCTTCTCCATAGTCAGCGTGTTACTACAGTAGACGGAGTTTTTGAGAAACGAGCAAAGCAATGTACTGCTGTGGACGTATTTTAGACACCAAAAAATATAGATATCGGTTTAAATGTACACTATATTTAGAATATCTTCACCTCTTTACCTTGATGTCAGACAGCCATTTCTGCCGGGGAACTGAAGCCGTTGTTTGTCCTCTCTTCATAGACACAACTCAAAACACAAGAAAAGTAATTTTACCAACAAAGCTGCTGGTCTACCGCTACCTCGGTCGGTTTGTTTGTTTGTGTTATTGTGTGACTGTGGTGAATCCGAACTATGTCATCAAAACATCAAAGTGTGCCGCAGTACATTGTGACAGTAAGCCTCTTGGATTTTGTAATACGTTCATGTAAAGCTTTGAAGTAGAATGTTTTTGTATTGGAGATGACACCATAGTCCTGTTGAAGTGGGAATAGTTGTAAAAATGGGAGGAACTGGTCAGGAAGAGCTTTCTCTTTATTATGTGGTGGAATGAGGGCGAACCGAGCTGGCGGCACCTCCGGGACGGTAGCCAGCCAACACTTCAGACACTCCGAGAACAACTGGCAGCACATGAAAGAATCAAAGAGACAGCATATCATGCAGAGTTAGTGACTGCCGATGTCACTCTGTCAAACACTGCTGGCCCTTGTTATGTTGAAAGAAGAGGTTTAGAAATCTTACATGAATGCCAATGGGGTTTGTTTTTGTCCATTTGTTGGCTTCAGGCGTCAAAACGCTTCTAACAAACGGTCGCTAGTAGCACGGCCTCAGGGATGGCAGTGTTGGAGGGCGGGTCGGTTCGCCACTGTGGTCCCGGCTGAAAAAACAATCGCTACAGGGAGCGATTTGGGGTTCAGCATCTTGCTCAAGGACACTTCAACATGCAGACAGCTGGAGCCGGGAAACAAACCGCCAACCTTGTAGTTAAAGCATGATCCGCTATACCACTGAGCTACAGCCGCCCTTAGGAATGACCAGAGGAAAATCTAACAAAACAAAACTCTTGCTGATTCTGGAACAAACTGAAACTTTTTCATATGAACCAGTGATATTACAATCTGATGAAAAAGGATTTCTAAAACCTTCCGGGTTTAAGTTTTGATCCGCAGCCTCCGTCCCCCGACACCCAAAAGGTTTATCTTTGTTCTCAGAATACACGAGAGTTCAGAGCCTTTTTTCTTGGAACAGATCTTATCAACAAATCAGTATTCGTTCCGACCCGCAGCAACGGGGCTCTGTCGAGTAATGTTAACAGTCGCCGACCTAAAGCAGGTCAAATGAAACACTTGGCTCCTCCGTGCTCCAGGTTGTTCTGGAAAGAATGAACGAATGTCACTTCAGTGCAGTCGACCGGCGGGATGGCTGTCAGGTCGGGTCTGCTTCAGCCTGTTTTAGGAGACAGCAGGATCCCTGGTAAAGCTGAGCTCATTATCTTTAATTGTGTTGAATGTGGACAATGTGAGATCGGTTGTGTTACAGTCTGGAATTTCAGACTTCAGGCTTGATCCTTTGTTGAAAGAGGTGGAAAGTAAATTTATGTCGAGTACTTTTTCCATTTTAAGAGACTCTCTATTCATACAGAGGGAATTATGTCTTTTCTGTCCTTTCCTTATATCTCTGTCTCATTCTCTGGTTCCCTAATTTGTTTTCCGCTTCCTTCTTTTCGGCCAATTTTCCTGTATTCCTTGATTTCTTTCTTTCCTTCCCATGTTTCCTAAAATCTTTTCTGTTTCTCCTGTTCATTGCTTCCTTACGTTTGGCTACCATTCATTATTCTTTTCCTTCTTTCTTTCTCCACTTCCTTGATTTAATTCCTTCTTTCTTTCCTTCCTTGATTCATTTCCTTCTTTCTTTCCTCCTTTTATCCCATTACTCTTGATTACATTCTTTTCTTCCTCCCTTTCCTATGGACCCTTATTTAACTTATTTATTCCCTCCTTTTGTCCTCTTTCATCATTTATCCTCCGAATCTAATCTGCAGTTTTTCTCCCACCGATGAAAAGGAAACTCAATAAGTTATTTAACTTTTTAATCTGCAAGACTACTACGAATTCGTGCTACTTAACCATCCATTTCCACGTCATCGTAATGCATCATTTATTTCACCAGTTGGTAAATTGTCTAAATGATCATCTGCTCATTTCTCTGCTGGGTCCTCCAGATAATTAAACATTCGTTGAACTCTTCTGTGTGACCCGGTGAGGTTTGAAATAGCCTGGACGTGGAAGTGTATTTATAAGCAGCATTTGCGTTGCGTCCCCCGTGACACCAGACACTACAACTAAATGGTTTTCTTGCGTCAGAGGAGAACCTCTGACACACCATCAGCTATAGGCCAGGAGGCCTACTGTACGGAGATCGGATCATATAAACACATTCATGGGACACACGACCCGTCGGTGAGGCCTCTACTGCCTGTCTGTCAGGTTAGAGAGGTAGGCACACTGAAGCTGGAAAAAAACAAACGGGTGACTTGATATGAAGATTGACAGGTGCTCTCTCCACCAGCCTCTTTACACACTGCTGGCACCTCCTGCAGGGACTCTGTGCGTCACTTTCTGTGCCTCACGTGGTTGTCATTCCGCTCTGCGCCACGCTGCCGGGTCGGTTTATCAATAAACAGGAAGAAGAACTCAAGTCCTCTAAGTGGAATTAGTTACAACACAACAGGGAAATACTCTATTGCAAGGGAAATGTACAACTTAAAGGGCCGGTTCACGTTGACTATAAGAAAAATAACATACTAATGTTTTAGTCTAGCTTTGCAGCAAGCTTTGATTTGGAGGGTTAAAGCTGATTCTTGACATTTAAATTTGAAAAACAAAAGTTGTTGTCACATGATCTAAGTGTAGAATTTTAGCAGTTGTTATATTGAAGATGTGGCTAAAAGCTCCAAAAAGATTTAAGGACGTGATCAGACTGCCAGCACAAATTCATTCTTTAGCACATCCAGATTGATTTTAATAAGTCTGGACAGCAAAAAAATCCAAACCACATTTGGAGGCGACTGAAATAAGATTCCATTCAAATTTCTACAGATGCATCTCAGTCCGAACGCTCTGGTTGTTCAAATCGGATGTCAAAGTGTGGAAGTACTGACTAGGAAGTGCAATTCAAGGCTTTGTTTAACACATTCAGTTTGACAATTTTAAATAATGGCTTGTATATTTGTGAAGACTCAGGCACACCCATGTGCGTCATGAGAGAAATAAACATTTCCTTCAATTCAGCACTGAAAGCAAAGAGCTGACTGTTGAAATAATAACTCATCCCTTCTCCAAAACATACCTCGCCTCAAACACTGTCAACTCATCAAGAGTCAGGTTTCCTATGAACATTAAAAGCCTCACCGATCCAGATTCAGTATCAGAGTGTATGTCGGCCATCAATGATAACAATACATTTCCGTCGAGATGATTCAAAAACAAGTTTTGTCTTTTCATCATTTGTCCACCGGAGTGTATTTTTCAACTTTAAAAAGTTCCCCTCAACATAAACATTGAAACTCGTCGTCCCAACTGTGAAACGATTACATGTTTGTGTATCAATCAGTTTATTAAACCTCATGGCGTTCTGGTCACAGCTAATACATGCAAATGATTACATCGAAACAAAACATATGCAACATAAAGTATTTATTTACCGTATGGAGGTACACTTGATAATAAGCGATCATCACCCAAAACAATATTCATTTTGATGTCCAAAATTTGTCCAAAATAAGCAAAGCTCACAATTCAACCCAGTCACCAGGGAAAATGTCGGCATTGTACGTTTCTGCAAACATTGGATACGTGGAATGTCGAAATTTTTGCATTTGGTCAAAGCGAGTGACAACAAGTACAACAAGCGTCCATTATTGAATGTTACGTGGTATAATAAAGAGTACAAGAAGAGAGAAAGTCCACTAAGGACGGGTTGGAGGAGTGGTAGGTGGGTCAAACAAACACAGGACTTTCACCAAGGAGACAGCAGTTTGTGTCCCGTGTAAAACCAATAGTCAACGCTTCTTACCTAACATCACGTAAAAAAAAGAACAGTTGTTATCTATTGATGTTGTTCCGGGTGTTACATTGCGTTGACTTTACAATGTTACAGTGCATTGTTTTGTTACATTATTGCATTACATTGTTGGGGTTATGTTGTGTTGTTGCGTTAAGTTGTTGCGTTAAGTTGTTGCGTTACGTCGTTGCGTTACGTCGTTGCGTTGCGTCGTTGCGTTGCATCGCGGCGTTGCGTCGCGTCGCTGCGCCAACCGCATCGCATCGTGCATTTCTCCAAGTGTTAGCTGAGGCTATGAAACTTATTTGTGGTTTAGAAACGTCAACATTCAACGTACCCAACAAACAACTCAACATTTTCTGTGTCGACTGGGTTGCACAATTCTGGATGAATCACTTAAGCTACTTTATTAGTTAATAGACGTTTAATATTGAATACGACGATTATGATAAAAGTGCTCAAAGAGAATTGCTTTAAGAGAATATATATATATTTAAGGTTAAATACTCTCTTGAACGTAATGTGCCATCTAATCTGATATGCTGACCAGAATATATTGGCACATTTTAAAGAAAATCCTCATATTGAGTACCATACTTTCATAACAGGCAATTCCTAATCAATTCCTGTGAGATGATTGCTGAGGCTTCACAACCCGATATGTCCAAGATGAAGTGTGGTAAATGAGGCATGAATCATTGTCCTTGTGTCTTTCAGTTTCCTTCTGCTCTCCTGGGCCTTTCAAACCACAATCCCTCCCATTACAATCAAAACTGCCACATCCAACAGCAGATTAATGGGAGACTTCCTCAACATCGCTTCGCACAGTGGTAATTCATCTTAATTGTGATACAGTCCCGCTGGCTGCATTCCCAGCTCGCCAGATGCTCGGCGTCTGTTTGACAAATAAATCCCACACAAAGTTTTCAAAGTATCTGGGCCTTGAGAGTCTGCGGTCAAAGCTTTTACAGGTCAGAAATCCAACACATGTTGGACAACATCTGTCTGCAGCTGGTTCTCCAAATCTCAGAAAACCAGGAAGCGTGGTCCAAACTGCCGGTTCAAGTAAAAATACTCCTCTGGTTTGCGACCAGGGTGGTTTGGCTCTCCCTTCGCCTCTCCTTCTTCCTCTCCAGTCTCAACTTCCAGCAGACGACGCTAGACGCCAAGAGCACCAGACCAGCCGAGAGGAGCACCAGACCGAAGTAGGAGATGGTGGATCCATGCGAGTTGAAGCTGTAAGCCACGGCGGTGACCACGATGCCGGCGATGAGGACCACCACGCCGAAGGGGACGGTGCAGCGGTAGCAGGACAGCTCCGCCCCGCCGGTGGCAGCGGTCAGCTGGACTTCATTGACCAGGGGGATGTTTACCACGGCGGCTGCCGGGTGCTCGTTGTTGTTGGCCTTCTCTGGTGTCGCTGGCGTTCTCATGGCTTCCTCATTGGCTTCTTCTGGCATTGCAGGATCGAGTAGCCTTCTGTTAACCCAACCTCAGACGGTTCCCCGTCGACGACCTCCTTCCCTCTGCTAGGGTCTCCCGGTCTATGTGAAGCAAGAAACCAAACTTGTTGCTCAACCCTGGACACACAGAGACTTTTCCTTCAATTCAGCACCACATTTCACAATTTCGACACCACTTTCTGACCGCTTCCCCACGCTGCTTTAAAGTAACCTCTTTGCACAATCCCAGCCGCTGCCTGACCCAGTCGGGGGAGTTGTGTCTGAATGACGCAGGACCGCTCGGCCCCGCACGAGCTGACACATTCCCTGGAGAGCGCAGGATATGACATTACAAACTGCTCCGTGAAATGCGAGGAGCTTCGAAATCACCAGCAATTTCACAAGCACCCCCCCCCCCCCCCCCTGACTCATGTCTGACTCTGAGTGACAATAAATGAGCAGAGCAGTGTCAGTTATACTTTCCATCATTGTCAGGGTTTTCATAAAAAAAAAAAACAGCATGTCTCTGTTGTAGAATTGCAAAAGATCATTCTGACATGCTCCAGACCAGTGGTTCCCAAACTATGGGTCAGGCCCCTTCAGGGGGTCATGGCTGTGTACTACTGTGGTGATGTATTATGTACACTGTAAATTATTTGACTGTAGATTCACAGTAAATCACTGGCTACCAGTTGCAGTACTTTCACAGTAAGGCATTGTGTCATTTTCACAGTAAATTACTGTGTGAAATAACAGGCTTACTAGCTATGCCAGTATATTACTGTGATTTAGCAGTATGTTGCTGTAGAATAACTGTAATTAACATGTTTAGCCGTAGGCTGCCGGCGGAAATCTGGGGGTTTAAACAACCCGGGTGGGGAAAACAGATTACACACTTTTTAATTTAGTTTTTAATTGGTTGATTCCACCAGGATTTTCTTGATAGAGTGTAGATAACAACAACAGGGTTGTACTTGGGTTGTGGAGAATTTATAGTACAGTTTATTGACAAAATGATTACTAATCAATGAAAATAATGCTAGTTGTGCCCCGTTTCAGAAGAATGGTGCAAGATGTTTCCAAAGATAGATGAATATTTAGGCTATTATTTCTGAATGATCTCAAATCTTTGCTCTAAAAACAATTTTAAAAAACATCTGAGAAATAAGTCTTTTGTGTGAACTGCTCAAAGTTTGCAGTCACTTATTCCCTTCACTTTGGAGAATGTGAAAAATCATCTGTGGGGGGAAAAAGGTCCAAGATGTGAAGTCCAATCATTTTGATTAAAAAGAGGGTTGAAGTATGTTTCTTCAGCTCATTTTACTATATTTGTAAACGTGTGCATGTTGCACGTTTAGGATACTTTAACTGAAGATCAGGATGAAGTTATTATTTTAAATAATCCTCAAAATTCCCATCATATTAATCCGCACCACCATTAATCTAAACCGAATGTATACAGGGCCTGGTTCCAGCTGGCACTAAGTGTATACCTTTAAACCCAAACTGCAGCTTGTTCTTTGCAGCGAGGTGAATCTCCTCGACGTGTTTCCATAAAGCTCCGTGCAGAAAGACGGAAGGTTAGTTACCTCACAGCCGTGTTCCATGTCGCACAGTCTCCTGGATTCTCCTCTGCTGCAGGGAAACTTGCCTCTGAGTAAAAAGACGCTCATAAAATATTCACTCACACTCATCTAATTAAAAGTGGATGTTGTTTTCTTCTTCGTGGAACGACGAACAGCTTCTCTCTCCGGGCTGGAGTCTGACTCCCATTCACGATGAGAGCTCCTCTGTGCGGTCCTCTGCTGGTCGGACTGACATCCCCATCGAGAGCAACTATTTCAAGTATCGATGACTGGAGCATGAAGTTCACAGCAATAAGGAAAAAATATAACTTCTGGTGATGCTTTTTCAAAATAAATGCTGCCAGCATTTGTTGCAATTACTCTTAGTTCAATAGCAGCATTTATTCTGAAATTAATATCAGTTCATTTCCGTTACTGTATAGACGGAACAACACTGACACTGGATCTCAATTATACTTATTATATTATATTATATTATATCTCACGAAAGGCACAATTTAACAATGTATTATTATTATCATTATTATTATGTGGAGAAAACTTCAGCAGTTTGACAACACACAAAAGAAGAAGAAAAAAAAATGCAGCAAAATAAAAACTAAAAAGAAACACACCCACCAACATGACGCCTGTAAATCCCCATAAAACAGTGCTTATACACAACATAATGTCAGTTTCTAATCTGGTTAAAGGGTTAATCCAGCGGTTCAGTGTAAGGTTTGTGGACTCACAGATTGAGAAAGACAAAACAAAAGCTGTACCAACGACTGAAAGCAATGGAGGTGTCTCATTCTCAGAAGTCATCAGTCAAGTCAACAGAGCACACAGTTTAAATCTTCAGCCCGCTGAGCTCAGTGCAGCAGGATTATGTGTGGAGTTGCTCTTTAACCTGAATATCCTCACTGATCAGAATCAGAATCAGAACCGTTTATTGCCATGGTATGTTGAACATACAAGGAATTTGACATGACGGGAGGTGCATAACATTTAACAACAATCAAAAACAATCAACAGTGCAAAGTAGAAACATATTAAAATTTACAGAAAAATATGAAATAAAGTAAAATATAAAATAAAGTGAAATCTAAAATAAAGTGCACAAACGAACAGATAACAGGACTATAAACAAGACCGGTAGGAAAGACAACTTCTTGTCTGATTGAGCAACTTCGACCACGGTGGAAACATTTGGAGAAATGTAACCACTTTTTTTTTTCAAGAGAAAAATGTTTAACAAATGTGAAGAAAAATGGACTTGCTGTCAAACTCACTTCATGACAGATGTTTTAGTTTTCTCACTGGGTTCCCATGCTGACCTGTCCCAGTGTGTGAGACCGGTGTGTGACACTCTCTCAGAAATCATTCCTGTTGACACGATTACATAAATGTCCCACAACAGCTGTTGATTTACAGTGGAAGACGCACACACCTGTTCCACACACTGTAAATACATTGGCACTGTGGTCTTCTCTCCTTTCTGTTTTTATCTCTGTTGCATAACACCGATTATCGCACATAAACAAATGTGATTTGGGATTTCGGGTCGTCATCTCCTTCCCTAATTACATTAAACATGTTTTTAATTAATATTCAGATTAATAATAACATACTGAGCTCAGTTTATCTTCATGTAACAGTAAGAAATGATGGATGTGGCTACAGGAGTGGGTGTGGTTTGTGTGCAGATGTCGTGTTTCTACACTTACAAACAAAACTGTAATGTTCTACTCTGCAAATATTTACAAGAATGCTTCCAGTTATGCATATCTGTATAATAGGTACATTATGCTATATTATGGATTATGAGACAAAGAATAAGGGGAAGTGTAGTACTATAGTATTGTATAACCTCAAATATAGTATAATAATACAATATAACATAGTATGAAATTTAAGTATACAGAAATATAACAATGTATAGTATAACATAGTGTAAGCTAAAACATGCTATGTAGTGTTGTACAGCAACATAATATATGTTATCATGTGGTCTGACATAAGATAAGAATTATAATTCTTAGTAGTTTAGTGCTCACATCAATCACATACTCCTTTATTTTGAAAGCAGTGACCGGAAGCGTGGTTGTCCTGTGACAGAGGTGTGAAGAGAGGAGCCGTCATGTCGCCACACTTTACAGATGAGGAGTTCCAGAGCGCGTGGAGGGAGCTGGACGAGCCGCAGCTGGAGGGCGGATGGGAGCTGTTCGTGGAGACGATGGGGGTCACCATCTATCGGCTCTATGACAAGGTAGAGACAATACATACAACCGCTGCTTTCACTACAGGAGGACGGGATGCATGAGTCCGGGTCGCTTTGGGGTTTCCTCTGCAGAGACTGCAGCATCTGCCTCTGCAAAAAAGAATGTGAGATTGTCACCTAAAAATAGGGCTAGTAGTTAAAAGGTGAATGTGATTCAATCAATGTGTTGAAAACATTAATAAACACAGCAGCAGTGATTTCCACGCGGTCAACGTGGGAAGTATCCGGAAATTAAGAGCGAGAGCAGTTGGACCGGCTTTACCGGTTCCCACCAAACTCCGTGTACGAATCTGCCCATTTAATGTTGCTGCTCCTTGTTGCGTCCTCAAACCGGATTAAATACATTTATCAAGTCAGAAAGAACCCTCCTTTAACTCGGCGCACACCTAGCACATCAAGTCTGACTCGATGAAAGGTAAACGAAAAGAAACGCAGTCAAAATGAAATAAAATATGAATTTCAAACTGCAGACACGAATTATCTAAATTCTCTTACTGTCTATTCTAGGTGATGGAAAAAAAGAAAAATAGGGATTCATAAGAATTTTGACTGTGGGAACTTTACCCCCCAAACGTGTTTATTTACTCAAGAAAAAGTTAAATTCATGATAAAAACAAGAAGTTTTGAATATGACATTTTATTTGTAGTTAAAGAGACTTCATTAAGAGTCTTGTGTAGGTAATTCCAGCGTCTTAATTGAATTACTATTATGAGAACTATTTAGTCAATATCAATATTTCATATTTGGTTTAAACGTTAAGAAGACACTGCTTGAGTCTCTAGTAACTCAATGCGCTGCTCTATCATCCAGAGGGTAGTAATGTGCGTGTATCTGGTGATCATTGAGGTTATGCTGTCCGATGCCAAAGGGAAAACAAGACGGCCTTAAACTGATGTTTTTGTGAATGGAGTTTGGTGTGACTTTTACTTTCTCTTCAACTAGACGCACAAAACCAGTGACGATGAGTGCAGTGTGTCAGGTTTAGTAGTGCGAGTGAAGGGAAGCGTCCGTACCTGTTTCTGCTGAATCCAATCCAGCACACAGGGAGAGGGTGTGACGCTGACTGGCTCTAATCCCAGATGGTGTGTGTTTTTCAGGGATCGGTTGCCGTACTGTGGGTGTGGCATGTAGTCTGCTTTTGCTATAGAGAGAACTTTCATGTGCTGTTTACAGGAAACTCGTCTTTATGAGTACAAAGTCTTTGGCGTGCTCGCCAGCTGCACTGCAGAGCTGTGTGCAGATGTCTACATGGACCTGGCGTATCGGAAACATTGGGATAAATATGTGAAAGGTAAAAAAAACAACAACAAACAAACAGTAATTCCTCCAAATCCACTTCCCCTCATCTCTCCTGCTTCATGATAACTCTTCACATTCACATTAGCTCTGTAGTAAGTCGCTGACATTCACCATGGATAACTCTTTCATTGCGGCATGGTTTATAATATTTTGTTATCCTTGTCTTCATGCACCTCTGCAGTAATGCAGGTAACTTTGTCGAAGCTGCCTAGTCTGCTAGAAGCACATAGTTTATAATTTGTGATTTTATTAGTAGTTGAAGTAGCTTGTTTTTTTCCTCCAAAGTGGCACTTTTTGGGGGAAAGTCTTGTTGTCCGTGGTGGAGTCTCTCTCATGTAGACCTGCTGCCCGTCTCATTAGTAATTCACTACCAACTGACAAAGCTGTTACTGTTAAGATGGATCATCATTTATTGTCTTTTGGTTGCAGCCTGTGACATAATATAAAGTCTCTTTCTGCATGTGCAGAATGTCAAATATATTTCATGTGGATCACGAGAAACTGTACTGAACCACTTGAGGCTGCTAAATAATTGCATAATTGGGCGATGGGCAGTATTCCAAGTGTGCCTTTAACTCTTCCAACAGAAATCTTTTATTTCCTTTCCTTGAGATGAAAAACAACATACAGCACGTTTACGTGCATCTGTATCCATCCACCTGTATGTATCTGATGTTTAGCTGCTTTTTTATTTCATGTTTTTTCTTATTTTATATTTAGAGCTCTATGAGAAGGACTTCAGTGGACAGACTGCGATCTACTGGGAAGTGAAATACCCATTGCTTCTGTCAAACAGAGACGTATCCTTCTGGTCCGCACAAATACATTTTCACCTGGACAAAGAAATGTGAGCACCGAGCACGGCCTATAAGTCAGAGGACATCAGAGTGTCTTCCCTAACAGCTCGAACCTCAGTACGTGTACGTGAGGGAGCGCAGAGACCTGGACGTGGACGGCAGGAAGATCAGCGTGATCCTGGCCAGAAGTGCGGCGGAGATACCGTGTGCAGAGAACAGCGGCGTGCTGCGGGTCAAAGACTACAAGCAGAGCGTCGCCCTGGAGAGCGACGGAGGCTGTGGGACGAAAGGTGACGCGTGAAATTAAATTATATTAATAAATTAATAAAAAATGTATTTAAATTATCAGCAAAGATGTCAAACAGCTGTGGGTTCCAGTGAACGTTTGACTTTTATAATTGTAAATTCAATGTTTGGATAGGCCTGGGCAATATGGCAATACATCTATATTGTAATATATATTTTTATATATTTTTTCAATATTAATATTCATAATAATAGGGCAAATATATGCAAAAACGCAAAATATTAAAGTTGGTATAATAGATTTATACTTTGCTCCAGAGTTCATTATTTCACGAGGAAAACTCTTGTGCAATTTGTTTTATTTTTTATTGAAATTTGCTTAAAAATCATTATTTTAAAAACAGAATTTTACTACAACAACCAGATATTATCACATGCGTTCATCACCCAGCCCTCCGTTTTGATTTTTGACTGTTAATGTGAGATCTGGAAACTTGTAAAAAAAATTCATTTTACACCATATTTCTTAGTATCAAAAACAAAACAATTGATTGCTTAACAAAAGAAATAATGAGCTGCCGCCCCGATATCAACACTGAACATGTGTTTTCTTTACAGTCTTCATGAATTACTTCGATAACCCCGGTGGCAGTATCCCTACCTGGCTGGTGAACTGGGCAGCGGGGGTGAGTGCTCGCATGTTTGTTTCACTGTAACAGTCATTTTCCTGCAATAAATACAAAGATTATGCAGTTATCATGAAACCCTCACAGCTTTAAACCTGAGTGACCCTTTTAGCAGCTTAAGGGGCTCTGGCTTCGCTGAACACTTACGAACGGGTCACATGTGAACCTAAAAGTGACGGCGAAACAGTTGTTTTAAACAGTTTGACAATATAATGTGTGTAGATTTAAATGTATTAACGGCTAAAAACTTTCACATACATGTGGAAGTCGTGAAGAAACAATTTCCCTCCGGCACTGACGTTTTGATTCTTCAAAAAATGTGCACATGTTCCTGGTTGACCTGCTCAAACAGACCTTTTGATGAGGGGGTTTTAAAAGAGGGCGGTAGACGGGTTCACTCTCGGGTTCTCGCAGAGCTCCGTCCCTCCGGCCTGCTTTGTGGTTTTCCATCGTTATTGTAAGCAGATGTGTGTTGCGAGGCTGACGTCAGCGAGCCCCTCTCTCCTTGTGTCGCCCCGCCTGGGTGGGTCGTCTTGGCACATGTGTTCACGATGGATGCTCTTCTGTGCGTTTGTCTTCAACAGACTGGGGTTCCGGGATTCTTAACGGACATGCAGAAGGCCTGCAGCAAATACAGCGACTACTGCCAGAAGAAATGAACGCAGCTGACTGAACGGCTCATGCACAAAGGGCTCAGTTTAACAAAATCAATTATTGATGGTGGATGTGGCATGGCGTTGGCTGCTACTTGTCCTTGTAGCATGCTGTTGACTCGGGCATGATGTGCATGACCGGCCACCCTCATTACGAGGCTGGTGTGGAATCGATTTGGTTTCATTGTACTGTATCAATCAATACTGTATCGTCTCCTTTTGTGTGCAATCACTGTGAGCTTCGGTGCCTCCAGGATTTAGGGGCTTTCATTAATCCTTTTTTAAAAAATTGATACGAAATACTCAAATGTATTCTTACTTTGGGGCCTATGCTGTGGAACAATGATTAGTTCAAATTGCAGCTTGTTGCATAAGATTTCATCCGTTTACCTTGTTTTAAACTAGTTTACTGTACATGTTAAAATGTACGGAAGCTCAACACACAATATATGAACCTCGTGTTTGGAGTTAATGGAGAAATTAAAACTCCCCTGGAAGAAAACATTAATGTTTTTAGTTCTATTTAGAACATGGGTTAGTGGTGCACCACAGCCTCTTGTGGCCAACATGAGTATTACAACATCAAACACTGACAAAAATGATCCTGAATTTCACCTATTTTCATAAATGGAAAAGAAAAGTTAGTAAGTAAAATTATAAAATGTCCCCATCTGTGTCTCACAGAATTTTCTTCAAAGCACTTTATAAAAGATTATCCTGATTATCTTGTTCGTCATCAACACCATTTCACTTCACTGGATTAAATTCATTCATTTTTTTTGAAGTGAAAATGACAAACCTGTACTTGGGGAGGAATGTTGCCCGTTGAGCTTCTTGTGATTAATTGTCATGCGTTCATTACTTATGCAAAGTTCACGTTATGATACTCTATGCTGATTTATTATGGGTGCAAATGATCAACGGTACAGTATATCTGAGATAATCATGTGTTGATTCAGACGGTGCTCCTGTTGATTCTGGTGAATGTGGTTTAATCTGGATATGAAAAGCCTATTACTGTGTAATATTGCTGTGTATATGAAATGAATAAACTTTCATTTTAAATTTAGCACTGAAATGTCTCTGAAGCAGGAAAACAAATGTATTTTTGTTGGACTTCTTCATAAATACTATAATCTTGTAGTTTACGTGCTCAGTGTCATAGTCTCAGAACAACTCATTTACTCAACTCTTTCTATAATGTCTAACTCCTGGCCCCTCCCCCCGGACCGTACCAACACAATTACCCCTATTTTAATATTTAACTTTAATACAACTGCTGAAGCCTAAACCACATCTATGAGAAACACTGACTATTTAACATCAACTTATACTGTTATCATACTATATATTTAGACACTCGGCTAGAAAACGTTTTAATTGGGCTAGTTATTAACTGGCACCTTGTCTTCGCGCGCATGCGCATGTGAAGACAGCCCCCTCTGCGTGCGCGAGCACTTCAAGGCACGACTATCCTGACCAGGTGGAGGTGCTGCTGCAGGTAACAATGCAAATGTAGCGTGTTTTATGTTTAGTTACAATATGTATACATATTTCTAATATTTGCTAGCTACCTTGGCCGCTCTGCACGCTTGTGGCTGTTGGAGACAGAAATATTCACATTAATAAGAGATAATATGTGACTGGTGGAGGCTAATGGGACAGGCTAGCTTTAGCAGCTCTAAATGATAAACAGGTGTGCAAAGCTATAGGCAGCTAATGTTAGCCAGGCTAGCTTCACAATACAGCTTACATCTGAAAAGATGTAAACAGAGTTAGATTCACTAAGATTCCTAAATTACACAACCATTGTTTTAATAGTTATTAATTATTTACTTGCCACAGTTATGAGCCAGTAGCTTTTGAGTGTGAACACGTGTGTTTTCTTTCTATTTGACAACCTTTTTGGAAGATGCCTTTATGTGTAACATTAGTATTTGAGTGATAGCCTAGCTCCAGTTTGTGCCACTCTTGTATTATTATTATTATTATGAGAGTAAAACATTGTTTTTCTTGTGGAAGATAAATCCTTGATGAGATTTTAATAGAAACTCGATAGGTTTTAAACCACACTGTTAAATCTGTAAAAGACTGCATCACAATTTGGATAAAACATGTTTATCTCCTCTATGATATGCAGATTTTTTAGTTTAGTACTGAGGCCAAATGTTGCCAAATCCAAACTACAGATGTGATAATAATTCATTACCAGGCTCCGTTATGTCAGTCACCTGACATGTCTGAGCTAAGGTGTGGAATATAGAGTCAGCAGAGGAGAGACTTCTTTATGAAGTGAAAAATGAGGAGTAATATCATACAAACCGTTGTATGAAGATTCGTTTATTAGATTCAATGTTATAAGAAGGCAACAATTATCAGAATAATATGTACATCCAGGCTCCCTTGTGTGGCTCAGAGGTGAACTGCAGATTAAAGTATTAAATAAAGACAAGATAATAAAGACTAATAAGAAATTCTGCTCATTTATTTGTCGACCGTGTTAACACCTGGATCCAGTCCAGTCTTACCAGTCGGGTGTACAATAGAAGCCCACGTCTCGCTGCCTCAGAGGAGTTCTCAGTGGAAACAATGAATTGCAGGGTCACTTCCTCGTTGCCCCTATAATGGCTCCTCGACCACGGACTTAAAAGTGAAAACACGGCTGCGACGACGCCCTCCCACCTCTGCCCCCGTTTCTCCTCTCTGCTGATCCGTTGTTCTGCTGGAGTGTTGGCCCAGATGTTTCCTGAGGGAAGAGTGTGCTCACTGTTTCCTGTGAGGTCACTGTGATGGTGGTGCAGTGTGATGGGTTTGGTGTTTGCTATTATCTCTTACTGTCTGTCTCCCACAATGGAGTGACTGGATCTGTTCCCTGTGCTTCTATTGAGATAGAAATGCAACTTCAAGTTGCATTTGAACACGAACAACATTGCCCACGTACCAGCAGACCCCTAACCCTAACCTGTTCAGATCTACACCTAGATAAGAGCTCCTGGCCTTTGTTTCTAGATTTCAATCATCTTGTAGTAACTTCACAAAGAAAGAAACGGAGTAGGACGCGACTTTTCCTTTTTTTAAGCATAACAAAAAAATTGGAAAGCAAGTGATATTATTAATAGAGATAAAGAAACTTGCCTCATTTATGGTTTAATCGTTAGCTTGTCCAGTGAGAAGATGTCAAAAGCTTAAAGATGGATTATATATTATCTGGTGATGAAGACAAGTCCATGTATTAAATTGCACATGCAGAATTAAAGCAGCTATAAGGAACTTTCATTTTGTGTTGATTTTGGCGGACCCTGTGGACAACAGCGGTAGTGTTTCCATGAGCACCAGCGACTTGAGTCACAAAGATCTATTGATGTAAAAGCATGTATCGTAGTGTATTTTATGAATGAAATAGACACATTACATACCAGTCCAGGAGGAAGAGGACCAAGTCAGGATCAGTTTTTAATCTTTTCAAATCCTGCAAAACTCTCTATCTGTTGCTCTATCGCTGTTCATTTAAAAAAACTAATCTTTGGTCAGATATTTTCTTTTTCTCCTTTTTTTGCATGACATAGATATGTATCTGTTTTACATATAAAATAAATACAAAACAAGGCCTTTCTGAATGACCTTTAAGCAGCTGACAGCTCATGTTTCTGATGTCTTCCCTCCCTCTGCTGGTGGAAGTTGTACGTTGAGTGTTCAAAGTGTTGCCTTTGGTTGACTGAGAACACATGGCGTCAACGACAGCTTCCACATTTATTTTACCGTCATGAACATTGTTTTAATGCAGAGAAATGAGCAAAATATGTATCTGGGGTTTAAAGAAATGTAAACAACAGTCACACTTCTCGCCTCAATGCATTGATTCATTAACAGCTTCTTAAAGTTGAATTTTGAAGACTTAACAATATGCTATTTACATTTATTCATTTAGCAGATTATTTGTTTTGCAAAAGTACATTTAAATAAAGTTGAATCCAAGCCGCAGTAGATAGACATAAGTGCTTAGCTAATGACGG
This sequence comes from Anarhichas minor, assembly GCF_050575085.1. NCBI lineage: Eukaryota > Metazoa > Chordata > Actinopteri > Perciformes > Anarhichadidae > Anarhichas > Anarhichas minor. Next base: position 21,583,853 of record NW_027466453.1, read on the forward strand.
CGAGTGAAAGACCATGTTAGGTGAGAAAGTAAAGGATTTAACTCTAACAAGGCTCATGCTGTAATATCAGTAAAATAATCAGAAAGGAAAGAAGGATGTCAACACGGAAACTGAAGAAAGTGGCATCGACATTACATAATAAAGATTACATAACAAAGATTACATAATAAAGATTACATAATAAAGACGGATATAACCGTCATCATGGGGGAAACATCTGGATCCTAAAATAGATCAAAGAATATACAGTCAGAGATTATTAAAATGTACTTAAGGACTCCAAAGACTAAATGAAACATTTTTAGCCTGCGCTTTATTTCATTTTCAGATTTCTCTTCTAATGTATTGAAATTAGCACGGATTAAAAAACTATCAGAAAACTGGAAAATGATCTTAAAACGTGTACTCGTGTATATTGGACAGTTATATTATAATAGACAGCCGTATAATTCTACACCTCTTTCCATTCAGTAATATGCTAATATGTATTGTTGTCAAAAGAAACCTTCAAAATAAAGTGAAAAAAACGGATAATTAAACCTTTTGACTCTTATCAGCATGTTTCCTGTTTGAACCCTTGTATAAAGTTTAGATCCCTTAAAATAAATGCGTATTTATCTTTTTGTGACTATTAATGTAACCCTGTAAAAACCTTTTACTCCAGTTTGTTATTTTGATGTGAACCGAACTGATTCCATGTGAAGCGGTGAGATCTGGTTTCGACAAAGCTCTCGTCCGTTTGTTTGGGAATAACAGAGGCAGCGGTGACAAAAATCAGAGGCTTGAATCCCTCTTTAGTGCACATTTTATCCCCTGGAATGTCTCGGTGAATAACATTCGTCCCGGAGTCCTTTCCACTGCCAGTCTTTGCACAAATGGAAGACAAATATGTTCCTTGGCCGGCTGCTGTGCCTCAGAGTGAGGCTCATGTGATTGGTAATATACAGAGTCTAATATATATATATATATAATATACAGAGCTAATTAGCTTACGAAAGTGATCTAGTTTTTCTGCTGGACCGCTGCCCCCCCCCCCCCCCCCCTTAACGTCAGCTCAGATTTCCCAGGTGCCTCTCTGTCTGCCAGAGGTAACAAAGTAATGGTCTCCGCTTGGAAGCCTATTTTTCAGCGTGTTTCTTTTAAAAGTGATTTTTAATAGATTGCTATTGGAGATTATTGGTGCACTCCAGGGGAGTCTTTGACCCTGAATGGCTTTAATGTCTTTTCTTCTTCTTCTTCTACACTCCATGCTACATTTAGGTGGAAGGCCTTCTGCTCCATTATGCAGATTCACATGAAAGCTCAACGTGAGCCCGTCTTATAGAGAGAAGGGGAACAGGAGGTACCGCTCCTCTTTCTCAGTGCTTGAATTTCTCTTCTCTTCATCACAGAGTGAAAGACCGTCCTGTTGTTTCCTGTGATGTCAGGACCGATCCACAGTGTAAGTACAACAGTTACCACCTCAATCATTTATTACGGATACATTTAGATTTCTTATTATTTGTCATTGTTGTACCCTGTGCTATTAAGGCAGTGGTGTGCTTCAAACAAACTAGTTTGTACGACTGGTTTCAAATCAAAAACAGGTTTCTTCCTTTTCTTTTTCCCTATTAAAGGGTTTTATTTTTGGGGGAGTTTATCCTTATCTGATGTGAGGGTCCAAGGACAGAGGATGCTGTTACACCGGGTGTAATCGGTAACGCCGGTGTTGTCTCGAGTTCATTAACCCTGTGGGAAACCTTTCCTCATAGTGGCATCCCGAGGGCAAAGTGGGCGTTCTTGTTGAACTGTCTGTGTCGGTAGAGCAGACTCAGCCTCCGATATCTATCAGGGACGTGTTTGATGCATTTCCGATGAAAAATCCACCCTGTGCCGACGTAAAACCACTGACGGTAGCTGCCACGCTTAAGAACTTTGCCACGTGTGTTTGTCTGCGTTGTGCTTATCTAAATATTTGAGTCTCTTATTGCAGCTGTTTAGTCAAATCAATCGCCTCTGGCTCACCTTTCACACAAAGAGCAGTCGTCAGCAGTGCTGCATGTCGGTATCGGAAGTTTTCAGAGTGTTTGTATTGATATGAAGGCGTTGGTTTGGGCAAAATTAATTCAGAAGTGTTGAATGAAGGAATAAATAAATAAGATATAGTCTTAAATTATTCTTGATTTAGATTAGGGAATTTAAATTAATGGATAAATAAACATTTCAAATGTTGATAACTTGTGTCCATGCATCCTTAGTCATGGATACATGATATGAAGTAGATGTAACAGTAGTTGTGACCGCCTGTCTTCTCTTCTAGAGTGTTTTTGACTGAATCAGAAACTGAACTTTTGCGTTATGAAAATTGTAAAACACTTTTTGCTCACTTGTTTTATTTGTTCTACAGAACGTTGAACCTCTCCAGCACCGCTGCTGCCTCAAACTAAATGAATAAAAAGAAACTGATTGGAAGTTGTCGATACCAGTTTCTAAAGTCGTGATGTCTGCCTGACATTCATCTTCAGGCTGCACTGTTGCATAATGCAGTTTTCCATGCAGTCAACCCACCGCAGCTCAATGTCAACATTAGTAACTGAAGCACAGCCGTATTTCTCTGGAGGTGAGGCAGTCGAGTAAATCAAAGTGTGAACACTGTGACAGTAATTCAGCCTCAGTGAATGATCCGGTTTAAGTGCTCATTCAGACGAGGGGTCTCCTACACGAGAGGGAGTTGTCTTCAGGCGCTGCAATTTACATTTGATCTATGTCAGCGCTTAGGGACCAAAAGAGGTCACTCGCGCTTGTTTTCTTTACTCTATATTTCTGAAATATGTTGGAAATATTAAAGAAAAACAACATTACTTTATGAGTATCAGCTGTCATTTACAGCCCTGTAATGGGCATCTAATGCTGTAAGATCTCAATACAGATGTTAGTCAATGTGGAAACAAACAAAGCTCTAAGATTTGATCTTTAAAGCAGAGAGACAGTATTTTGTACCTGGTTCATGAAAGGCATCTTTTTTTGGAACACACGATATTGTCTCAGCCACTCACCTGGTATAAGAAGCAGGTTTAGGCTGTTTAAAGTGTACATTTTGGATTATAGTGACTGTTAAACCTAACCTGTTTGGCCCGGTTAGTTCGGTTCGTTTGGGCTGATGTGAAAACTGTCGATTGAAAACCTGGCGCGGATAAAAACGACCGAACCGAGACCGCTCGCTGAGGCGGGTTTTGGACTTTTGGTTTTGGTGCAATTCGTTCGTGGTGTGAAAGCAGACAAATCGATCACAGATAAGTGATTTCAGCTCACGTTTGGCCGTCAGCGCTGCTATTTGTTCTGGTTAATTGGTCAAAAACTGTCAAAACTGCAGCGCTCGTATCCGACTCTGCGTACTACGTCACTACTGTCTCTACCTGTTAGACATTATTCTTAACATGCTGTCTAATAATACTAATTATGCTTATACTTGGTTATTTCCTCGAGAGCTCTTTGTGACACCAAAGAACATAAATATCCCCATAAGTAGTGTTAAAGTGCTGCATAAACTTCTGTCAGTCAAACATCAGTGAGAACAGGAACCCAACCGGAGCTTAAATGCAGTAATATTATCATTCCTTTCCCAAATTCCTTTTTGTTTTTTTCGCCTCCCATCAGGCAGAAATGTTTCCCAACTTCCATCTTCAGCTCCAGAAAAAATCCCTGACGTGTTTTAATTCTTTTGATCGGGCAACTAAGTTGCTAGATTTATCAGCCTGACGTGGCGTTTTACTTGCACAACCTTATTGTTGTTGAGCTTACGTTGCTGTTTTCCAGAAGCTTTGTTCTCCTCATCTACACTAATAACACGAGGAAGACGTTGGACATCATTTCCAGTCGAGTGTTAATATATACGGTACAATACAATATACTGTAACTGTGACGTCAAAATCAGTTTTGCTAAAGGCAATTTGACTTGAACCAGGTTTAAAAATGTATTATTTTGACTTAATCACCCCATACGTGTCTGTCCTGTGAAGCTGGTTCTTTACAGTATGTGTTATCATAAGAAAGCCAGCAGTGCAGCAATTTCTGTCAGTGATTTTCAAAAAGTATTGAGCGTCAGATACGCTGCAATTAAGACGAGCACCTTTTTTACAGCACACTCACAGTGAAGGCATTTGTAGATGCCTGTCTGTGCTGGTGTGCGTTTGATTGCACAACAGTAATGGCAATAACAGCTCATGGGCCGCGTTGCTCAGACTGCACGGTTAACGCCAGCTATTTGTTTTCATTCAAAATAATTGTGTTTTCTACTGAGCATACCACAGACTGGCACCTCCTCTTGAGTCGCAGCTCCTCTGTGGGCCAACATAAGCCCTGCATACCAAGGAGGGGACCAGCGGTGCTTACCTCTCCCTACCGGCAGACTGAGGGTCCTCTCCTTTTTTTTCTTTTTTTTCTGTGGTTTCTGGCAGCCAGCGCCAGATTCCTCCATGTCTATCACTGCAATCAGCAGGCCAGACCCGCAGTCAGCCAAGCAGCTTGAAAGAAAGCAGCATGAATGGCTGTGCATAAAAGCAGGCGAAGCGTTGCTTTGGTTTATCACGAAGAAGAAGAAGAAGAAGAAGAAGCTGCGAGACGAAGCACAGATCTTTCCTCTCGGTATCCTCAAAGTCGTTTCCTCCTCCTCAGAGGAGCATGGAGCAGCACAACTTGTCCTACAACGTGTTTTAACACGTCACTATCTTTTATATCTCGGTGTGTTTTCTCCACGATCTGTCGCTGCATTGGGTTTGTGATTTAGTGTGATTGCTGATTGTTTCCTGAGCCGATTCATCACTCCGACTAAATGAAACTTCCAGGATCCCACACCTCAAATTAAGTCATTATCCCTCCAGCAGATGATTTTTCCTTCTCTTGAACCATGCACATAAAACCAAAGTGCGTGTGCTGATGTGCTAAATGTCTTATTTAAATGGGAGAAGGTGTGAAGCATCCAGAAAATAAGGGTGTGGGTAAAAAAATGCATGTAATGCAGAGACATGTTTAACGAGGAATGATAAATAGCATGATTTGCGCTGGCACCAAGGAAGTGCTTTTCTTGGAGCACAGCTTTGCCTTCAGTGATTATTTGGATGAGACTAAATCACACTAATACCCTCAAGAACCAGCAGAGAAACACAAGACCTGCAGTAAAACAACGGGCAGCTTCTCCTCTTTGAAAATGAATCTTTCTGGCCTGTGACTGGTGTCCTTTTACCGAGCAGCCTCGTGACAATTTGATATTCAGAACAGCTTTTAAAAATCATGAAGTTTAGTCGGCTGGTTTTATTACGTTGCTTAATTGCTGTACTGAAGCTGTCAAATACCTTTATAACAGATCATAATTTACCGTTTTATGGATTATAGCATCTTTCACATTATTCTGATGAATGCACCTTTTTTGTTTGTGGACAAGTGAAACAATCAAATGGTGCAATCAGCTCTTTAATCTGTCTGGCTGTCTGCCACAGTGTCTCTTTATTTTAATACAACCTCTGGAGAAGCCCAAAGTGGACTTTAAAAAGTAGCCTCATAATCAGACTAAATTGTCACTATGTTTTAACTTTATGTCTCATGTTTTCAGTCAAAATTGAAGTTGCAGCAGCGGTTGCCATGTGTGGTGTTGAAGAGGTGTGTGTGTGTGTCGACCTAACAATCGGTAAAGCCGTCCATGCTTCCTGTTGGTGGTCACAAAGGCTCTGTCACAGGAAGATGACCTGAAGAGCTCTGATTGGCTCAGCTGTCTTTTGTTTTTCCATCACTAATTATTAGCACAACACCAGACTCTGGTTATGCTTAGGTCCTTATTTTGAGACACAAAGTCTAAATGTTGAGAAAGTGTTGTTATTATTATTATTATATTATTTTGAGATATTAAGTCATGATAGAAAGATACTATTTTAAAATATTGTGAAGGTTTCTCATAATTTGAGATATTGAGTTGTTATTGTGAGATACTACGTCATTATACATCAGATCCATTTGAATCGCTAGAATGAAGCAGAGATGTGTGCAGCGAACCAAACTGTTTCAATCAAAGGAATACAAACCAATCACAAGGATTAAGTGTATCGGAGAAGACATCAGTAAAGATGGTGCTGTAGACGTAGTCAGAGTTGAGATCCTTATTTGTTTCAGAAACGTGGTCCCTCTACGATGGAATATCCTGAGCAATTTTCTTATTTAGCTTTTATTATCCAGGCATACAGCAAATGTTGCACCATCACCCAATAACTGATTCTCTTTCACTCGTAATTAGAGATGAGGATGATACAGAGAACGAATCAGGATCATTTCAACCTGCTAACAGCTGTTCAGTGGAGTGTTGTTCTTTTTACAACCTACACATGTATTGACTCCTGCTGTTGTTGGCATATATTCATGTGTCAGTAATATCAATGTTGTCCCCTAAATCATCTTTAAATGCTTTACTCAGCCTTGGCCTGAGGCCTGAGTCTGTGGTTTTGTTGCATGCTGCATTTTCACACCGTAATTATCAAATTAACCAAGAAAGACATTGTGCTACAGCGTGGGGAGACACCACGGAAGATATGAATCTGTGAGTCTCTGCTGCACTTTCTATTGAGCAGTGAAACCGTTTTTAAGAGAAATGTTTGTTGTTTCACACCAAGCGCACGGAGCCAGCAGTAAACCCGTCTGTGAACTTAAGTGCTCTTCTATAAACCTCTCAACAGTGTATTCCCCAGTAAGAAACAAAAAGCCGTGCTGGTCAGAGATGGATGGGGGGGGGGGGGGGCATTCTGGGACCAATAAACCCAAAATACACAAACACCTCAAATGAGACGTCTCATCGCAGCCCGAGCGGACTGATTTACTGATTCCCAGAATCAGAGGCCAAGTCGCCCTCTCACTGTCGCCTTTTCACAAACAAGAGGGGGAGTCGGGGGAGTGACGCACGATGGCTGTGACAATATTACAGTTATTATTATTCCACACCATCAAATCGCTGGTAATAGATATAATTCATGTGCTGCTGCTGCTGCAAGAAAAATGTCCAAGTCCTTTTTTCTTTAGTTTGGCTTCTGAAAATACGTGAAGCAATGCTTTATCCTGTAAAGAGTTTCAACATGAGAATGCACATTTGTGTTCTTAACCTAAGCCGATCTCTCTGTACAACGGCAGTAATGAGCACTAATGACTGCACATCCTCTCCCTGCTTTCCAGTAATGCACTTTAGATGTGATTGAATCCTGCTCTTCGGACCCCATTACGGACCCCGGTTAGCTGCAGTAATCCGGGCTGTATCGAGGAAGCACATCTTGCAGTCATCACTGCCGCTGCTGATTACGGCTTCGCCTCTCGAATCAGGAATTCGAAAGTGTTTAATGCAACAGAAGCTCTGCCTCTTAATCGACTGCACTGCACACTTTACGGAGCAGAATCCTACCTCCACATTTAGTTTTGACTGATTCCACGTTCTGTAATGCAGCGTAACCTCCTGCAACCACAAGCAGAACACAGTTAAGGAAAATAACACTTCTGCACATGAATTATTCAATCTACCTCAATTTAAATCTGGTTATTTTGTTTGCACGCCTTTGGATTTAGGAGATAGGCCGACGTCCAGACTCTCAGGGGTTCCCGAGCTTGCCATGTGTATATATAAATATATATATATATACATATTATATATATATTTATCTGCTCTGCCGCCGTTAACTTTGCATTTATAATTAGTTTAATTCTACGGTTATTAAGCCGTCTCACAAACACTGACAGAAAACTGCAGACTGGATTCTCACAGAGCTCGTCATTCAGGCCTGTCTGGATGAGTCTGGTGCCTCGGTTCTTAGGTGGGATGATTCCACATATTGTAGTTTGTTTTAGCTCTGCAGCTCTGAACTGTCAGTGGCACACACACACACACACACACACACGCACACACACACACACTAACATAAGGATATGTACACAATATGCAGGAGGCTGAACTGCACAAATATTGTGAGAGGAAGACGCTTGATCTTGGAGTACCAATCTTCACAAGAAATATGGGATGAGTTGATCTAAAATCTGAGTTTGTTTAAAGAAAATTGAATAGGCTTTGGATGTAGACTTCAGTTGAGGCCCTCCTCTTTTCATTTTTTTGACATGTAATAGCATCAGGCCCGTCCACGCTCACTGTTCTGTATCATAGATCAAAACCAGCCCCTTTATCTCTACGTGCATCTTTCTTCACTCTATTGATTCAGAGTTACTGATATCTATCTGGCTCTCACACCAGACAATAATTATGAAGATATATGCCGAGCGCTGCAGATCATTAGACTGCTGACTTTTGGTACACATAATACATATTAGTAATTTCTCTACCTTACTTTGAGAAATATGAACTTTTTTTTCCCACAAAGCCCTTTTTCTTTTTTAACAGAAGTTGGCAACGTTTTCAAAAGTTATACATCTAAACAGAAACATTGGTACAACGACTTTGCCTGAAGAAACTTTAGTCCCAAATTTGGTAAATCAATACTCATCTGAACAGAGAACACAGGAAGAAGTTGAATCGATACTCGTTGCTAGACATATGTCGGTCAGTAACCAGTTAATTGTCTAGAAAATAGCCAAAACGTCCTCGTAGAGAGGCGGTTGTAGTGGATGGATGGGTCAAACAAACGCAGGACTTTCACTCAGTAGACCGTTGTTCGTGTCCTGTGTAAAACCAAAAGTCAACATGTTAACTTATTTAAAGTTCAATACGTAACTACGTTTGTACACAACCAATGAACATGCTTACACAAATAAATATACTTATTTTAACCCAAACCAAGATCTTTTCTGAAAGCTAACCAAGTAGTGTTGTTGCCTAAACATAACTAAGTACTTCAGTTTGTTTTAAAAAGTATTAAAAAGTAAACTATTGTCGTTTAGGTATAAGGACGTGATGAGATATTCAGTTTACATTCAAATAAAACTGTAAAAAAACAAGAATTTCTCACATTTGAGGTGCTGGACCCAGAGAAGACTTTACCAAATGATGAATTGATTATCAAACTTCAGCAGTAAATAAAGACGGTCCTTGTGTGTTTTTCATGATATGCCAATAACTTAAATGGGACTTCATTGAGTGATGTCATTAATCAGGAAAAGGTTCCACTCCAGAGGTCAGAACTGCAAAGAATCACCCCGACGTGATCTTGTTGGCAGTCAGAAATGTATTTAGTATTTTTCTTTTTGTATCACTTCTTTTTGTTGTTCTGACTGACCATCTTTTTTTTGTGTCAATCACCGCAATGTCCTGTAATAATTACTATAAAAGAGCATTGATCTGACAGATGTTTACTTCTTCTGAAGTGACATAATGTTCATCGTTTCCTCTGAGGATATACCGCAGCGATTACAGGCGTTATCGTACAATCTCAGCTCTTTAAGTGGTTTACCTGCCGACTGCTCCGGGTGCTGGTCTGGATTCAAAGTGGATTGTAGAGGAGCAGCTCTGCCCTTTGTAGTCCCGGGGTGGACGGGGCTTTGTTTAGTCTAACCCTTTTCGTGCTTCTTCTGCTCCTTAAGCCTTTGGAGACGCCAATCTCCGAGTCTGAATGAGCGGCAGCACATCCTTCACTGTCAGCTCCCCAGAGCCTCTTCTACTGCTTTACCTCAGCTTCTCAACCAGCGGCGCTGTCCTGTCATCGACAGCCGCGGACGCACATCTGGTTCAATTTGTCATCGGCTAGTTTTACCCTGAAGAAATTGCATAATTGCATTGAAATTGTATTGTATTTGGCTCTAACTTCTGGACAAATATGGATGACTTTGCTAAAGGGCAACTCTTTGAGAGACAATGGCGAAGCAATCTAAGTTGTTTGGTTAGTTGCACTTTTAATTCCACAGCAAGTCAACCATCACATCAATGTGCAAACTGATTCAACTAACAAAGAATCAGAAACACTTGAATAAAGCCTTGATTATTTTATGTCACATTTTATCAACTGCATCAAATCTTAATTACTCAAAATAAAAAAGTGTCTAAAAATGGCAACAATACTTTAAAGTTTCGGCAACAGAAAAGCTAGCAACAATTTTAAAAAGTTGGTGTTGAGCCCCGACAAGTCCTTCTGGGATATGTAGGAAATTGCTGAACTAGAGGATGTTTTTTCAAAAGTTGACTGTCACAAAATGACTCCATATAGTATATAGTATGTTATAGTTTGAAGCTCAACAGTTAAGATTGAAAGTATAACTCAGCATTTTAGAGCTCAAAGACTGACATCCAAAGGAATACAACTTAAGTTTTGTAAGTGTTGCGTGCATTTAATCAAGCATCAACATCACAGATCGGTCTGACAGTAAGTGCAGACTTTGCCGTGTCGAGGACGGAAAGCACAGCAGCCGACTCCCCGCCAAGCAGAATCAGAGAAACCCACTAAAAACAATCCGACCGCAGGCTCCTCGGCTTTCCTGTCTGTCCTCACCAGATCAGCCTGTTTCTTGCTGCAGAGAATTCTGGGACATGGGTTACAATATTAAATAGCTCTGCCGTGTCTGTCATAACTCAGGTCTACATCGCTGCCTCTGCAAAGGACCAGGAGATCCAGTGCCATTGTTACTTCCACTATATTTAAAATCATTTTGTCCCGTCAGCCAATCATCAGCGCTCTGAGAGCTGCTCAAGCGATTTCTAAAAAGCATATTTTTTAATCGACACTATTTCTTTATTTGCTATTATCTTTAAAATGATCGACACAAACAGCAGCAGTTCTCTCTGGAGGGATCTGGTCCCGAGTCGGTCCTCTTCTTTTGTGGGAACTTCTCGGTCGACTGTCTCTGGACTCCTCAGGTAATTTGAGTGACTCCTAATTAATTGTTACAGCATGGCAAATAGCAGTCGTCGTCCCCCCCCCCCAGTCTTTACTCGCAGACCTCAGTTGGCGTCTTGACATTTAAAGAAGAGGGGAAAAAGTAGAAGACTGTAACAGTGAGTCAGGGGCCTCTTGTCTCTGAGCCACTATTTTCATTCTTCAGTGTCTGGAGTCGCAGAACTGGAGCGATAAATGTTCGTAGACAGATTTTAAGAATGGGTCGGAGCAGCCGGACCGATGGCTAAATGTAAGAGCAGATGGAGCTGATGACGGTGGATTCATGTCGTATTCATCATAAAGACGCATCGTCGTTCCGGTCTATTAAAACTCTCCAGTTTCTCCATCAGAAACATTTAAAGTTACATCAAGCTATTGTGAAGTGAGTCTATGGAGGAATGTAGTCCAACATTTTTACCCAAAAGATATTATTCCTGGTTGACGGCTAAATGAGCCTTTTATTGTCTGGTTGTCATGGTAGTTTATCTTATGACACTATATATATATATATATATATATATAAAGCCCACATATTACACACATTTTTCTTTACTTTACTGAGCCTTTAATCTTTATTTTATCCTAAAAAAGTATTTTATTCAGAGTAATTACTCAGTTATGACACTATAAAAAAGGTGAAATGCTCAAATGAAATACCACTATATCATGCAAACCCACAAATTATGCATTTACCAAAACTTTACCACAAGAATTTGAATAATATTCCCTTCAAACTTTCCCTTTCTACAGTTTTCTTAGAAGTAGTGGTGGAAGCAGTTTGTACTTACTGAATCAGCTTATTTCTGGAGAAATGTAGTCACTTTTTTAAAAGATATTATATATATATATATATATATATTAACTTGGTAAGCACATTCTTTTCCTGTCTAAAAATATCATTTTTTGTACATTTTAACCCGTGAAAGCCCTGAGTTACATAATGTAGCCCTCTCAAGCACAGTGAGGAATGACGCCTGGTTATGAAGTTATTTTTATTGATTCAGAGGGTCTCAAAGTTGCACAAGCTTACGCTTGTGTCCAAGAATGAAGTTGTATTCTTTAAAGGCGACGCTCCCGTCTTTGCCTCCATATGGGCATTTAGGCACAGCTTGTGTTTTTCTTTAATAAAGCACCAGCTTTGGGTCATGGAGTCGGCAGGGATCGACCATCCCCTGGTTTCTGAGACAAGTTAAAGATCTTAAGCTTGGGTGTCTGTGCTCTGCACCCAGTGGGCTTAAACATATATCACACTGGCAGTGTAGGCTGTTTGCTTTCAACCCCCTCAGCCGGGCAGCCCACTGATCCCCCTCTCTTTGTCTCTATCTCGCAGTGAATCCCCTTCTAGGCGGGGGCACAGCGTTGAGTTTTCACAGTCAAACGGCACCCATGCTGACCGAGAATCTCTTTGATCCCCCAGAGAGCTCGTACCGGACGGAGAGCGACCTCCCTCTGCCAGGTTAATGGCCCGTACTTTACCTAAAACTAACAAAATGAAGGACGACAGTCCGTAGTTTGATGCAAATATATCTGTTTTGATACTACATTAATGTTCTTTTATTGTAGTGTTTGGTAGAGAGCACTGCCGACAGAGACCTTATCAACAGAGTCCACATAAGACAACATAGCGGGAGTCCACTGTTACATTAACACGGAAGTGCAAAAACGCATCAGAAGTTATAATTTAGCAACAAACATGCAGCTTCGAGATCAGATATGGGGCAAGACTTCACTTATAGTCCCCTTATTTAGCATTCATAAGCAGTAGACATACTTTTTATTCATGCTTTATAACACACTATAATGTGTTTATTAATGTCATAACTTCACCTACCTGTGTTTTGTAAACATATTGAATATATATAATATATAACACACCAGCCTCTACTTATGGGCGTCCACATGAGGACTTTTATGTGCTTAAAACTACATTATAACGGGTTATAAGCATCCATTAAAGGTTTATTATATGATAATAAAAAAGGCGGGACTTGAAGTAAAGCTTTTTCCAGAAGCGGTTCGTGTTTAGCTAATGGTCAGACCTCCAGAGTTCACACCGCGGGGGGGGGGGATAAAAATCTGCAGTGATTGTGAAGGAGGAGCTTGTTTTGTGGGCGTGAAGGCTGTGAACTGTCCCGCTTGACCTCCTGGGACTCCTTTGATCACTGGACCGCGGTGACGGTGCACCATTCCAATCCACGACGCGGCACACCATCCATCAATCTACATTTCCCCCAAAATGACACGTCATTTATCTGCAGCACGTTTGAAATACACACGCACACGAGACAATTACACCATTAATTGATTAGTTGGATGACGAATTAACTATTTTAATGACAAACTGATTATTAAGGTACTTTGTGAAGTTGAAAAATAAGAACGTGTTCTCAAATGGGAAGATTTGCTGCTTCAGTCTGTTTTATGTCATCGTATATTAAGCATATTTATATTATATATAAAAATACTGCTAATACTAATAAAACAGTTTATGGTACCCTTCTCTAATTATCACTCCAACTCTTTCTGTTCTATTCTGTCAGTCGATCACTAAGAAGGCCTTTCTGTTTGAAGCTCCCTATGATTGGTTGGTACTAGCTCATGTAAGCACTCGTCATATTTAGTTTTACTGGAAGAAAAGATTATTGGATTTTGGTATAAAAATATGAAGACATTCTTCTTTTACATATATTTTCTTTGTGTATATTGTTGAATGGGTGATATGACCGTGGACGGCTAAAAATGCATTTTCATTTCATCTTGACTTTACTAAACAATGACATGATTAGTTTCTGCACTAATTCAAACCTTAAACATGAACTGGGGGAAGATTTGAACGGTATATTTTGGGTAACATAAATACGATAAAGGGTAAAGTATCACATGTAACCTTATTTGGGATATCAGATATATATCATTTATAACGTCGTCAACATGCTCACTGGGGGGCTTCTGGTCTTTTTTTCTCCTGTATGCAATAAAACACATTTAATTGAAGATATAATGATGCAACCTTATGAATGCTACATGCTGTGTGGTGCACACACTTTATCAAAGTGGTACTGGTTCAAACTAACACAAAACAACAGTACTGTGAGGGAGCAGGACAGTCAGCTACAGTTCAACAATGAATTACCATCAACGGACAACAACAAGCAGCACAGGCTGTAGATCTGATCCAGTGGTCGGATGGTTCATCTGTTTGGAGCTTCATGAAATTAAAACATTTGGAAGTAAATTGTGAAAGCAAACTGTGCTGTTTGCTGTCTTAGTTTTTCTTTACGTCTTCGTGTCTGCTCTGCTCCTCATGTGCATCTCATGTGTGTGTCTTTACCGATGTGACTTGTTCTGTCTCTGTCTGCATCGAGGCACTTTTGCAGCCACATCAAGGCCCCCCCCCCCCCCCCCCCCCCAAAAAAAAGAGCTGTAAATACTGTGATTTCTGTGTATCAAACACACGGAGCTCCTCTGTAGGTGCCACGTTGGGTGTCTGTGGAGGAAGTCTTTATATCTCATTCTGCGTGAGAAAAATGCTTCAGAAAACAAACAGCACGCAGCCCGCAGCGGTGGAAAATGTCTTTTCTTTCTGTGTTTATTTGATGCTCTAATTTAAACCAAAACACATCTCATTGGTACAAATTGCCTGTTTATTTGCTTGTGTGCAGCGCAGATGTTCGATTTCATAGTCCAATAAATTTGCCCACAAGAATCCCGAAAAAAAGAAAGATCAGGCTAACCTGCTATTTAGCATTCATAAGTAGTGTATCAACATTTCATTCAAGGTTCATCACACATTATCGTGTAGTTGTACGCAGCTTTAAGGCCACTTTTAAATGCGTATTAATGTACAGTATTTTTTTTTACAATAACAATTTCTATGTAGACATATTTAATACTATTCTGTCATTCCATATCTGTTCATACAACAGCTTATACACTTTTATCTTCTTATAACTACATTATAAAGGGTTATTAACCATTTATGAAATGTTTATACAGATTCTAAGTGGTAAAATAGCATTATTTCTTTGTTTATTTGCATTCTACACGCAGCATGTACACATGAATGCACAACTACGTGACTTCTTTATGCTCTCGCAGACGATCCAGGAATTCTGGGAATCTGCGGGGTGTGTAATAAATCAAAGTTAATCAGCCACCTGAGCAGGTACGATTCTCTCACCATTATTTTTTATGTTTGACAAAAGAAGTAGAACAACCATCACGTTTAGTGTTTGACTGCAGGGCCCTTGGGAAGAATGCGTCTCCCACTAAAGCGTCACCTCTTAAAGAAAGCATATTAAGTTACATGCAAACATGTCATTTGTGGGACACTCGGGTGGAAATGTCTCCCTGGGGAGCAATCAGACTGACTCCGGCTTTTTAAAAAGTCTCCTCTCTCTGCCACTCCTCATTTTTCAGACTCCTGGAATTAGTGGAAATCCTAGCTCTGCAGTATTTGCCTCACCCACACAGCTCAGTTACATTGATTAGAAATCAATTAACATTTTCCTGTTCCTGAAAGTCGCTTTGTAATTCAACTCCGCCGGAGATAAATCAGAGCTTGGAACGTTTTCTGCACAGCAAACAACTCTGCAAAACGGTTTCTCTGAACTTTGCAGAACAAAAGAAATCTAGAAATACGACTAATGCAAAATGATATTCATCAGGACGTGACTTTAGTGCCTCAAAGGGGAAATGATTTTTGCATAAAATGAATAAAAACACAAAGAATTGTGCATCAACTTTAAACTACATAAGGATTATTGAGCAAATTTGAAAGAATGTATTGCTTGTAAAGTAAATTAGAATTTCATTTACATTTTTAATCTTTCTTATTAGTTAGTCTATCTTTTTTACTGTCAATAAATCTCGTCAAAATACCAAAACAATCAATATTCTCAATACTTCCTGACTTCCCTCCCCGGCTCCGAGCTCGTTCCTTTCTACTGACATAAGTCTTTAGGAATAACTCATACATTTATAGTTAATTTACACAAAACAAGGCTCAGCAATCCCCTAAAACTGGAGCCTCACCCAGCTTTGTCTTTTAGATGGAGAATCGTGCAGATTTGCTAAAATCACTGTTGTTGATTTGTGTTCTGCAACGCCAACAAATCAAACCGTGAAGAAACCTCTTTACTTCACAAGCAGAACATATGTTTTAAGTAAATACGATGAGGGAACTGTTGATCTCATTCCTTCTTTTGAAATCGGTTCCCAACATGTTTGATATTTAAGTAGATGGAAGCAAAACAAACTTCATCTGCGAGCAGATTTCCCTTTGATTTCTGTTTCTGCCAAACAGTTTCTCATTAGCCATCAACCACCATCCTGGCTGGACAGTAACTGCTTTTTCTCCCCATAAGAAAGTGAGATTTATTTATACTGCGTTCAAAACAAAAGCTTTAAGTCCTTCACGATGAAACAATTAAGCTGAGAACATCAAACGGTGCAGCCTCGCAAAAAGACACGAGAACAGATGCATCGAATCCAACAAGAATTTAGGCTAAAAACAAAAGAGCAAAATGATCTGTTAAGATGAATTTAAAGACTGCAAACTTTTCCAACAATTATGTACAAAGACGGTGAATGCACCATCGCTCCTCAATAGATGCACCACCCAGCAGGCACTGGTTAGCTACAGTGAGACACAGCAGTTTTATAAATATACTCGGGGGGGCCTTCAGACCCCAAGCCTGGTCCAGCCTGTGAACTACAGAAGGGGGGCATCTGCTCGGTGGGACCGAGGGTGGCTGTATAAAGTTGCACTCTTAACATTTACACACTTGGCAACGGCAACAAAGCAGCCATTCCTCTGGCAACCACCGCCGGTCATTAAGCATAATTTGTCTGGTATCCCTGTGTTGAAAATGCACAAAGGAGGGTGAGTAAAGCCAGCGTGAGGTTGTCTTCGGGGCTGTCAAGTGGAGGGATGGTGGGGGGGGCCCCATGCTGGGAGGAGGAGGAGGAGGAGGAGGAGGAGGAGGAGGAGGAGGAGGTGGTGGTGGGGGTGGGGGGGCAGACAGCGACAGAGAGGCTGGCTGGGGGAGCTCCCACAGGACTGCTTGGGGACAGCAGCAACCCGAGAGGAACGTCCCTCCTCGCCCCCCTTTCCTCTCCAAATCCCACCTACAACCTCTGCACCCCCCCCCCCCCCCCCCCCACACCTCCCTCTCTGAAGCTGGTTAAAACAACAGCCCCCTTGGCCAGCCAGGCTCCATCTCCCCTACTGGATTTACGCTTGTTTCTCAGTTCCCACCAGCCTCTGCTGCACCCTCCCCTCCGTCTCCTGGTCCGGCTCCTCTGTCCTCCATCGGCCAGGAACCTGCTCCTCCTCCCTCTCTCTCTCTCTCTCTCTCTCTCTCTCTCTCTCTCTCTCTCTCTCTCTCTCTCTCTCTCTCTCTCTCTGCTGCTCCAGTTAAAAGATTCAGCACTTTGAGACACTATCGGCATGATATGCTACCACGTGATCAGAGCTGATAGATTCTGCTGGGATCCACTTGGGTATTTGACATATTGACCCACAGACCAGAGACCTGGGGCCGTTAGGAGACCCTTACCTGAACCAGTTGGACTCAATATAATTTGGACCTTGCATGACAAGAGTCCAGTTCTTGAGAAGACATCCAGGACATGGTTCCATTTTCCATTAATGCAGATTACTTTAGCAAAGACAAAGTTGGACACGCAGTGTGTTTTTAATTATAAATAAGAGTACTTTACAATCAAAATGTGTTTTAGACACCTAAAAGAAAATCTGTATCGGTTAAAGTGTAGAGAATATTTTCACCGCCTTAACCGGCCATCAGACGGCCCTGTTTGACGGGGAACTGAACTCTTCAAAGCCACAAGACAATAAACATTAACTGTACCTGGGAGTCTGGTGGTTTTTGAAGAGAGCATAGATGGTTTTGTGTTGAGTTTTGGGGAAAAACAACGCTGATTTTTGGAAGGGGACAAGACACCAACTCTAGTCTTCAATGTAGCCCCCGTACATCTACACTGACCTTCTTCATTTAGACTATTTAACCACAGGTTGTTCTAAGTTGTTTGAATAAATGACCAATGACTTGTTGTTCTGGAGATAAAAGTTTCCATTTTTACATTGTCTCCTTAAAGTTCGTCATCTACACCGAGATACCAAACCAATACAACTTTTGTCTGTCTCTTGTTTCTCTTTCAGTTGGCTGAATGGACAAACTTCTCCAGGCCTCTCGCCCATCTCAAGAAGGAAAAGACTCCGGCGTGCTGTGACGCTTCAACAGGATAATCGACCAACATCTTCTTCTGGTAAGGATTGAATTGATTGACTGTTTGCATATTCGCAGGGTAAAGCTGCAGCAGAAGATCTGTGAGCTTGAAAGATCAGATTGAAAGAGTCTGCAATGTGCGAAATGCAAAAACTGTGTAAATTCAACCTGCATTCTCTCTAGTGTCCATCAGGGGGCGACTCCTCTGGTTGTATAGAAGTCTATGAGAAAATGACTCTACTTCTCTCTTGATTTATTACCTCAGTAAACATTGTAAATAGGAGTTTATGGTCTCAATCTCTAGTTTCAAGTCTTCTTCAATACAGCATGATGTTCATTTAGTACATTATGGTCCATTTAGAGTCAAACAGACCATAAAGCAGGGGATGCTTTAGGGCGGGGCTACACAGTGATTGACAGGTCACTACCACGGCGTTGTTCAGTCTGGGAGTTGTCCGTGTTTTAGTCTTTTAATCCTTTCACAGTGTGTTTTCAGACGTTTTTAGTCGCCTAAAAACATCTTGTTCGGTTGCATAAAACCAAGATGACGACGGCCAAAATGCTGAACTTGAGTCTTCCAAACAGCGGTCCACAAACCAATGGCTGACGTCACGTTGACTACGATCAATTCTACAGTTTACGGTGTGGTTACACGTTGGATTTGTACTCTGCACAACACACGTCAGGCTAACATGTGGAGTGTTGACGTTTCTACACATGAGAAGTGAAAAAGGCTGCAGCACAAATCCTCACTAAGCGTTAGTCTGTCGCTCTGATGTTTCTATTTGTGACAATGTTCCTGATGTAAACCAGCAGAGCTCCTGTTTAGTAGCAGAACCCAGAAACGTGTCACGTTTTATGATGATGGGGAAAAAGGGAGTGAAAAAAAACAATGGTGTCTGCCAGAAACGGTATGAAATCCCGTCTGTTTGCATTCACAGCAAACAACACTGTCACATGTTGAACCAACGCAGAGGCCGGCTGAGGTGTGAACCTGCTGGAGGTGTGAGGAGCTTGTAGAGCCAATAAAGTGATTATTGGTTCCTTCCTATCAATTCCACAGAGCTGCCAATTCAAACGTGTTGATTTTATCTTCACTCAAACACCTTTTTTAATTGATTTCCTTTATATTTATCTCCTGATTCTAACTCATTAATACAGTTGCTGAAGCCGGACAAAAAAAAACAACCCATTAACATCTGGCTTTTGAATTCAGTGGGAAAAGTTAAAATCAGGATTCACTTCCTGGACGAATGACTCCGCAGTAGTCACGGGTATTTATCGGCAGTGATGGAAACGTGACACCCGGGTGGACGCGCTGATCTACCGGCCCTTCTTCCAGCGAGATGCTAAAAGTTTTGCGACCATCAAAAATTCCGTCCGAGCATCGTTCCCAATCAGTCGGCACCAAGTTTGGAGAGAGACTGAATAAGTAAATATCCACGAGACACTTTCACTGTTTAAAAATACTGATTTCAGGCGTATTTGTGACGTCAAACGTGACTCAGTAGAAAAAAGAAAAACAAATCAGAAAGGCTGCTCATCTACTGGCAAATTGAAAGGAGTCTATCGCCAATTTTAAGCGGGTTTTCCAGCGTTGAAAAAACCTGCATATAAGTACAAAGAGTTTTTAAAATAGTTTTTTGTGCAACTTTTTTTTTCTGGACTTGGTGAATTTAAAACAATGAATTGATTATAAATTTATTCTGTATGTTGGAAAATAGTGAAGGTGACGTCTTTATAATAGTTTGTTGTGTCTGATGAACCGCTCAAAGAAAAAAAAACTGCAAGAAAACAATTCTGAGAAGATGAAACCAGAAAGTGTTTTTGCATTTTTGCTTAAAAAAATAACTCAAGCTATATTTATCTTAAAATATTCAGCAATTCATTATTGCAGTTTGACTGTTTGATTAATCAACAAATGGCTTCTGTTCTACTTCCATCGTCTCAAATCTCTTTCTGGCAGAAACACAGAATATTAATCTGGCACATAACTGGTAGGATTTAAAGGTATCGAAAACCAAAAACTGCTTCAAAACCAAAACTATCTGTAAATCGCTACATCAGAAACCCCTTTTTAGTTACATGTTTGTATGAACTCACACATGCATTTTGACACAGAGCAGAAGATGAAAGTGTAAAGTCATGTGACTGCCTGTCTGTCTACCTGCGTAGTGGTTGTTTGACATGTTGAAGCCATGTGGAGGCTCACTGACGGTCTCACCCCGCCGACGGTCTCACCCCGCCGCCGCCGGTCTCCTCCATGGCTGCCGGAGGAGCCGTGGAGGTGAGCTGGGAAGCGCCTGGGTGGCAGGGCAACACACGGGGCCTCCCTGGCTGGCGCCTGTAATTTTACCTTCCCATTCATCAGCCGGAGATATTAATAATAACAGCACATCTGGATTCACTTTACTGTCTCGCGTTAACCCTTTCCACTGCAGCCCTGACTGCTACTGCAGCGACCCCCCCCCCCCCACCCCCTCCTGCTGTCAGTCTTCATCGCTCCGTCTCCTCTACTGAAGCAGTTTCCTTTTTGAGCTTCAGCTCACCTGAAATACTTCATGTGCGCTCACATCGACTTGTTGTTTTTGTGTCGACTAGTCGGAGTAGCTGTCTCAAACATATATTTAGACCGTAGCTATTTATAATCTCTGAAAGCCTCTTTTTCTTCTTATTATTTGAGGTCCATAAAATAGAAAATAAATATGTTCACTATGTTGTGTACCACAAGGAAGTGCTGCACAATCTGTTTTTTGCAAATAATGATTATCACGGTTGTTTTTGATCAATATTAAAATAACGATTATTCATTGATCTTTCACTTTTTAAATAAATCAAAGCAATGCTTTCACTTCCATGTTGTGCTACATTCCTCTTAATTATTCTCAGTGAAGCACAATGACGAACAAATCTTTCCCTCAAAATAAGACTTAAAATGAGGTTCTTCTTCACCTGAATCCACTACATTTTAATATTCAGTATATAACTCTTCTACGCTGAACTGCAGCCGCCACATTCAGGAAAGTTTTCCCACTGTCGCTGGAGGGTGCTCGTTCAGCGGCGTTGCAGCTCCCCAAAAAGTGAAGCCAAAACATCTGGATCGCCCCCTGGTGGCTGGCTGGTAATTTAGAAAAGGCTTTCATTTGATACGCAACAGATTTTTCTTGGAGCAGAGCGCTTTAGATGTACAATAAGCCTCGTTTCCACCAAGAAGTTCCTGGTCAATTTAGACCTGGGACTACTTGTCAAGGAGCTAGAAGGTTCCTTCAGCCCATTCTTGTCTGCACTCCCATAGCGGTGTGAAGCAAACTTAAGCAAGATTATGCTGACGTATCAAATACCAAACAGCGGCGGCTATCACCACCAGTAAAGCTCCTGTACCTTTAGAAAATTCATTGCACTTTGACAAAAGAGAGTTATTGTAGCGTTATTGTAGAGAGGGATGAGGGACTGAGCCCCTGACAGTCTTTCAGATTAAGCTTCACAGATCACACTTCAAAGAAAATCTGTGTTTCTCAAAATGATGTTGAAGGTTATTCCTCAAACACCTGAATAGTCTTCACAACTTTCCCGAATGAATTTCAGGCGGAAGTAACAGACGTAAACTCTTAAGTTATTTATTAAACCGCTGAACCCCAAAACCTGCCGGCGCAATAAAAATAGCATGATTTCTTTAAACAATCGCCAAAACTGCACCGGTTATCACATTCAGAAACTGTAAAAGTCGTTGTTGGCGTCAGATTCTCATCTTTCTGATGGTCCTTGAACACCTCATGTGTTTAGCATCTGTGCCTATAGATCCGTCTCTGAGCCGGTACGGGGCTATGATGGCGGGTTTCTTGTGAGCCATCTGGTTCACGTACGACCACGACTGCCTTTTAAGACGTGACCAGACGACACGCCGGCCAAACTAGTTTGTTCCAAGCATACTAAGCAAAGTGTCCACTTCTAAACTGATTCAGTGAAGAAAGAACTCAGTAGCCATCCATGCGAAGCTCACTTCTTTGTTTCATGTCAACGACAGACGTCGGCCTGGATGTGTGCCGCTGCTGCTTTAACTCTGCATGCACGAAGTGTCCGTGGACACCTCTGCATGCAGGCGGAGTAAATCTCCTCACCGAGCAGTCTATAGGTGGAGCCAGAACCCCCCCCCCCCAAGCTACTGGCCCGCCAGGCCTTTGGCTCCACGCCCGTCGCCCGAGCTCTCCTGCTGATGGCAACAGGTGACAGAGGTCTGCTGTGTGTAGAGCTGACAGCCCCCATGCATAGGAACACTTGCTTCATTACCAGACCCCCCCCCCCCGAGCTGTAGAGACAGACAGACAGAAGTAGAGAGAGGCTTTACTGCTGTTTCTGTGCCCCTAAACATGAGTTTGAGAGGAGGCAAAAAGCTCAGTGTGCATCACTCATCTGCTCATGAGTCAACACTCATGATGTCACACTGTTGCCTTGCCAGCCTCACACACACACAACTATACTGTATTACCAATTTTTCTTATAAAAGACCTTATTTATTAAGGGGGGGGGGAGTCGGCTCTTTTTCCATGCAGTGAGACTGAGCCGTACCTCCCAGAGAGCCCTGACTGTTAAACCATCGTGCCACAAACAACCTGCTCAAAACACTTAGAGTATTTCTCCCATGCAGAAATAAACACCGGCCAATTAGTCTTCTTATTTTTGGAACTATTTTAGCTGCCAGAGGAGTTGAAAACATAACGGAGCAGACGTGGCCTGACACTGGAGGACGTCTCCCGCGTGGACGATCCGGGGAGCTGCAATAGCCATGGAGGGGTGGTTTATGTCTGTGAAAATGAATCCTCGCGCTGGAACAATAGCGCCACTATTATCCAGCAGAGAGAGAGAGAGATGAAATCACACGAGGACAGGTCATCTTGATTTATGGAGTGTGAATTAGGAGCTGAGAGTTTTGAGACCAAGGTGGGATCGGTGGGGGTTGCGTGGCACAAGCAGCCGTCTGTGTTGTAGGGGCTGGAGACACCGCGACCTCCCGTCATCCCCCCCCCCCCCCAACCCACCACCACCACCACTACGCTGTGACTCCCGGCCTGTTCGCTCATTCACAGGAGCCTCTGGCACGGCTGCAGCTTTTGGCTCCTGATGATCTGTGGAGAAATCCACCACGGATCTCCACGTGGGGATCAACGCCTCGGCAAAGGCGCCGAAATGCGTTAAATGCCCCCCCCCCCCCCCCGTGCTGCTCGTCAAGCTTCATTAAATGACTCGGCAGGTTGATGGAGTGCTGAATCATCCATCAAGAGGCACAAGTGTTGACTTTGATTCCAGTAGTAGAGTAAAGGCCGATCTGAGACCGCTGACCTCTCGAGCCGACATGTTGAAGTGCGAGAGAGTACACGGTGCCCTGCGTACTAGTGAGTATTCGTCCATGCCAGAGTTTTACCAGAGTCATCAGCTTGAGCAGTACAAGCTGATGAGGATTTGATATCGTTCATATCTGCAAGTGGCCTCTAGTGCGTCCACATCTGTGCCAACATGGATCATCAATGATCAGCGATTAGTATCGGTGGAAAAAAACGTGATCAGGGATCTAACAGTTCTATTTGCTCCCTTTTTTCTTTTGTGTCGATACGATCCGTGAGTTTTATGATCCGTTGCACCTCTAATTTCCAACGTTGTTTTCGGGCAACAAGTTGCATGACACAAAAATAAACAGACCGGATCAGAAAAAGGTTTTATGTGTCAGAGGGGTTCTTTCCATGATGTTGTCAGACACTTATAATAACAATCTGAGCCCGTCTGTAGCAGAAAAAGAGCTCTTTTAGTGGACGTACATCGACTGCGAGGAGCTGCACCAAGAGATTACGTTACAGCACGTTGAGCAGCTGCCGTCTGCAACGTTCTCCCTAAATACTGAACCAACTGTTGTCCCCATCAGTCACTGAAACACAAAAATACCAAAGTTACCCTGTAACTTTTGGCCTTAGACACTTGTCTCTATGGGAATATGGGCTCTGCATAATTTGGCTAACATGACGGCCGGGCAAAAAACAAAAAAAACAAGTTGCTGTTGCAAATTGTCCTCATGGTGGTGCTTTCTAGTGAGACCAAAGGTCTATTACGTACATTGATGGGCACAGATGATGCCCTTCGTAAAGACATCTAGACGGCTGTGCTGGTGGGGATGTGTTGCTTCAAGTATCGATGAGATGAAAGGAGATCTAGAAAGTTCCGTTTGAGTAACCGATCTTTGAGTCTCGATCAAAAGTAGTTGAAATACACACATAGGATTTTACAACTCGGCCGTCGTTTTATTTTTCCTTTGCAATGTTTGGGGGAGAAACGGTAGAAATACAGCGTTGCCAAACAAACTTTCTTTTTTTACCCATTGGTTTGTGCATGGTCGCCATGTTGTTGTTTTTATTTTTTTAACCAATGAACAGTGACCATATCTGGACTGAGGAGGAGTGACGTAGAGACGCCGTATACGTCTCTGGTAGAGACCTGTCAATCACCGTGTAGCCCCGCCCTAAAGCATACCCTGCTTTATGGTCTGTTTGACTCTAAATGGACCATAATGTACTAAATGAACATCATGCTGTATTGAAGAAGACTTGAAACTAGAGATTGAGACCATAAACTCATGTTTACAATGTTTACTGAGGTAATAAATCAAGAGAGAAGTAGAGTCATTTTCTCATAGACTTCTATACAACCAGAGGAGTCGCCCCCTGGTGGACACTAGAGAGAATGCAGCTTTGAGACACTTCAGCATCGGCTTCACTCGGCAGAACCGGAGGTTGCCGACTGGCGCCAACGCAGCACTCCCATTGAAATGAATGGGTTGGTGGGTCGCATTTTTTTCACTCACAGCTGCCATATAGGCCTCACTTCCTGTTTGTTTACAGTGTGTTTTTACATCACAGCTAAAGAATGTGATTTATCAAAACATTCTTAATATCAGTTGTTATCTGCAGGAAGTCTATATAGTTTGTAAAATTGAATTTAGATAAATTTGGATTAAAAGAAAATCATTAAAATTCTAAATAGTGGAAAATGATTATGCAAAAAGGACAATCAGCACAATGAGCCACAGACACTGAGGAGGACAAGTTAAAAATAATGCAAATACCTCAAGCTGACCTATTTGTGTACTTGTACTTGAAATTGCATAACACTCAATACCTGACTTTCAGTGGAGACTCAAGAGTAATCACTGACTACTTTGTTCTGCTTTTTGGTTTTAATGACTTTGTTTGGATGCAGAGATTCTGTCTGTGAAAACTTTTATGGAGGAGTGGAAGGAACACACACGCACACGCACGCACGCACACACACACACACACACACGCACACACACACACACACCACACACACACCAGGCTTCTGTGCCTCCAGCTCTGCAACCTGTGGGGAAAAAACAAGCTAAATGTGCTGATTATAGCTCTTGTTAAAAGCCACAGATATTCATGAGTGTTCTCTACCAGCTGATGATAATAGACTGGATGTAAAGGGTCCATGAGAGTAATATAATAATAATTAATAGTAATATATTAATAATATTAGAATGCACAGAGGTCCGGGGTTTAATTATCAAACTATTCTTCAAAATTATCTTTCTGCTTCTTCTTATTTACTAATAAATCAAACCTTTTTTTTAAATCAAACCTTTAATACGCAGTGTTATTTGGGAATGAGCTTGTTGTTTTCGGTGTTTTTTAGCTTTCACACCACGAATAAAGGCCTCGACCAGTCACGTTGTGTGTAACGAACGTATTCAAAACGTGCACTATAAATAGTGCACAATAACACAGAGGCCAACTCTATTACTCCTGGACACAGGCAGCACAGACCAGAGAGATGCACTGCTTCTGTTCTTACCTTTCACAATAAAAGCCCTATAGGCATCCTGATGGATCCTGAGGGTTGGTCCTCTGCCTGTGTGAAACGTACTTTTTGGGACCTTTTTATTGATAAAGTATTGCAACTTTGCACCACTGCTTAGCTTTAAATTCACATTTGCCTTGTGGTTTATTTGTCACGTCGTATTTTAGTATAGTGAAATACACATAAAAATGTTCAGACAACAAGTCTCTAAACTGACTAAGAATGACTTTAAAAACCAACGTATTGAGAATAAGGCTGGCAACAAAGTGACTTGCAGGACTGCAAATGTGCCATCCGTGTCATAGTGGTCAGAAGCAGCGATACTTTAATTTAATTAAGCTCACAGCAGGAGTGATTATTGTGTGTGTGTGTGTGTGTGTGTGTGTGTGTGTGTGTGTGTGCGTGTGCGTGCGTGTGCGTGCGTGCGCTCTTGGGTCGCAGAGGAATAGGAACATAGCGCTAGAACAAACTAGCAAATTGCACACACACACCTCCCAAAGTGGCAGAGTCAACAGAACAGCACCGCTTCATGTCTGTGTGTGTTCAGCTTGACGATGCGGCCTCAATTAGCACGAGGTGTGAACCCGTGCACGGAGGGAGATAAAGCGCGTGAAAGGTGCTGCGTGATTGTGCCACTGAATGGATGAAAGCTCTCAGAATCATGGAGTCCTTTATGTTGTGTGTGTGTGTACCTGAGCCTCTTCTCTGTACCGCCGCTGAAGGTTTTCCTGCCAACAGCAGAAGTCTGCTTTTTCTCACTCAATGAGAAATCAGCAGGGAACGCTACAGTAACCTGTAGATTCATTTAAAACCCATATCCTTAAGCGCAGGTTTAAAAGTCTCGAAGAACCAGACCCCGCTAGAAAACAGGTCCATTAGCCAAAGAGAACTGTGTTTGGTTAACTCAAGAATACAGAAAAAACACCTCCAATTACGCAGGCGTCTGCCTCTTTTTAAGGAGGAATATTTCACTATCACAACGTTGTAAAACAGTAGGAAGGGATTAGAAGAAACCAAAACAACTCGGCGTTAAATGAGCCTGGCAAATCCTGGTGACACTTAATGAGAACCATATTTAGACTTTTAGAAAGGAAACATATTCCAGCGGGCGAAATGCGTGCTTTTATTTTGAAAAATCCCTGCGAGTGAGTTCAACTGCTTTATTTTTACATATTGTCAAAAAAGGAAAATAAGTGATTCAATCTGTATTGCTGCTTTAAAAGTCAGTCTTGTGTATCTGGTGCTTGTTTTAAGAGGTTTGTATGTAACGTGTGTGTGAGTCGTTTACACGTGAATGCACTGGATTGATCTGTCACATGCTTTTTTTGGGGGGGGGGGGGGGGGCGATGGTTTATGATCGGTGCTGGTCAGATGAAAAATTAGAGGGGTGACATTTTCCAGACTTTTCGCCATCACTTACCGGTGAAACTAAATGAGTCGCTGGAGCGCGTGTGTGAATTAGCTCATTGAAAAAATAAAACAGAAGATGCATTTATCTCGGATGGTTTATGGCTGATGCAGCAGCTGGCTAACTTCTTCCATTAAATTAATTTTTTCAAAGAATGATTCCCTGAGCACGAGTTTAGACAGGTTTTTGCAAAATGACTTTCCATGGCCGCTGCTTAGTGAGCGTGTTTATTTGGGAGCTAATTTGGCTTGGCCTCGTGGAGAGGCAGAGATGTTGTCCCTCATGAGTTCAACATATACGCAGTAAAACACACTTAACAGGTCATTTCATGTCATAGTCGAGCTGTAAAGAAAATTACACTTAAATCAAGAAATTAGTGAGGAAATTAAAATGTTTCTGCCTAAACAGCAGTCCCACGCTGCCTGACAGCATCACGTGTTCTGTATCAACTCGTTTCAGCTCTTTATTAGAGCTGTATCATATTATTTTACTAAGTGAAACCTTCATAAACCAATAATTTAACGGCACTGTTTCATCAAACAGACATATTCTACATGTCTTTGTGACTCATTTTATGCACAATACAAAAATCCAACCCAACATATTTGGTCTCGTAAGCTTTTGGTTAGAATTTAAGATCAAGTTTAGTGGTTCTTGAGAAACTTTAGGCTGCAGAGCACGAGTTAGAAATGACCGACCCACGGTCTGAATGCTGCTTATTAATATAACATGTGAGAGTAAATGAAGTTATTGAGGAAAGAATATTTCTTCTTTATTTAGAAAATAAAAGTCTGAACTGACATGACCCTCTTTGAGCAAATGCTTAAGTTTAAAAACATTTAAAATGGTATATGCATCACAGTGATGCTTTATTTAGAGAGATATGAATGTATTAGTAAAGCACAGATTTTGCCAGCTGTGGCGGAAGATCAAAATCTGAAGTGATGAAAGAAATATTCTCATCCTTAAGATAAAGTAACTGCACTAGCAGTCAAATAAGTGTAGTGTAAAACCATAAAGTATCATTAGTCTTTGTAGTTCTGGATGTTCTGGAAGCTTTGGTTGCTTTGTAATGAAGCTCCAGCAGAAGGATTCCCCAGAGGAACGACCATCATTCCCACTGTGAGGCTTATTTAAAGACGTCTGGAAAACCGACAGGGGGCGACTCCTCTCGCTGTACCCCCCCCCCCCCCCCCCCCCCCCTCTCAGTGCGGTGGAAGAAGGAGGTATTGGGGATCTCCTCCTAGACAACAAACCCACATTCAAAGAGAGGCACGCGAATTACGTCACGCTCCGTGTGGAGGATATAACGGAGGTCGCGGGTCGCGCTCAGCGCTTCAGAGGAGACATTAAGAGGGGAGCATCATGCCGAGCCTGCGCGCACGGAGCCCGAGGAGAGATCTGAGCTTTGTCACGCAGTTCGTCATAAATAAATAGTTTCCCACCGATGCTGCTGCGGGTGAACTTTTTTATTTGTGAGACGGATTTTCATCATGGGAAACTGAATTTGAAAGGAGACGCAGGTTTTGGATACGGCTCACGCGTAATTGCGCACAAGAAAGTGTCCGTTTAGCAGCTCCCCGCGCGCACCGATCTCTCCGCGGACCGCCTGGACATGGATCAGACCCAGCAGTGTGTGGCCATGTATCTGCTGGTGCTCTCTCTCGGACTCCTCACGGAGAGGGGGGTCTGTCAGCACTACTACCTTCTCCGCCCCATCCCGAGTGACAGTCTGCCGCTGGTGGAATTAAAGGAGGACCCAGACCCCGTCTTCGACCCCAGGGAGCGGGACCTTAACGAGACGGAGCTGAAGAGCGTCTTGGGGGACTTTGACAGCCGCTATTTGTCCGTTTTGCCGCCCGTGGAGGACAGGTACACCGGGAACGACGAGCTCGATGACTTTGAGGTGCAGAAGCCCGGTGGAGTACTGCCGAAAGAAATCCGAGCGGTGGACTTCGACGTCCAGTTCGGCAAGAAGCACAAGCCCAGTAAGAAATTGAAGAGGCGGCTGCAGCAGTGGCTGTGGGCGTACTCGTTCTGCCCGGTCCTGTACACGTGGACCGACTTGGGGACCAGGTTCTGGCCGCGGTTCGTGCGCGTGGGCAGCTGCCTCAGCAAGAGGTCGTGTTCGGTTCCGGAGGGGATGGTGTGTAAACCCGCGAACTCGACCCACCTGACGATACTGAGATGGAGATGCGTGCAGAGGAAAGGGGGACTCAAATGCGCCTGGATACCGGTGCAGTACCCGATCATCACAGACTGCAAATGCTCCTGTTCAAGTTAGAAAAAAAGACTGAATAATAAATTATAAGCTCATTCATTTTGTGATTCATTTTTTTTTTTGTCACGTGCACTACCGAGTGTAGGAATGTATTTTCTGTATATGCGGTGCCATGCAGCTCTATATAGCTCCCTGTACAAAGTCAGTATTATTTGTAACCAGAGCCTACTTTATTTGTGGAGATTATTGGTTATATATTTTGTATTTATGGAGATATGGCGCATAGAGCCACGTAAGGACTTGCTGTTTTTTTCCATATTTGGAGTAAAGCAGATCGACCTCAAGAGTTAAAACGTGGATTATTGATACTTGTTTTATCCTGTAAATTAAGGAAATGTGCTATTTATTCTTTATATTCGTACAATAAAACAACACTGAAATGACTTTTAAATGCTTTTCTCTTCCTTCTCTCCATCACTTCTACCTGGTTGAGTAACTTTAAGTCAGTGTTCACAATGTGAAGTCCTCCAGTTCACACCGCTTAACGCATAAAACACTTTAAACAATCGTGCATATCCTGCACCATGGTGTCTTCTTTTACCCAATATTATACATTCCATGTGGTAACACTTGTATTTACAGACACAAAGGAGGATCTGGTGATGAACTGTTGGTAACTGTAGATATGTCTGCTGGATATTGGTTATATTACACAATATCAATGTTTGATTGACAGACAGCATGTGGTCAATAGCTCTCTCCCGGCCTCCAGTTAAAACCAACACGATCTTATCTCTCTGAAAGTGTCGGCCGTACGTCAGAGCCCCGGTTCATGCTGATAAAGGAAGCAGCAGAGATTCACTGATTGAAGGAATCAGCAGCTGCTAACAGCTCTCATTCTTTTCATGTGCTCAGCCTCCTCCTCCCCATTTGCAGCCCAGCAGGAGCTGAGCTGAGGAGAGGAGCTGGGTTTCTCACTGGGAGAGGTGGAGGCTGATGCTCCACAAGCCTCTCCTACCGAGTCTCTGCACCCATTCAAACATGAATCAGTTAGAAAAACACAACGTTTTAGGCTTCTTATTGAGCTGGTGGGTCTGTGCCGTGGGGGAAAAGGGCAGATACAAACTCAAAATCAAAAAATGAAGACGATCAACAAGTGATCCATTGAAATGGAACAATGAGCATGAGCAAAATGACAAACGCTCCTGAATGTAAGTTAAAGTAAAAGTACACAAGTATTATCGGCAAAATAGCCTTAAAGGATCAAAAGTTGCGTGTCCCCTGTTAGTGATATGATATTAATGGATATGTCTAATGTCACATGAATGTGTGAGCATCATTTTAATAGTTGGAGGAGGTGATAACTGCTTAATATAGGGTAGTTGAACATATAGCAGTGCATCATCTTTTATGAACTGATCATATTTTACATGCAAGAGCAAAAACTTATGAAGTGGTGACGATAGCTGTCAGCTGAATATAGTGGAGTCAAAAAATACCAAAGTTTAAATGTAGCGGAGTAATGTAAAAAGGAGCAGAACATGGACTTAAGTAGAAGTATTGTGCTTGTTTATACTACTTAGTTATTATTGTAATAAATAATAAGAATGTCTATTAATATAATGTCTGTTCTACATATCAACAGTTAAGTACATTTCTGCTATTAATACTTATCGCTTTAACGATTTGAAATGTGTTTTTGTGAAGTGATGGATCTGAAAGCGTCTTTAAACCTCCGTGTCATCATTGTTTGCTTCCTCTCGTTTTACTCCCACCACAGAATAACCATTTCTACTGACTCTGGATCTGACGATGCCAGTTAATCTCTTGAACTCCTGCATCAAGTCACTTATAAATGTAGAGAAAAGTAAAGCAAATGCACATTCTTTAACAGCTGCACCGTCGCATCAAAAGGAAATATCGTACATGTCTTATGCGTTATTTTTATTAGCAATTACCCATAATTCAAACTGACATTTTTGGAAACTTTTTTTTGGAGAAACTAAAGTAAAGTACTGCGTGTTTCAACAGAGTTTTTAAAAGATGGAGCCGCTGGTGGGGTCATGAAGGATCGAAGCAGTAAAACAAATGAGTTTCTCTAATCGTCACAGTTTTGCAGAGCTGCTTCTCTCTCTCTCTCTCTCTCTGACTAAAGACAACTCTCCCCCCTCCTCCCTCTGGTCCTCCCCTGCCTCAGTGGGGTAGACTGTGGGGCACCAGAGAGCCTGTGTTTTGTTTCACTTGTGTTTAGTCCGTAATGATGCTCCTCAGCCTCAGAGCCAGCTCCGCACGTATACGCATGCGGCGGACAAATCCCCCGTACTTGTCACCGGATAGCAACGTAAGGGCGAAGATCTCCAGCATGCAGCTTACACAAACACAATAAATAGCTCCTTTGATGTGTGTGTGTGTGTCGGACCCCTCGCGTTTGACAGTGATCCTCTTTGTCTTCTCCATGACACCGTTTGTCCCGTTGCATAAAGCTGGTGATGGTCGGGCTTCACAGTTGACAAGCTCCGTGGATGTCCACCTATTTCAGGTTTTAAGCGTCACAGTCGGGGGCGTTAAAGGATTAAAGGCCAGTCGGTCAGCAGCTGCCCCGTACAAATACACATCTTATACCTTCTACTGTATATTCTACTTTAGTAAAAGGTGTGTTTCTATCTCCTCGTGTACTCGGCTCTCTGTCGATATCTGCTCTGTGACTACAGTCGAGGCTTTGCTTCCTTTGCTTCTCATCACTCGTAAGAAACACATTTTCCTCTTCAACTTTCTCTCCACCTCTTTACTGCTGTAAGCGTGGGCAAAGTGCCGACGGCGGCCATTTGATTTGTGGTTGGAGTAACACGTGTTGACAGAGCGCTCGGTGGCTGCTAATACTGCTAATACCAGCTGCAGACGAGGAGGATGCAGAGGCCGCTAATGCCCTTCGTCACTCCTGAGCCTCGGCTCCCCCGTCAGTCTGAGATGCCCGACGACGTAATGCTTTTAGCCAACCGGTGATCCTTTAACTTAATGATCTGTTTGGGTCTGGGCTCCTCTTATTGCCCCCCCCCCCCCCCCCCCCCAACCTAATCAACTTTCTTTCTTTGTTTTTCCTCCGAGATATTCTGAGGCCAAAACCTTGTTGCTGATTAGATTCTCCTACAGGGTTCAGATGTTTTCCTGATCAAAGCAAACTTCTCCTTGTTAGTCTTTGCCAACAATATCAAACATAATTCAGTTTGGGTTTTTTTCATTACAGATGATACAATTTGTTTGAATAACTTTGGCTCGTTAATAGGCCGAAGGTATAGAGCCTTATAGGGGCGCCTTCGTTAAGAAAACACTTTGTGAGAGTCAGACTGGTGAGGGATGTTTATTCGATGGAAAGGACAAAGATGATTTGTTGTTCCAAAGAAAAAAGTCTTTCCAAACATCGTGCTGAGCAGAAAAAGCTTCATTCAGACTTTCTAAAGATACCACGTCCAGCTTAATTAGTGGGAAATGTGTGTTAAATCAACATCAAACTAGTCCAGACATGACACACTTCCCTCATGATGAAATGACAGACATTAAAACTTTTTCTCACTAACTTTTTCCAGACCTAAAATTAAAGAACATAAACTCTATTAAACTCATAATAACCGTCATTGTATTGATTTATGTATTTGTCTTAAAAGTTCAAAGCTACACAACAACTGCTGCTGCTGAGGAAAATGTTTTCAATTCTCCTGATTTCATATCATCAACCCTCCAAAAGTCCAAACCAGAATGTATTGATAAAGCCAGTAGGATTATATTTATTTGATTGGTTGAAGCTTTTCTTTGGTGGATGAATTTTTAGACATTATTAGAATATTCTAGATTCAAATTTAGCACCCTAAGAACTGTCTATTGTGTTCCTGCATTGATATAAAATAAATATGAATAGAGGTATTGGCCGAGCATGTTGGACTTCGTGACTCCTGGTAATAAAAGCTTTTTTTATTCAGTTTTAAATCGGGTGAACTGAGATCCTTTCTGACCTATTTTAACGTCCATTTCATGATTAGCATGTCAGTGAAGACAAACGCTGCTTTAATGACCGGAGTAATTTGTCTGCGTACATCTGTCAGTAGCACCAAATATATAAAGTAGCTGCTGACCAGATGTCCGGCTGGTGAAGAACGTCCCTGAATGAATGCAGGTGTTCGCTCCCGGAGGAACAGCTGTTTCTGTCCATCACACGGCTCAGATATGAACCAATCCAATCTTTTTAGTTTATTGTCAGATAGAAAGGTTTTATGCTCGTGCTCCTGGGTGTTCTGGTGCTAATAGCAACCACCACCAGCTATGATCATAAAACTCTCGGTTTGGAGTCACTGATGGGATCGGCCCAAAAATGTAAAAGGGAGCAAATATAGCTTTTAGATCCCTGATCACGTTGTTTTTCCTGCTGATACTGACTGCTGATCATTGATGATCCATGTTGGTAGATACAGTTCACTTTGTTGTTTGGATTCCAGCTGCTCCACAAGACTGCAGGCTATTTTTTTTGCAACCTTCCCAAAAATCATTTCCACCGCTCTGAAGTCAGTAAACCATCAAACATTCTAAATGTTATACTTTTACTTTATGTTCTCTAATATCCATTTATGTCTCCGTCAAACAACTGGATTTATTCAAGTTTCTCACCAAAACTATATTTTACGAGATCACATGTGAACACATCACGATAACGTTATAATTTACCTTCACCCAATACTCATCTTCACTGAGCAGAGCCTGAACGCATCATAATAATCGTAACTGAACAGATACAAACTCAGGCCTGAAGAAATCCTTTTTAAAATCCCGTTGATATCTATTAAAACGTTTGTGGGACAAACTCCTTAATGGAGAAAATGAAAAGGAGAAAGTCCTTATGGGTTTTCATTTCAGTACCTTTCAATATGTTTAATACCGTGGCTTTTTAGTCATTCTTTACTTCAACCAGAGTTCTGTCTGGAGTTGTTTTTAAAATAAAAGTATGAATGTAATTTGTTAAATGAAGTTCCAGAAATCAGTGAGCACTGAATACGAGAAGCGTTCGTCGCCGCCCCGCCTGAGCAGTCTGTTTGTGTGCAGTCCTTCTCTGAAAGGCAGACACGTCCTGTCAAAAGTTTTATTGGTTTGGTAAAGGATGCTGTTTGGCATGCGGCCCAGTTCATTGTGCTCTCCCACACATCGGATAATTGGAGGGCTTTTGAAATATCCTCTCTGCTGCTGCTGCTGCTGCTGCTGGTCACGATGTTCAAACTGGGATGCGTGGCAAGGTTGATGTTGATGTTTCCAGCATTTTTTTTTTGTCCGCTGTAAATTTCACCGAGCTGGTTTTGATGACTTGTGGGGAGTGATCCTGCTGTTTGATGTCCAGAGCTCGTTAATCCAAACCTCATCTGGTATGCAAGGTCAGACCCTACTTTGATGTGCACGGGGCCAGCGCTGCCAAGTCTAGAGAGGCGAGAGGGCACTGTTTCGTTTACCAAAGATCAGGAACTGCAGCAACCCTGACACATTTTGGCTTTCGTCCACCGACTACTGTGAGGATGAGGTCTGGTTTGTTAGAAGGGGGCCTCTTTGGAAAGCGCACAGATGAACATTTTTTCCCTAAGAGGCTGAATCACGTACAAATCGCTTCCCAAACGCACGGGGTAATCGGAGGAATGTGTGGAACTTTTATGTTTTCCTCAGGGAGCCACCAATAGAAAGCACAGAATAACACAGAATACATAACCACGATATTAACCACGATATTAGCCCACTGCTTCCATTTGTTCTCACCAAAGAATTGTCTTTAAAAACAACGTTTACTTCAGCCGTCCCCGACCCATATTACAACAAACAAACTACTCAATGGTTTATTCATTCAAGAGTTTTGTCTCATGAGCTCCATTGATTTGCGACGGCAAGCTTTGGTCCAAGTTCCTTGGAAACGAGAGAGGAATGACGAGAAACAGTGTGTTTGTTATGTAAAATAAAGCAACAACGAGCCCCCACTTTGCACCCAGCGCAGGAATTCACTGCAATTAACTCTTGAGCGTCACATGTAAATATGGAGGTTCGGGGCTCACTCACAGGGGATCCTTTGCCTTTGTTCTCGCGGGGCTTTGGCCGCCCGCCACACTGCCTCAGTTGGCGGCACCTAGCTATAATTTTCTCACAATGGCTGGCGTGTGAGCCGTCCATCATTCCTCTCCCGTGTCTCCCCGTTTCTCCCGAGCACCCCCCCTTTCCACTGGCACCTCTCGAGCCTTCGAGCATATTCAGGTTTCCCTGTTTCCCCAAAGTGCTTTTGTCTTGTTCTCTTGCAACACTACACACTATGAAGATATTTATAATTAAAGCCGTGGTTTGATCAGAAGTATCTAACAAAGATCACTTCTGGAGGTCCGTGAGACTCTCAGATGCACTTTGGGATTTCTGCAAAATAGTTTCCAGGTCCACCTCTTTTTGATTTATACTCTCGCCTACAATAACTTCAGAAGAAACTGCCAAGGAGTGCTGCTCTGGAAGCTCATTACAGAGTCTGAAATCCTTTCTTATCTCAGTTTAGGATGACATTTAGGATGTTTCCTAACGGCATTTAGACATAAATCTTAGGATAGGAATGTAGTTATTACAGACCCGTCCTAGGAAACGGTAGTTAGGATGGCATAAAACCTAAAATCGAACGCCCCTCATTTTTTGTCCATGATGGCAAGCTAGCTCACCAGTGACAAGTGAGAGTCGTTGATATTTTGGCTTGTCCATCTCGAGTAGTCTACCGGTACATTCTGATCTAAGATACAGGCATGACAGTATGAGTGCAGATTGAAGAATCAAACCTACAGTTGGGATTTCTCAAGTTAAGATATAATAGGAGGTCTGATAGAACACAGACACGATCTTAGGAATTGCTTCTGTAATAGGAAGATAGGATGTTAAGATGTGACAAGCAGTGAGGATAGTTTCTTTGTATCGAGGCCCTTGGTTCCTAAATCACCTTTCAATATTCACTTTATACCAAGAACACGATGCTGGAAAACACCACAGGATTGTTTCAGAGCAATACAAACACAGCACAGATGAAGAAGTTTGATCACATTTGGATTTTATGATTCATCATTTGTTGATCATCAATATACAGGATGTAGGTTTTGAAATCAGTCTTCCTGGAGTTGTACTCTGCTCTAGATTTGCAAACCTTAGTTGGTGTATTTTGAAGTTGATGAGCCATTCAGTCACTCTGTGTTTAATAAAGCAAATTCCTTTTAGATATGCAAATTGTTTGGGGATTACATATCTGTCATCTCGGTCCACCATGTAACCACAACATATGTGTTAATCTGGCTACAGATTGCTTGTTGTTGCT
The DNA here is from genome assembly GCF_050575085.1 of Anarhichas minor. Taxonomy (NCBI): domain Eukaryota; kingdom Metazoa; phylum Chordata; class Actinopteri; order Perciformes; family Anarhichadidae; genus Anarhichas; species Anarhichas minor. The sequence goes on from NW_027466453.1 coordinate 21,620,766, forward strand.
CTTTTAACCAGTTTTCTTTCATTACGGTTGGTAAGAAAAGCAAGAAAAACCCGAAAGCTATATTAGTGAGAAAGAAACATGAAAAGCAAACAAACAGCCTGGAGGAAGCTTCCCGTCTGGCTGGAGTTGTTACGGTCTTCATCCTTAAGGTTGTGGTTCAGGACAATTCACAATACTGTGTATTCCTGCTGGCACGGTGAGGATAGGGGGTGAGGTGTCTGGTGGGAAAGTGGGGATAAATTCGGCAACTTTCCTGGATAAGCTGAGCTGGATTGTTGGACTCTCCTTCTTCTTCTCTGGGTGTTGAACTTTATGGATGGTACACCAGCTACCTAGTAGAGAGGCATCACTTCAGGTGAACTCTGCATCGTTTTCAGACCTATAGTTCGTTTATAATAATTAGTTACAATATTGAATATTGCCTTGAGTCACACTGCAGCATATTTGTGACGCACAAGGAAGATGCTCTCTAATAAAGCCAGAATATCTACTCGAGAAAACTCTCTGAGGTAAACAAAGAGAAGACGTAGAACAGACTCAACACTTTCCAATTCCACAATGAAGGGCTGGTCCTGGTCCTGGTCACAATTTATTTCATTGTTTGGATTTATCACTTTAGGCTAAAGATACTGTTTAATGCGTCGCAGCTGCAGCTCCAAAATACAAACAAAATACACTGCAGTCGTCTACGGGAGCTGGCTTATTCAAAACAAAGAAAGGTGCAATGCTTCCTCCAGTTGGGTCAGATCGAGGTCGATGAATGTTCTCAGCACCAGTAAACTGTACCGAACCACACCCAAGTCTCTTTGTCACTGGACCGAAACTACCTTTTCTACAAGGTTGTTTTGATCCGTGAACCAAGTGCGATTGCTGCGTTCACTCTTACCCAAATGAACCGCAACTAAGGGGGTTAAGGCTCCAGGATTCTACCGAACTAAACAAGGCAGGTGTAAAAAACACCCTTTTCTTCATGTCCGGGTCACCAATAGTCCCGCTTTAGTAGGATGGATGCACTATAAAGGACTCAGGTGTTTCCCTTTCCAAACTTGGGCCTGTTGCTAGCGTGCATATCACAGAGTGAGTAAGAGAATGAGAATGCGAGCGCCAACCTGAGCTCAGCTGACGATGACGGTTTTGGCAGCCTCAAGCCTCAAAAGCAGGGTTACCGAATGTTTGTAAAACTAAAAGGTTATCGGGAGCAAAAGCCCTCCAGCACCAGAAACTGAGACTAAACCAACCTCACGTCTCCATCCTAATGACAGGGCGCCCTCATTAACACGCCTGTGGGTTGCTGATATAATTGCATATTGTCGAGGCTCTGCACAAACATGTCACATAAATACTGTGTTTCATGAGCAGGACGCCTGCCTACTTCAGGCTTAATCCCAGATTTCAGCAGAGGGATTTAAGCACATTTGTTTCTCGCGGAGATGCATTTCTTCATCGTTCATCGTTGAAAACAAAAACAAGTATCTCACATTTGACCTGCAGGTTCTAATACTCACAGCATTCCAGATTTGGTTTTACAGGGATTTCCATAGTTATTGCTTGTCACGAAATCGTTCCGGCACGTAACTCCTCCTAAAACCACAAATTGCCTTTTTCAGATTTCTGTTTAAGGAGGCGTCAAACAAACAAGATGCAGCATGTTAATTAGTGAGCTTTAGGTGTTGGTACAACCCTAACCTGGACAGATTCCCTGGATACAACACATGAAATATCATTCCATAGAAACAACACGTAGATTGCTCATTTGTGAACATCCGGTTCTGCCGAGTGAAGCCGATGCTGAAGTGTCTCAAAGCTGCATTCTCTCTAATGACCACCAGGGGGCGACTCCTCTGGTTGTATAGAAGTCTATGAGAAAATGACTCTACTTCTCTCTTGATTTATTACCTCAGTAAACATTGTAAACATGAGTTTATGGTCTCAATCTCTAGTTTCAAGTCTTCTTCAATACAGCATGATGTTAATTTAGTAAGTTATGGTCCATTTAGAGTCAAACAGACCATAAAGCAGGGTATGCTTTAGGGGCGGGGCTACCTTTTGATTGATTGGTCGCTACCCTACCAGAGCCGTAGAAAGGCGTCTCTCCTCCACCATCCAAGTATGGTCATTTCCATTCATTGGTTGCAAAAAAAAACAACATGGCGACGGCCAAATCGCCGAACTCGAGGCTTCAAAACATCAGTCCACAAACCAACGGGTGACGTCACGACGACTACGTCCACTTGTGATATACCGTCTATGATTCATACCTATTTTACAGATGTGAGGAGCATCTTCACTGGAAACTGTGCTCAAGGACGTTTCCTCAGAGCCGATGTACTGAACCGTTCTGCAGATCCAAACTCACAAACCGTCTGCCTGATATAATTTGTGAGCAAAGCAAACCTCCCGCTGTCTGAGCAGAGAGAGAGAGAGAGAGAGAGAGAGAGAGAGAGAGAGAGAGAGAGAGAGAGAGAGAGAGAGAGAGAGAGAGAGAGAGAGAGAGAGAGAGAGAGAGAGAGAGAGAGAGAGAGAGAGAGAGAGAGAGAGAGAGAGAGATGAACGCTTATAAAGAAAAAAGAGAGGAACAAGGGAGGCAGGCGGCAGAGTTTGGAAGACTACAGATTTATCACCCCAGCCATGGAGTGGAAAGAAGGAGTCTGGAGAGTGGGTTTCCACTTCACTTTAATTCAGTGTGAAGTGTTTAAGACACATGAGTGTGGTTTGGGGAGATAAATGGGGAAGCCAGGCTTTTTCCGTCCAGACTGACACCTCTCTGTGTTCAGATCTATAATGAACTCTCTAAGTACTGTTTGCCACAGTTAGCTGTTGACAGGCTGTTCACTGGTAATTTGCTGCGTGTTGATTCTGTATATGAAGCATGTCTTGTTTGGGGATTTGAACTGATTTATTTTTAGAAAATTCTTCCTTTTTTCTTCCTGACACGACTGGAAGCCGTCAGTTTTGAATTTTTTATTTTATTGAAGGAATATTAATGACAGCTGCTCAACGGGACATATTTCAGGGGATATCTGCCATCTAGTGGTACAGATGTGTGCAGATGTTGCTGCACTTAAAGTGTACAGCTCATTCAGTCCCCCCCCCCCCCCCTTCTGCCTGTCTCAGTGATGACGGGTGCAGCATGCAAACTGTCCACACTGCTGCGGCCCATGATTACAAAGCACAAGTGTTGCAGCATGTTAACTAGGGCTAATATTAGCACAGGACATTAGCTCAGCTCTTATCTGATATATTTAGATCTGAGACCACCACAAAGGAATCTGGTTCAGTTTTGACGAGCTAAATCAAGAGCTCTCGAAACATTTGAACCAAAACAAAAAGGTCAAAGAAGGTGTGAGACATTTAAATCTTTTAATTCCACACGTGTCTGTGTGGGTTTTAGGACGATAAAATATCATTTTTGATGGAAGCTGAAGGACTCGGCCTCTCTGAGGTCATTGGTGCGCTGACGGCTGCTTTGTTAGCGCGGCATGTTAACCTGAAGCGCCGCTTGCCTTCTCAGAGGCGGCCGAAAAAAGGAGCTGCATGAAAACGATTACGCCGCAATTATATCAGCCACTTTGTGGCGACTCCTCGCTGCCCAGCTGTCTGCTGCCCGCTGCCAAGGAATGGATTAGTGTCACTGCTCCTCAAATGAGACTGTTATAGGCCAACAGCGTGAGCTCAAATAAATAAATGAAAAAAGCTGCCGATAGGGGGGACAGAAATAGATTAATATTGTCAGACTGCAGCGTGTGTCTGGAGAAACTGGCAGAAGTGAGTGTGGAGGTTCCCGTTATCTCTGAAGAACAGTGAGCAGCCAGGAGACTCAATCCAAACCCCGTCAAACGTTCTCACACTGGACAGGCCCACGTCCAACAGAGGGTGTTTTGTACCCCCCCTCCTCCCCCGGAGGGCAGAAGTACAACCCAGGCGCTAATAAAACTCAGGCAGACCATGTTGGTCCTGTAAACGTAATCTGCAAAGTGTTAATTACAACCTGGCGCCTCTGTGAAGCTGTGTGTGCTGGAAGTCAGCTGAGTCGTCAGCGGCGTCCCGAAACAACACCACCACCACCGAGCCACGGCGACGGCCCTGCAAACGAGATTCTCTCTCTGTTGATGAGCCTGTTTCTTTTTTTACTTGAATGGGCTGCTTTAAGCAAATCAGATGCCGTGTTTGTGTGACCCCTCTCTCCTCAGGGGTGAGGATGGGGGGGCTGAGATCCTGTGTTGTTTACTGCCATTCATTCATGTGAAGTGCCGAGGGTTTGTGTGTTTACCACACAAACCCTCTCACAGATGACGACAGTGAAAATGCTGTTAAAGCTGCATCACGGCCCCACATCCGTCCCTTTTCATTCATTTTGGAGCTCTTTTTATACTCTTTACTGTTTATAATACTGTCTTTATCAGCACGCTATACAAATAACATGGATTATTAATATTATTTTTGCATTGATTATAAGATTAGTCAATTTACCAAACATTCATTTGCAACTATTTTGATAATCAATTCGTCCTTTTTAGTCATTTTTCAGCCCAAACCTTCTCTGGTTTCAGCTCGTTTCATCTTTGCTTCTTTTTTGACTGCTTGTCAAATAAAAAAAAGGAATTTTTAAGACGCCCCGTTTGAAATTATATTCATCATTTTATAGATGGAAATAATTGAGAGAAATATGAACCAGTTTTGAAAATGATCCTCAGCAGCAGCCCTTGATGGCGGCTCTCTGTTCCTGTTTCTCAGTCACATCCAGCAGCTATCGGCTCCTTTTGATCTCGCAGAGCACATAAAAAAAAAAGAAAAAAGATTTCTCTTTTATTTGCTCACTTAGATTTTTTTTTTAGGAAATTCATCCCTTGTCTCTTTGGTGAGACTTAAATCAGAATCCTCTTTCTCCCGTCTACCGCTCTCTCTCTGTGGCCCCGGGGGGCCTGAGAGAGGGGGGGGGGGGGCTCATTGACTGAGTGCCCCCCCTCTCGGATTTTGTTATTCTGTTATTGTGTAATGGCCTCCGAAGGTTGAAGGATGGCTCCTCTGCAGGTCTCCCCGAGGAGCAGGCCCTTCTATCTGGACATTAATCTGCTGCTGTGAGACAGACACGCTTGTTTAGCTCGCACAAAGCCAGTAAGCTGTTGTCTCCAGAGCCACTGGAGGCTGCGCTGGCTGGAGCCAGAGTAATGACCTGTGAAATCCACCGATAGAGTCGTCCTGTTGCACACAGGTCCGCCGGCACCGGGGCCTTGTTCGCCGCCTGCCGCTGATTTATCAGCGCGCCTCCACTGGTGCCACTGGCTTTATGGACTTTTATGTGGGTTGACCAAAGGACCCCCAGCTTTTTGGGGGGGAATTGAATGTAGTATTTGAGAACGTCGACGCTTGGAAAGGATCTACGTGAACGTGATTTTGGAAGATGTTCTTGCAGAACTTGACATGCTTTGAAATGCTTTAAAAAAAGTAACTTTTTTTAGGTTGTTGTTTCTAAATTAATTGGTTAAATTGTCAATATTGGAGCTCCATTTCCCACTTGTGTATCATAGCAATGGTTTCCAATATTTACAGTGCTTTGTCCTGTGAAATAGTCAATATTTTCCTCTCCTGGCCAATCAGATTAGGACGCGAGGCTGGAAGTGAAGGAGAGGAGCCTTTGAAGGCGGTAAGGAGAGTAGCTGTGTCTTCCCCACAGCAGATTATGCAGAGATCAGAGGGGCAAACGTCCCGCTGGCACCTTCTGTCTGCTGGATACAGTTTGACTTTGTTACCTCGGTTTCACAGCAGAGGGAGATTCCTCCGTATTCCTGCCCTGTGGGTGTCGAGAGAAACTGCTTTTCATGTCAAAACCCCCTCAGACGTACTTCCTTCTGTCTTCCTCTTTATTTGACCGTATCAGTTCTCTGCTGTTTCATGCTTCACCATATTGTATTATTACTAAATCACTGATTGGCAACAAAACCTGTTAGATGTCAGAAGTTGACACTTGATTTACGGCTTAATATCTGTAAACTAGTGAGTGAACGAGAGTCCAAGCTAGTGGCTGTGTGAGGCTGCACAATGCTAAATGCTAATGCCAGCATGCTAACTCACTGATGTTTATCGCATTGATAATGTTCACCATCTTACTTTATTCTGTTAGCATGCTAACACGATGCTCATTAGCACTAAATACAAAGTACAGCAGAGGCTGATGGGAATAAGATTTTGATTTATGTTTGTTTGTTTTTGTCAGGTATTTGTTCATGAATCGTCCCGGCAGTCAATCCTGTATCTGTCAATATTTCAGTCTGGAGCAAAGTGCTGAACAATAAGAATTAATGTAAACGTAGGCTTACAGTATATATTTATGATCACAAAGGTCATAATCTATGTCCGTAGATCTCGCTGAGATAGCTTTCAGTTATGAACCCACGGATTACATAAACTCTCCTTTCTTATCAATATAACAGATTTAGAATCATGTCAAACCTTTTTTAGGAGATTTATTAGAGACAAGATGGAACCAGGTTTCTGTCTGATTGTCCCTTCAGAACATTTTATGAATTTAGGTGCCAACATAGTTTTCCAAGTGGCACAGCTTAATTTATTGATTTATTCCCAAAAAACCCCGGTCATGCTCCTTAATTTCTTCCTGGCTGGCAGAGTGACATTTGTCGTAGAACAAAAACAGTCGCCAGAATAAAGTGTTGGCATCGTACGTTTCTGCAAACCTTTTTACAAACATGTATATCAACGTTAAAGTGCATTGATTATACAGATTTGTGATTCATCGAAAACAAATTAAAATGCGTTCCCTCAAAACCTAATGACCATGCAGTTTTAATTGTTTTCATTCTATCACTTTTAGGAGTGTACGGCTGCGTAGAACTACGACACATCATTGGGTGTTCCTCAAGGCTCAGATTTAGGTCCTTTTTAGTTTTCCTCTCATTTGTAATAAGCTTCTGTCTGACTTCCTTAAAAAGCAATGAATCAGTTTTTGTTATTCCAAATTTAGCTGACAAGGACTGGAGGAAGTGAAAGTCATTTAATAAGTCGTGTGCTTGTTATATTTAACATTCATCATTCCTCTAAATGATCTCGGGTTGCTCTGCTCAGGATCCTCATAGGACATTTTAATCAGCTCACCTTTCTAAAAAGCCTCCTCGTAGAGCCGACAAAAGCAGAAATAGTGTTTATTATTAAACACAAGCTCTGACCCAAACTGACCCATTCTTTTCTTATTCATTAATTCTTTTTCAGCTTTTTTCAGCTCAGAAATTCAAATCAAACAACATATTTAATTGTGAAATGTTTATTATATAATTTCTAACGAACACTTCAGAACAGACTTACCAAAAAATGAATTTCCTTCGTTATTGATTCATTGAGTTACTTCATATTTACATGTTTTGTTCACGCTTCCATGTGTCCACATACAGCTTCCTATACTTCTCTGGTTCCACAGTGTTAGTGGAGCCAGGATGACAGCAGACACCGTGACTAATCGATAGCTTTTCTCTCTCTCTGCCTGCTTGCCCTTCAGGTGTCCGTGAATTCAGAACGGGGAAAGGAGGCGGAGTTCATCCGGCGTAATAAAAGCAAGCTTGGAGGAAAATGTGACAGATGTGGAGAGAGAGAGAGAGAGGCCTGTGCCAGCGAGAAAAAGCGAGAGTGGGACTGTCAGACATGTCGACTCCGGCGTAGTGATGGATGGAGAGTGAGGTAAGACAGATGACATCGTCTGTCTGAGGCCGTGTTGTCATAGTGGAGGATTGCCGCTTGTCTTAACCTCTCAATATCAGAGAGCAAACTGAAGTTTGTTTACACTGCTCCGGCGGAGTGATTTAGAATGAGGGGCGTAGAAGGTCTGCTCGCTGAGGGTCGGCTCAGGTTTCTAAACATTCCCTTTGAAATCGAGGAGCAACCGTCCCAGGAGCTTTTTTAAAAACCTCAAACCAGCAAACTCGTTTGGTTACAATCCTCCAAAACACAAATACAAACAGAGCAAATGAAATATCAATATCAGTATTGGCCTTTTAAATAGCTGTGTTAGTCCACATCCAGCCTGGAGTCTGGCCAATGATGGAGGCAGAAGATATAAAAAGTGTGTTTCACTGTTGCTTCTTGTTTGGTACGGAGCCTTTACACAGCAATGCAACATAAATATGAGTGTTATCAGAAGCACTACTGTGTACTAATGAGTAGAAGACCTTTGTCCTCACAATAAATTCCATATTTTGTGTAATTAATGTACATATGAAGAGGTACAATCTTTCCTGCAGGTGAAAAGGTGAGTGAAATAAGTTTCCGTGCAAACCTTTGTGCTTTGTGTCCTTTGTATCAGTTGCTTACTTTCCAACAATGCATCATGGGAAAACAATATCTTATTTCTGGCTTTTAAACAAAGGCCGGAGTTAAAGCAAAGAGCTGATTGATTTACGGCGTCTTGTGTTGCTAAAACAATAAGACGCCCCGGGGGGGGGGGGGGGGGGGATGAACTTGCTGAATGCTCTTCAAAACTACATGTTTTTTTTTTTTGGGGGGGGGGGGGGGGTGTTATTGCGATGGAAGATGGATTGGAGTCTGGCTTATTTTGCCAGGAGTCAGGTGTGGGGGGGGGGGGAATCAGGGTTGGTGCATTGGCGCGGGGGGTGAGGTGGGGGTTTAGGCTTTCCAACCTCAGCCTGAAGTCAGTGCTGGGCTGGTTGTTGGGTCTGTGTGTGTGTGTGTGTGTGTGTGTGTGTGTGTGTGTGTGTGTGTTGGGCTGTGTGTGTGGGGGGGGGGGGATTACACTGTCACACTGTTCATAGTGTTTATGCATACCAGGCCACTGTGAGTGCCTCTTTGTCGCGTAAGTGTTTACTTGAATTTATTTTGGGAGAATTCCTCTCGACCGGCGACGGGATCTCTATAAATTATGGAATCGAGCGCTTTGTGTAATGATAACTTGTGTCAGTTAGTCCGGCCGCCTGACAGTGTTTTTAAGAGCGGCGTAAATACAGCGGGGGGGGGGGGGGGGAGGAGCTGCACACTTTCTCCTTCATTTGGTCTCTTCAGCGGAACAATAACAATGCTGTGAAATGAGCTTCTTGCAACATTTTTATGATACGAGAACCAGAATGTACTGCAGTACTTATATATATATACGCAAGTACTGTACTCAAGTATAATTCATATATTCACACTTTGGTTGAGTGTTTTTAATTTTTATGCCACTTTGCGACATTTCAGTGGGAACCATTATTCTTTTTTGCAGATTCAGTTTTTAGATATAAAATAAAATATGATGCGTTATAAACAATAGTGGAATAAGTATTCAGAGCTTTTACTAGTGTTAAAAACATAACTCTGTTACAAGTTAAAGTCCTGCGTTCAATATCAAGTAAAATGTGCAAAAGTATCAGCATCAAAATATACTGTGATTACAGAGAGAATACTAGTGTACAGTGCTGTACTGTGATTACATAGAGAATACTAGTGTACAGTGCTGTACTGTGATTACATAGAGAATACTAGTGTACACTGCTGTACTGTGATTACATAGAGAATACTAGTGTACACTGCTGTACTGTGATTACATAGAGAATACTAGTGTACACTGCTGTACTGTGATTACATAGAGAATACTAGTGTAGTGCTGTACTGTGATTACATAGAGAATACTAGTGTACACTGCTGTACTGTGATTACATAGAGAATACTAGTGTACACTGCTGTACTGTGATTACATAGAGAATACTAGTGTACACTGCTGTACTGTGATTACATAGAGAATACTAGTGTAGTGCTGTACTGTGATTACATAGAGAATACTAGTGTACACTGCTGTACTGTGATTACATAGAGAATACTAGTGTACACTGCTGTACTGTGATTACATAGAGAATACTAGTGTACACTGCTGTACTGTGATTACATAGAGAATACTAGTGTAGTGCTGTACTGTGATTACATAGAGAATACTAGTGTACACTGCTGTACTGTGATTACATAGAGAATACTAGTGTAGTGCTGTACTGTGATTACATAGAGAATACTAGTGTACACTGCTGTACTGTGATTACATAGAGAATACTAGTGTACACTGCTGTACTGTGATTACATAGAGAATACTAGTGTACACTGCTGTACTGTGATTACATAGAGAATACTAGTGTACACTGCTGTACTGTGATTACATAGAGAATACTAGTGTACACTGCTGTACTGTGATTACATAGAGAATACTAGTGTACACTGCTGTACTGTGATTACATAGAGAATACTAGTGTACACTGCTGTACTGTGATTACATAGAGAATACTAGTGTACACTGCTGTACTGTGATTACAGAGAGAATACTAGTGTACACTGCTGTACTGTGATTACATAGAGAATACTAGTGTACACTGCTGTACTGTGATTACATAGAGAATACTAGTGTACACTGCTGTACTGTGATTACATAGAGAATACTAGTGTACACTGCTGTACTGTGATTACATAGAGAATACTAGTGTACACTGCTGTACTGTGATTACAGAGAGAATACTAGTGTACACTGCTGTACTGTGATTACATAGAGAATACTAGTGTACACTGCTGTACTGTGATTACATAGAGAATACTAGTGTACGGCTCTTAATGTCAGAGAGTCAGAGAATTGTCGGTTTGCTTTCACATAACGAGATGCACCGAGTTAAAGGAGTTCAATCTCAAGTGTGTAAACTAACAGATGATGTAATTATGGTTAATTAAGAAACTGAAGCGCTCCCGGGTGTCCTCACCTTCAAGTGCAACAGCACCACCTAGTGGCCGTTTGAAGTACCACTCAACAAGAGGTGGTGGAGGAACGAGGCAGTCATCTGGTTTCTGAACTGATGGATGTGACTGATTTAACGGTGGTGATGATGAAGATTAAATCCACACTGATGCAGAGAGAATGAAATATAAAATACAATATTTGACAGTTCGTGAATTTCTAATCAGCACAAGTCTGTCATAATAAACATGTAAATACGTGGCACCTTTTTGAAACAGCCAAACATATTCTGACTCCTCTCAGCTGCTGAAACATCCCTCTCATCATCAATCTGTTTATGTATTGAACCGATTGGTCTGTTGGGGTTTTAATCTGATTATTGATTCTGTATTCAGTGCAGTTCATTTCAGGATCTATTCCAATTCTATGTGCACGAGTAAAGGCCGAGTAAAATGGTGCATTACATTTGGAATTTTAATATTTAGCAAAAGTACAATTAGCTGATTGCCATAATATAAACACTCAAAGGTGACCGGTGTTAAACGTACACAAATAAACACGTTTTACTTTCTCAGTGACTTAAAGAATAAGTTTATACAAAAGATGAACAATACCGCCGGGTTACACAGATATAACTGGTGGCTAGCTGCCTTTTGATTTCTCAGAGATGTAGATTATACAACATAACGTATGATGTACAACTGATATGTTGTGTGATCACATAATGTTTGACATGGTTTGTATGCCAATTGTCCATCAGTAGTAATATATAGGATCAGCCACCCTGACTGGTTAGTCTGTCAAATGTCAGAGAATATTGAATAATAGCACCAACAAGAGCCCAGTACGGTGTCGTCAAACAGCCCAAAACTCATTTTACATTTACAGTCATCACTCAGAGAAAAGCAGCAAATCCTCACATTTAGGAAGCAGAAAATGTGCCCGACGACAACAGAGCGTCTGGTCCGTCCTCGTGATATCTCAGAAACACCTGGAGCAAATTTCTTCAACGTTTGGCACAAATATCAACTCTACTCGAGGATAAACGGACGAGGATTTGGTGGTGAAAAGTCAGTGACCTCATAAAAAAGTAGTTTGGCCATAACTCCAGAGTTAACTGGCTAATTATGACATTTCGGACAGACAGACGTGTACACATGAGGGGTTCGTTCTAGTTGCTTGATTTAAAACAAATCAAAGGAGTCGGACAAAAGGCGGTACCATTTATTAGTCGACGTGACGAGCGGCACAATACAAGGATTGGTGACACCGTCCTACCGTGAAAGGCTCTGGATTTGAAATAAATAGATTGTAAAGAGAACATTTCACTGAGATGGTTAGATCTAAAAACAAAACAAAACATATTCATGACAAGGTTGTTCTTCTCAGTCAGTCAGTAAAACAGATCAAATAAAAACATGTTCATAGACACAGCTGGTAGTGAAACAGGACCTTCTGATGAGACTAAACTCTACCTTCTGCTCAGAGCTGGACTGACAAGAAGACACTTTCCACCTGTAATGTGAGAATTCACTCTTGTTTTCAGCTGCTCCTCAATGGAAACTACAATATCTCTAATCTGTGCTTTCAATGAGGCATCACATGTGTGTCTGTGTGTCTCCGGACCGTATTGTTTCCAAGCAATGCCGGCCGGTCTGCGTGCTCTTCCTCTAGGGTATCTCCTTTTTATTGAATTACCTGAAATCCTAGCTATCTTTGGGGTTAATGTCTTTTGTGTTTCAGTCTTTGAGAGGCAAAGAAAAGGCACAGTCTGCAGAGCAGGATGAGACAGACGAGTTCAGTCCAAGTGCTTTGTCGCCGAACTCCTCTCGAGGGAGCAGAAAGTAGCGCACATTGTTGTGGTTTCTTTTCCGTTACATCAGATAAAGATCTTTTTTTTTTTTTTTTTTTGTTTCTTTCTTTTACTGGGGGGGGGGGGGGGGGGGGGGGCTGCAGCTCCTGAACTCATGCAGGCGGGTGAAATGAGACGTCTGCAGCTGCAACGGAAAAAAACAACCAAATCTGGTGTTTCAAGTCCTCCACGTGTTGAAACACCAGAAGCAACAGACACGATGACATCTGGTGAACGGCAAACAACCGCGAGCTTTTCTTACTGGCAAGTTTAGTCCACGCCCGACCCGTTTCCTTCGTCAGGGGTTCGGTCCGTGATCATCCCTCCATGTCAACGCCAGCACGTGTTCTCTGCTTCTTCTTTGCGTTTGTATTAATTACAGGTCTGAGAAGATGAGAGCTGCTGGCCAACGAAGGACAGCGCCGATGCAGAGGCAGAAGGGCAGAAACCTCAGGCCAAGTCTTATCTGAGCGCAGATGCCGCATATCTGACTCCCCCACATGCTGCAGCCCGTTTGGGGGAGAAAACCTCGAGCTGATAAACCAGCTGCACTGTGGAACGAAACTTCTTTCTTCTGAGGGCGATAACGGCGCGAGCGGTTCAACGAAACTCGAAAAGGAGGTTCCGATTGGAGTTTTTTTTCATGACACAGAAATGAAGCCATTGTCTGCTGCTGGAGCCAACACAGCACGAGAGTCAAATATATATAAATATAAACAATTATAAAGGACACAGTGACGGTAGACCCTGGAGGGAGAGGTTCTCCTGTCCCACGAGACATGAACACACGTATGCAGCAAACTTTCTAAATTTAAAAAAAGAGGTAGCTAACTCATGAAATGTTAAAGATAAACAATACTAAGAATTAAAAAACTGGTTTACATTAGCTAGTGATTGACCCATAATGAGCTAAATGTCTCCTCCCATCTCGCTCCTCTGATCTCATCGACAGAGAGACACAGAAGGGATCGGCATGAACGTGAGGCATCGGAGCTCTCCACACTTTAAAGATGAATAAGTTATTTTATCTCCAGGACGCCGGTAACGACAACAATAATTTGGACCATTTTCAGATCATCAGTCGGGACCAAAAATGTGCCTCCTCCACCGCCATTATCGTGGCACAATTTGTAGACACGAGCAAAATAAATTAAACACAAATCGATAACGGACGTTATCTTTTTAAACCTAAAAAACTGGTCTTTTACTAAAAGAAAGAAGAAGCGCAAATGAACCTCTGGTCCCTCTGAGGCGTTCCTCAGGAATCCTCCAGCCAAAGGGTTTTTATCTAATTCCTTCAGAGCCCGAAACCCCCCCCACCCCCCCCAAAATGTTTGCTTCAAAGCCCATCTGGTTTGCAGCTCCCCGTCAGTAGTTGCGAAGGCTGAAGAAGCCCACGCTGGTCGGCGACTCCTTGACCGTGACTGTAACCAGATTAGCGGTGACGTCCGTTACGAACACGTGTTCTATCAGACTCCGCGTGGGCTTCCAGTCCTGGTTCTGGGCGGCCGCCTGTCCGACGTAGGGAGAGTCCTGGTCGGAGTCCGAGCAGCTCTCGTCTTCGCCCGTGCTCATGACGTTCATTTTGGCGTTCTTGCCGTCCGATCTCTCCTGCTGGCTCTGGACCTCCATTGAGGATTTCTGCACGCCGCTCTTCTCCAGCCTGCCTTGGACTCTTGGGGTCTGGATCTCAGCCGCCTCCTTGACCGCGTCCGCCCCAGGCTGGCTCTTTCTGGTCTGAAGTCTCCCGGGTGTCGCCGGACTCTTGGCGGGATTATACTCCTGGTCCTGCGAGACGGGGGTTTTCCTCGCCGGGTTGGTCGCGTTCCTCGGGCCCGACGCCGGAGCGTCGCCGCTCTGCACCCGTTTGCTCTGGAGGTTGAGCGGCTGAGGGCCGGGGCTTTGATTGACGGGGGAGTTTTTAGTCAGCAAAGAAGCCACTGCTTTATTATTGGGTGTCCGCTGCAGTGTTGACACAGGGGCCGGGGGCTTCTTTTGTCCGCTGGGGGAGCTTAGTGTATGCTGAGTGGTTCCTTGAATGAGGTGTTTGGAGGTATTCAGATTCAACGCCGCTACGCCTTTTGATTTACTAGCAGCTGCTTTCAAATCCAGACTTGCACCGCCGGAGACGGACAGTTTGCCCTCGCCGACGCTCCTGCTCGGGCTGGATCTGCTCAGCGAGAGGGAGGCGGGCTGGACCGGCCTGCCTGGTCCCGCAGAGTTCTTAGCGGCCCCTCCCTGAGTCAGAGAGCCCGTTCTGGTCTGACCGGCCACCGCATCCCGAGGCGAGCCCCGGTGGAACCCCATGAAGGTGAAGCTCGCCGGGTAAACGGGCTTCTTGATGGCCCCGGGGAGATCGCCATCTTTGGTCGCCTTGAGGATCTTGCGAGGCCCCTTGTTCTGCGGGAGCTCCTTGGCTTCGGGCGACGGCGGTTTCCTGCTGCGCTTCTTCGGGGGCTCCGGTTTGGCGACGACAATCTGCGCCTTCTTCTGGGGGACGGGGTGAAGGTCTCGCGTTCGGACTCCCGGCGTCGACGGTTTCACGTGGCTGCTGCCGTCGTCATCGTCATCGTCTGACGAGGATGACGAAGAGGAGCACGAGGAGGAGGAGTCAGAGGACGACGAGGAGCCGGACGAAGAGCTGCTTGACTTTGGAGCGTCGGTCACATTTTCCTAAATTAAAGAGCAAGTATTAGATGCCGTGTACTAACCCGGCAAAGTATTAATAACATTCTGCTCTGAGTCGTACTTACTAGAACTTTCCGCGGCCGTCCCCTCGGCCTTTTCCCTTTCTTCAGCATCAGAAGCTCCTTTTCTTGCTCTCTTCAAAACAAACATAATGAACAAATATCAATTAATTAGTATTCATCAACTAATGCTACGGCTCCTCCGAAAAATGTTCTGTAGACGTTTTTGGACTAAAAGACGTTTTTGTCAGCGTTCAGCATGATTACAACATGAATATAGAATAACTAACACGTAGTTATTACATCTGCGAAATGTTTTATATATTTAATATTTTACACCACTTTCTGCTAAAAATACAATAAATCTAATTTATGTGCGTTTGAGCGTCACCGCGCTCACTTTGAACTCACTTCTTGTTGAACGCAGCCAGCAGTCGGGGGTCCAGGATGTTGTCTTGAGGCTCCCAGCTGTTGTGTCTGAAAGGAATCGACATGAAGACGCGCGTCAGGATTAAGACGTAAACATCCAAGTTCAGATAAATGACCTTTCAACGGTTTGCTCATTTGGAAACGAAGGACTTTGTTGTTCCAGCAGCCGTGAACTCACTAAAGACGTCCTGTTCATCATCTGAGAGGAACAAAGACTCAAATAACAGAGTTTAATAAGAAAACACTATCAAAACTAGAAGTTACAAACGGTTTCATCCAAGTCTTCGCTACTGTTTATGGGGAAGTGTTTTAAATAGAATAGTTTTAGTAAAGATGAAGTAAACGACTGAATAAATGATACTTTCATTATATTAGTTTGTAAACAGATGTTTTGTTAAAGTTTAGCTGTTGTCAAACGAGTCAAACCCCATTTACTTCAATTCATCAAGACTCTCTGGTTTTTGAGTAATTGTTATAAGAATGGTTGTTTTGTGGGTGAAGTATTCCTTCAGGATCGGTTGAGAAAGACCTTTGAAGTTTGAGCAAAACGGAGCATGAACTAAAATATCTGATGTGTTCATAACACATCTCTACACTCTAGTTTAGCAATCTCACAATCACACCCTGTTTACGTGCGCCTGGCTGGAATAATAGGCCGGTTTTGATTTCCTCTTTCAAAATAAAAGGCTGAAATAAGGAAGCCGGAGCAGAAAAGTGGAGAATTTTCTGTGTCCGTTACAGAAATATGTGAGGAATTTCTGGGAATGTTTTGGTTTGTTTCCACAGCCACTAAATCAGATTCAGTTTAGAGTTATTTCTCTTCCCACAGTCGCTGTTCACCTCTGTAGAACACACACAGACATACACACATTCACACCAGGAAGAGCATTTTTAGGTCATAGAATAAAATAACAACTCTGTTGTGCTGGTGATGTCACAGCACGGAGCACGTTTTTAAATAACCTCGCTTCTTTGTGGCTCCGCCGGCTGGTTTAGTCCCATTTTACTTTGCTTTAATTGAACGACACTATTTTCTACACGTGAAAATCAAATCCTTGGACAAACTTTTCATAACTGCAGAAAACAAACTGACAAACGCGCCGAGTCGTCTTGTATCTTGAACTACACGTGCATTCGTAATGACCTGTCTTTCCTCCTCATCACTTGTTGTTGAATAGCTCGTTCTGATCAGCAGTCACCACTGAAATAATCAACCCCCACCCCCACCCTCTCCCTACACACACACACACACACACACACACACACACACACACACACACACACACACACACACACACACACACACACACACAAAGGATGTGGTTCTAACAGAAAGCCATGGAGCTGGCAGGCAACAGTGTGCATTGATGGTGGATTACAGCAACAATGTGGAGTGAACAGAAAAGGGCAAGTGACGGAGTGGAGCCTTGCAAGCAGCAACATAAATGCAGAATAAAATAAAGAGCCAATAACTCGTAAATGAACTAGAACTACGCGTTGTGTAACGCATTATATAACATAATATAAAGTCACTTTAATGTCAGATTGCCCTCGTGAAGGGGACAGATCGGTCACGCGATTAAAACATGTTTACTTGGGGATAAAATTAATAAAACGTAATTATTGTTGGATTAAAATGAGGTATGGAAAACCGTTAAACAAACCGGATATTGCTGTAAAGATATTTGCTTTGGTTTGGAGATAACTTCCCAAATGTAAGTGTGTTATGAACAAAAGAAAGCAAATGTAAAAAAAAAAAAAGAGGCAGACTTTGTGCAACAAACTCGCGAGCAGATGTGACGATATCGCGTCGTTGTTGTTCGGACTTCGTTGATTGGACGATTGAATAGATACGTAAAGATAGAACAAGGGATCGAGGAGCAGTTTGATGGAAGAGAAACCAGCGACACGTTGTTGTTGTTTTCATTGTTGTACTCACTTGGATGACCATCCCCTCCACTTCACCAGGAACTCCAACTTTCCCTGGAAGAGAAGAACAACAACCCGAAGAGCGGAAGAACGTGCGTAAACAGGCCGTTAGAAGAAGAAGGTAAACAACAACAACAACAACGCGGAAACGAGTTGTAATGTTTCAGAGCTCTGACCTTCTTCAGCCGTTTGTTTAAAATGCATTCCGCATCAAAGACCTGCTCTCCCACGGCGCTCAGCTCCTCCATGTCTGCCTTCTGCCCGAGAAACAATCCTTTATCAGAGGACGAGGCGACGCGCGTCCAGCTCACCGGAATTACGCGCGGTGGGGACCGGATGTCCGCGGTCCTCTGCCTTCAAAATAAAGCTCGTCTCGGCTTAAACGCTCACAATAAACAACAAAAAAGTACACCCTTGGAATCATTTATTTAAGTATCTGCTAACAACGAGCTGAAACATTTTTGTTAAAAAAACAAACTGCTGCCATCAGATCTACAGATCTGTTTTCTTAAAATCTATCCAAAGTTACCTGCCAGACGTAGTTTGTAGTTTCAAGCTCTACGCAATTTGTAGTCATTGTGTCTTATTTGGTCTCTTTGAGGTCTATATGAAATCCTCTTGTATCTCTGCAGTAGTTTTGTGTCGTCTTTGGTTGTTTTGTGTGTCTTTGAGGTCATTGTGTGTGTTTTTCTGGGCATTTCTTTGTGTCACTTTGTCATTTTATGTCTCTGAGGTGATTAAGCTTCTCTTTGTAATTGTTTTGTCTCTTTGAAGTCGTTTTGACAAACGAAATTCGAATGTGGTTTATCGAACATACATTTACATCCTGTACTGAACTGATAATAGAATAATTATTTAATGAAATATGCTTTAGGAATATCTCACGTACCCCCTGCAGTACTATAATACCCATCTGAGAAACGCTGCTGTAGACGTTGTACTTCTCTTAACTCCCTATTTTATTTTAGTTTTCTATGAATATTGTTTTGTGTACATTTTGCATTATTGCCTTTTCTTCCTTAACTATCTCTACCTGTATTGGGGCAGATCCTAACCCATCGGTCTCAACTGGGAAGCACAACTCATGTTGTTTATAAATATCATTCAAAATAAACTGACTTAGAAAGTTGGTTATGTGGAAATGATGCAATTATGCATTAGTTGTGTTGTAAACAAAAGTTTGTTACGGACAATTCTCCTTTATACAAAAATGCACACATTGTGGTATATTGAGGGAATACTGTTATTTTGAAAGTCGAAACCGGAAGTTTGTTGCTCCCGCGCTTAACTTGATGACATTACTCAAAGAGAGGCGGGTAACTGAGAATGTGGTTGCTTACAGGTGTCCCTTGGCGGCCACCGTCCTCTGATCGAAACGCTTTATTTACAAATTGTAAGTGACAGTAGAGACATGGACAAATGAACGCTACTTTATTCTCAAAGCAAACCAGAAACACACTTAGTTTTAGAATAAGGTTATTTATCTTCATTTTATTTATTATTTTTTTCTTGTTTTTGCTTGTTAGAAATAATAAAAACGTCTTGTACATCAGCAGTTATGATACATATGTGCGTTATGCTCATGGCTTCTAAAGCTCTTATTCAAGAGAGCTAATGGTCTTAAGACGCTTCATAGTAAACATTTAATTACATGTTGTGAAACACAGTAATATACAAGAGTCCTTCAAACAAATACTAAACAAAATACACAAAAATGTGCTCTTCTATTAATTTGATTATTTCCCACCGATTCTGTTCATTTATATTCTTCTTTTTTGCACAACTCTGCTCCTGGGTTCCTTGTGTAGTTCTCAGAGTGCATTTCCTCACATGGGATGAACAATAACCCCCCAGGAGGACTGCGCACACGGGCAGCTGTTCCTCAGCGTCACCGTGGAGCAGCTTCTGTCCTCCTGAGGATCACAATGAAGTTTGTTTTGTCTTTTCTTTCTCTGGAAGATGTTCTGAACTCTGTGATCTGAAACACCAACAAAAGAAGTGATAACAGCGCTCAGCAAAACAACAGTCAATAGTTACGTTTTTGTCTCGCACGTGTGAAGAGTTGAACAGTTAAAATGTGATTTTTTAAAATACGATTTCCATGTAGTGATATCAGAACTTAAAAACATTCTCAGAAGTATTCTCGATATTCTGTTTTTAGCCGTATTGCTGAGCTCCACAGGAGACAACCGGTTACTACACATGAAAACAGTCTTTAATTATTCACTCGTTACCTTTTATTCTCGCGTTTGTTCTGCAGTATTTTGTGGGACATCATCACGATAAAAACTACAACAAGAAATCCAGCCACTGCAGCCAATCCAGTGAAGACATTTTGCAGGAAATTCACATTTCCTCCTGAAACAGAAAACACATTCACAGTCTAAATGTGTGTTTCTGGACTTAGACTAATGTTACATGCTACAGGAACTTAGTGCTGAAATTGAATATCTACTGTATTAAAATATAGCAAAACCCATCGATCAAAGTACTGCCTCTACTCAATTGCATCAACCAAACACATGATGGCGCTATAACAACTTTAATGTTCAGTCCAATAACTTCCTAACTTTGTGGCTCAGACATAACATTCTTCTTTTTCCAGTCAGTGTTGACAGAAATGTCCTGCGGTCAGAAACACTCACTATAGCACCACATGTGGATTCATCCGCTGCTGAAAATAGTCCCATACAAATGCACTATTTCTTTCTGTTTGAGTAACCTGAGTTTGACAAACTAACACATTGTTGCTTTTGATCTTTTCATGGCATTTGTTGGTAAGAATAATCAAAAATATTGACAGCATTGTCCTTTAACTATGTAACACCCGACACTAGGATCAGATCTTTAGATCTCTTTTCTTAAAATCTTTCCAAAGTTACCATCAACAATGCCAGATCTACTTTGTAGTTTTAACCTACAGTAGCTCGACGCCATTTGTAGCCATTTTGTGTCTTTTTTGGTCTTTTGAGTCTCTTTGAGGTCTTTTTTAAATAGTTTTTTGTGTCTTTGAGGTCTACTTGTGTCTCTTTGAAGTCGTTTTATATCTCTTTGCGGTTGTTCTGTGTATATTTGTCATTATGTGTCTTTTTTGGTCGTTTGTGCCTTTGAGGTCATTTTGTGTTTTTTGTAGGTGTCTTGTGTCTCTTTATAATTGTCTCTTTGAGGTCATTTGTGTGTCTCTTTGTAATAATTTATTTGTCTTTTTGAGGTTATTTTGTGTTCTTTGAGGTAATTTAGTCTGGTTTTGGGGCATTTTTTGTCACTTTGTAGTCTTTCTATGTGTCTTCGAGGTCATGATACGTCTCTTTGTAATTGTTTTGAGTCACTTTGAGGTACTTTTGAGTCCCTTTCGTTGTTGTTTTATGTATCTTTGTGGTAGTTTTGTTTATCTCTGTTATCTTTTTGTGTCTCTTTGTATTTGTTTTTTGTTTAATTGTGAACATTTGGCTTCTCTTCGTGGTCGGTACGAGTCTCTTTGAGTTTACATTCTTTAGCAGAGGGCCAGTGGGGCCCCTGACACTTTCAGGCCCCTGGGCCTGTGCTTTGTAGGGCCGTTCAGTAATCCATCCATGATGAAGTCAGACATGATGGATGAATGGCCTCGTAATGAAGGAGCAGGTGTTGGAGGCCACGGGGAGAGACTCATTAGTCGGCTATAAACTCACCCTGAGTGGTCGCGCTGAGTGGTCGCGCCAGCATGTGTTTGGTGGCATTCAGGTGGCCGTCGTTGACCTCCGGCTGGATGCCCAGGATGTGACACATCAAGGGGTAGATGTTCACCGTCTCGAAGGGCCCCACCTCCAGGTTCTTGTGAAACGCTGGACCCACTGCCCTGAAGAAGGGCTTCATGTCCATCCCCTGGTTGTCAAAGCCGTGCTCACCCTTGTTGAACTGAACGGGGAAATACTGCAAGGACGGATAACAAAGCACGCGTGACCCAGTTTGTTAGATTCAATTACATCGTAACGTTTATAAGGCATTGATTTAAGGAGCCGGATCTTAACAGCTGCAGAGGGTGACGCATCTCGGCCTGCTCCTATTTATTCAGCAGAGGGAGGTGTTGTCCAAGAGAAAGAGTCCTCTCCATTCTCTATCATCTGCTACTTCTATCAACCAACGGCTAAATGAGAATTTTAATCCAGCTCCCAAAATAAACATTTTCATAAAACACCCAGAACACATAAATTCCTTTGATAATTTGTGTCGTAAATATTCAGTTTATTTCCAGCAGAAATGTGCTAAAAATATGCGTATGCAGAATACCCTCATCCAAGCGGTTATGTAACAGCCTCAACATGCTGATCCTCCTCTGAGATCAGACTAAAAGCAGTTTGAGTGGCCATCAACGGAGAGAACAGAAAGTCAGATAACACAGTCGTGATCACGGCCTCTAAACTTCAGATAACCTGTCTTATCAGCGGATTCACGGCACTGATTGGTTTCCTCACAATCAGCATTTGGAGACCGTTTATGATTTCAGTTATTTATTCTCTAAATTAAGTTATGATTTGGTGGTTTTCCAGAACTGACTGACGCATTCAGATGCAAAGTTACCGACCCAGTGGAGTCAAATGAAAACGCTAATTTAGAATTTTTGAGGCATGAATGGCTTCACGAAGCATTCGAGAGCGCCGCATGTCATCAGCCGGGGCTTGGATTATCCCGAGGATGTGCAAATCCACTTGATTGAAATTGTAATGTGCTGAGATTAAATTTGAACTCATTAATTCTAGTCGAAAAAGAGTCCAGTTTCACCATTTTCCTGTGAGCAAAATGCTACTGGTACTCTAAGTATCTCTGCAGACGAGACTTGAGAATATTTTCCTCCAATAAACTGGACGGCTTGTAAAGGTTGTTTATCTGCATCCGTGTATCCGTGCTTGTCATTTGATTTCCTTATAATCAGTTAATGGGTCGTAATCATAATCTCAGCAGTTAAAGGTCTAATGTGGAGGAGTGAGCGGTGAGGTTGTCGGTTACAACTCAGTAAAGATTTAATTAAGGCTGACATCTATTGGCAACCAGGCGATACCGTATCTATTAATGTCACCTACTGTAGGCTATTCATATTTTTCGTAACCCAAACCAAGTAGTTTTGTTGCCTAAATCTAACCAAACTGTGACGGAAAATAATAATAACATATACTTTGTTTACTACGCCTGGTGTTCAATTGCCCCAAGTTCTCCCACACAACTTGCCTTCTCCGTTCTCTACATTGGCTCCCTGTAAGAGCTCGCATCCAGTTTAAGACTCTGGTGCTAGCCTACAGGGCAGTGAAAGGAACAGCTCCTTCCTATCTCCAGGCCATGGTCAAGCCCTACACCCCCGCCCGACCACTTCGCTCTGCTGCCTCGGGGCGATTGAAGCCCCGTCGCTCAGAGGTCCCTGCGGCCGATCGACCCGGTCGCGGCTGTTTTCTGTCCTGGCCCCACAGTGGTGGAATGAACTCCCCACTGACGTCAGGACAGCAGAGTCTCTGCCCATCTTTCGGCGCAGGCTGAAAACTCACCTCTTCAAAAAGGCCTACCCTGAGCCTTCCACTTAGCATTTACTTAGCATCTATTGTATTCATACTAGCTTATTGCACTTATTGTTTACTTATTAGTTTGTGGCACTTATTGCATTCGTTTGTTTATGCACTGAACGTTGGCTCTGGTTTATGCTTTTAGATGCTTGTTTGAGGAAGGGAAATGCACTTATGACTTCTGGTGACTAGTAGTTCTCTCGAAAACCGATGTTGAATACACTTATTGTAAGTCGCTTTGGATAAAAGCGTCTGCTAAATGACTGTGATGTAATGTAATGTAATGCCTACTACTACTACTACTACTACTACTACTACACCTACTACTACTACTGCTACTACTACTACTACTACTACATCTACTACTACTACTACTACTACTACTACTACATCTACTACTACACCTACTACTACTACTACTGCTACTACTACTACTACTAGTGCTGCTACACCTACTACCACTACTACTACCACTACTACTACTACTACTACTAGTGCTGCTACACCTACTACTACTACTACCACTACTACTACTACTACTACTGCTGCTACTACTACTACTACAAAATCTTTGACTAGCTAACTATTGCTAAAATAAGTAGCATATTCTCAATTAATCATCAGTTTAGTTTTTTACTTTCAGTTTAATTTAATTATGTTGCACCAAAGCTTTTAACTTTTAACTGTAAACTGTTTTAACCCAGTATTCACTTTAAACTACATTTGAGGAGGTTTACCTTTTTTTAAAATGCTGCCTTTTTGAGATGGATGGAGCAAAATGATAAAGATCCTCGAAGAACGTTAAGGAGCAAACTCAACCCAGTTGAGTTTTATGATGCTGCTGCTGAATTTATCTCAAGATATCCATTTAGGAAGAAAACTGTTCTGCAGCCGATTGGACCAACAGGCTGTGAAAAAAGATTTTCTTTTTTATCTTCTAATATTTGTCCATGTTTCTCCAATATTTCGGCCAACAAGTTTTCCTAAAAGGAGGAGATATTAGAGCTGTTGTGAGTAACGTAAGGTAAACTGACTTTTTAGCTTCCTAGCTTGCAAACAATGTAGTGTTGTATTAATGTGCACAGACGGGTTTCAGAGCCTACTTACTTGGTCCCGACAGCATGCAATTTTCTTCATTTATTTTAATTTGGGTAAGCAAATATCCCCATATTAATTAAACTTGGTTTAAACTTAGTACGAAACAGAGATTTGTTTTTAATTGTGCAACAGAGCTTGGCTTGATCTCAAATATGTATTTGGAAACCAAGAATTGCTAAATTCTGATTAGAACTAGCTTACATTAAATTAATCCTTGCTGGTGCAACGCAGCCGTAGTGATTAGTTCACATCAAACATCTGTATTTCTGCAGTCTTGCAGGTCTCAAACAGTGTATTCTTGAGCATGGAAGTTATAAAAAGCAAACTTCAGCCTATCCGTCAACGCACCCCGTTGATTACATATCCAGGGTCGGCCCATAGAATGATGGGGAGGATACGATCGTTGTTGGCAAAGTGAAGACGCTCTGGCATATCCTCCTTCTTGAACACATGGAGGTGCGGATGGGCGCCCTTCAAGGCGTCGTAAACCGTCTCCAGCCTGCCCGGCTTCGGCAACAGCATCCCAGAGGGGCCAAAGTCCACCAGGTGAAAGGACAGGTCCTTGAACGAGAAGCCCGGGATCTTGGACAGCGTGATCTCTTCCACCAGACCGTTTCGGTACACCGAGGTCATTCCGTGGTCAGATGTGATGATGACGTTCAGGCGGTCGGTCAGCCCGTGTCCTTCAGCTGAGTGCCGAATGTAGCCCACCGTCCGGTCCACTTGCTTGACCATCTCCCGGAGCTCCGGGGAGTCGGGCCCGTATCTGTGGCCCGTGCCGTCCGGCTCGCCAAAGTACAGCGATACGAAGTCCAGATCCTGGTCACTGAACCAGCCCATCACCTTGTCCACGTTCTCGCGCCACGCGGTCTCATTCTTGTAGTTGTACCACATCGGCTCCACTTCCCGCACCAGGGCAACCTGTCCCTGGTAACTGGAAGCCGTGCCGGGAAAGTGAAGGGAGCCAGTTTTTAGGCCCTGGGGGGGGGGGGGGGGTAGAAAGACATGTTAAAAAGCATGCAAAGGGCCGATTGGTTCAACATGCAGGGAAACCAAATCAAATCAAATTTACAGCAGCTGTCATTTGCATGCAGTTACCAGTAAACATCTGGACCGCCGAAAACATAATTTGCATCACAACTGCAGGGATCCAGCTGAAATGATTCAGCGGGCCTTCAATGGGGTTTTGTCAAGAGAAATGGTTTCTAGTGCTGCAAAACTGCAAAACAGTCTCTTGCAGTGATAAGATGTAAATTTGTGCTGCGCGCACAGACCTGTCTCTGCGCCGTGATCCAGATCGGCAGAGTGCCATTGTCCCACCACTCGTTCACAAACTGAGTCGCATAGTAAGGCTCCTTCTCCTGGGTGGTGGTGTCGAACCACATGTTGTGGATTACCCCGTGATTCTCGACGTAGCGGCCTACAGAAGAGGGGAATTCGCTCGTCAGTGTGCTCGTGCTCATTATTCACAGCGTGACACATTCGCATTTAAAATTCTATCAACTTAACGGGCTGAGTGGCATGACGCTTTTGGACAAGGTCTTATGACCAACTTCGGAGATTAGAGGAATTTAATTTCAAGGAAGTTAAATTTCTTTTAGCTGGCGCTGATGATTTTGAGAGTCAAAATAAGAAAAGGGAGCAGCGAATTCTTCCCTCAGTCATCCAAGCATAATTATCTTACTCAGCTATAAAAGCTGCTGGACCCTGGGACATTCAATTACAACTAATTCCTTTTTTTCACCATGGCTGTTTTTTTTCAATCCCAGCAAAGTAAAGAGCGGTTTCCTGCTCCGCCATGATATGCAGATCCCGCTGGTAACCTGAAGCACTGTTGTAGAACATAAAGCCACTTTACCTGTCAACAGGGTGAAGTGTGTAGGACTGGTGATAGTGAGGTAAGGAGGTGTGACATACAGGGCTTTGACCCCATCCTCGGCCATTTTGTCCAGATGTGGCGTGTCCACATCGCGGTCGTAATCCCACCGGAACCCATCGAAGGAGACCAGCAGCACCTTCTGTCCCCGCGCGTTCGCCGGAGCTCCGAGGACGGACGAGGCCCAGAGGAGGCAGAGACTGGTCCACAGCGCGGCGTGCACTTCTCCCCACATCTTCACTGACTCTGCACCTCCAGCGAACACTCTCTCATTTAAAGGATGATCCACCTTCTCGGCATCTCACCTGAGGAACGTGCAGCCAACTGCTTCCGAGCAAAGTTTCCTGTTGTTTCATTGTTGTGTCTTATCTCGTAGATTGGACAGACTTTTCATTTCTTTCTACATGCGGCCTGCTGGTGTTTATGAGCCAATTTTTACGACTGGGAGTTGTGTTCGTTTTGCTCTTGAGGACCGGCAGTAAAAGCAGATTAATCTCTCCGGGCATCGGGGCTGTTTGTCCCCCCCCCCCAACTCGCTTGTTGATGCTGTCTTTCTGTTTGTCTGCCCGCCCGTCTGTGTGCCGGAGTTTCCTGTGAATCACCCACAATGGAGGAATGACACTTTGATGGGTTTCACCTTGAGTTGGGATGGTGCATGATTGATCTGACACCGGGAAAATGAAGAGGAAAATGAGAGTATATATCTCTTCGTCAGCTAGCAGTGGTCTCTCGGGAAGAAAATACCTTAATAGACATATTCATTTTAATAACTCAAATGTGTGTATGAGCCCTGCAGGATATTGGTAAAAGATCTTATAAAATCAACATTGATTTTTTCTTTTAGCAATTGCCGTGACAATGGACAAACTATTAAACAGTGATCTGCAGCTCAGATCTCACCCTCATCCAGACATTATATATCACTGCGTTGTGATGTAACCTTATCAACGTCCATCAAATTGCCAGACAAGCAAACTCTTCAAATTTGTTCTTTATTGCGTGTGTCCTTGGCAGAGGTTCAAGGGAATTGTCCAATCTTTATGGAGATAAGGGATAACATTCATCAGCTTTCATTTACCTCATTCATATTCATTAGCTTCCCCGTGTTAACTCTATCCGCTCGTCTCCACTGTCAGCAAGAATCGGAAGGAGTGTTGTTGGACTGCCGAGACCGGTGCACGGTCTCAGATCTGCGCTCTGAGAACTTTTATCAAACACACACACTCTGGACTTGAGGGGCAAGCAAACTTTCTCTGACCCTCTCAGTCCTGCACAGACTTTCCACAGGGACTCTCACACTTTCTTGAAGAAGAGGTTTTTCTTCTTCTTTTTTTCTGCCTTTAGCACTCCCTGCTGCCCGTACACAACCACTGCAGCGCTCCCTCCCCAGACGGACAGACACAACTATTTCATCAGTTTGAGCCAGAGTGCATTGCTTATGCACAAATTTAAAAAGACATGCTATTTCCCAAGCTGAAGATGTCGTATTTTATCTTCTAGCAAACGTTTCTTTTAATCTAGAGTTCTGTTTAACTCTGATGACACAGTCGATATACGATTTGACATCCTTTGAACGATCAGTCTGAGGTATTAAAAACTTTTGAATCTGTCACTACAACCCAAACTACTGTTATTCAGCTCGCTGCTGATTCATTTATTTTAAAAGACATTTCTTATTGGACTTTTCAAAACAACAATCACGACAACGAATAGCAAAAACAAGTTGCCGTCATTTCTAAATGCAGTTTTTTAAATTTGAAACATTCGGAGTTTTAATAAATCACATTTTCATGCCCATACTTTTTTTTCTGTCATATCAGACTTGCAGATGAAAGAGATGGTAAAACACATAAACACGGCTATCCTGTAAACTCTTAACTGCATCTGTATTCTGCTCACTCTGCAGTCTGAATGGCACGCCGCCTCTTTCCCCGCTGTGACTGGGAGTAGACCATCAAGTTCATGCCGGCATGCCGAGATCGATGTGTTTTGAATTGTGAGCAAACACAACTTTTAATGCATGAATGGCTTATTATCAGGTTACATGCCAGTGAGTCCAAGCGTAAAACTTCAAACCACAGGAAAACTCCACTGGAGCTGCTCGTACGGCTCTCAGTGAACAACAGCTTCACAGGCTGTTAAACGTCCAACAGAGTTAATTGCCGTCACGCATTGTCGTTTTATCCATTTTGGTTGCAAGCAATGAAAGAGCTTAAATAAGGCTGAATGTACAATATTGATCATAATATTGATCTTGTAACCTGAAAACACACATTTCAATTGTTTTCAATTTGTGCCAAAACACTAACTTTTGCATACTGTAAGCAGCTGAATTATTGTAATTATAAAACCATTTTCCTTTAGCCGCTGACACGTTTAGAGAAAACACGTCAACCCAGTTAATGTTTTATTTTTACACTGTTTGAGATTTTTTCAATTTTTTGTCTACATTTTGGTAATTTTCATTATCTCTTTTTACACTGATGAACTTGTGAGGTATCAATAAGTTAACACTGACTCTTAGTACTTTACTTTAGACAGCGTAAGCACATTTGATAATTCTTCACTTCTACTTCTACTTGTAAACATTTCTGTGTTTCTCCCACAGTACTATTGGTGCGTTAACTTAATGCGTCTATAATCCATATTTTCACAGTAACAAACTATTGAATTTCAAGTAAACTTTTGAAATATCTTTAAAAAAAAAAACCTGAAGCGAGTTTAAATATGTTTTTGAGGAAGTTTTATCAAATGTTGCTGCTTTCAATTCTCTTTCCTAAGCCGATATTTCAAAATGCACATAAATGTATGTATATTTATATGTGAATGGAAACGCGGCTCATGTAGCAATGTGAACGGTGTTGTTCTTGATGATCACTACAGATGAAAATCTCCTGAATCTGCAGCTCCCCTTGGCTTTACAGGACCAACACTTTACTGTTTGATTCACTCTCACAGCTCTCAGTGTTATTTTCAGCTGTTTTCAGCAGAGAAGCTGTAAAAAACCAGCAGACAGACAGAATTAGTGGAGCATTTAGCAGCTAAAGTGAGAGATATTTCCCTTCCGAGACCAAAAACAGAGCAAAAAGACACTGTAAATTGGACTTGCATACTTCAGTTGCCGTTAAACAGGACTACAAATGAATGATAGTGTTGCTCCATAACTGCTGGATGTGTAAATAAGCAACTTAAAAGGTGGCCCAAAAAAAATCATTATTTTGCTTCACCACTGAAGCAAAATATATACGTACTGAAGGCTCCGTTATGCACCAAAGCATCTTTTGAGTGCTAACTTCCTGCACTGGTGCTGCGCGTTGCCATTAGACATAAATGCCTCATCATTCATAGCTCCGTTTGAGCCACTCCTCAGTATCTGGCACATTGTGATGCATGCTGATCCGCCGTGGATCAAGACCAAATAGTCTCCAACAGGCCCCCTGATGGAGCAGTCTGATTTCAGCAGGGGGACTGGACTGGAGCTGTTGGTGCAGCAGAATAACGGAGAAGGAGAGGACTGCTTCACACCTGTCAAACAACCACTCTGAAAAGTGACAAAGTGTTTGAGAGTGTGTGTGTCATGAGAGGTCTCAGGGCAGCACCAGAGCGCCAGAGATCCAGAGTCAAGTGAACATACAGGAGGAAAGAAACGTTTTTAAAATGCATTTCATTCACCTCCATTGTTATTGACTATCTAATGTCCGTGTCAGCACTTAATCAAAGTGAATTTATACTCAAACCGACCTTGAGTGCCTGTCTGTATCCTTGGACAAAGTCTATATGTGATTGCTGCTCCTGTTGTGTGTGTTGCCGTTGATTTGATAACAATGAGATTAACATTTAGAGAGGGTGGCAGTCAGTTCCGCCTGAACGGCACGGTGTACGTAACTCACTGCATTAAAATTGAGCAGCAGGACTATGACAGCAGATATTCCTATTATAAAGTGGCTCCTTCCTCCAGCAGGCCACTAGCATGTAATCACTTTCTCTTACAGTCGCTAACCTACAGTGTATCAGCTTTCCTCTTCATTAATTCCTTACTCGCTCTCTTGGAACAGCCAGTAGAGTAAACTGTTCTTTCTTTATTTCTTGCTTGCAAAGGTTTTGTCACCAGCACTTTATTTAGTGGTACACCAGCACCAGTAATAAATAAATAAATAAATAGGAAATCTAGTTAATGATCAGCTAAAGGCTGCACCATAAAATCTGCCATAAATATAGATTATACTGCACCTCTGGATAAAATGTGTACTTTCACCTTAAAGCGTACCTTGCTGCAATTTACCACTTTAAGATTACCAGGTATGACATGGGTCACATGAATAACAACATTTTTAAAACAATAGCCAACATTTTGTGGTAATATTCATATCTTGTTGTACATTTCCATACCAAAAAAACCTTCTGTATTTGCCCCCAAATAATTTTTTTTGTCAGAATCAAACAAATATGTCCACAACAAATGTATTATTTTCTCCTGTTTGAGTAGCGTTGGTACAAATCTACAATGCCAAGCTGTTTTAGGAAGTTTCTGAGACTTAAAACTATTCCTCATATGTTTTTAAAAAATATTTACTGTATGTCTTCAGTAGCATGAAAGTCAGAGAGTATACTTCTATTTACCAGTAGCAGGTCTTAAGATGTACTGGTTGTCCTGCGGGTGGCACTGGAGTGTTCAAATAACCAAAGGTTCATCCTGGGGAGCATGAATGTTCTTTGGAAACTTCATGCCAATATTTACTTTAGAGCTTGATATTTCTGGCAAATGTTGGTGTGGAAATCTCGGCCCAATGTTGGTAAAAACAGCCTCCCCCCCCAACAACATCAATGGTAAAACATGCAAAGAAAATATACTTGTCCATCGCTGCGAATGCAGAGCGGCCAATCATATCGTAGCATCGGCCACCTTAATGATTGTAACAGTGAATAAAGACATTGTCTCCAGTCTGGATCTCCAGGTGATGTGTTGCTTCACTTTTACACTGAGATCTGTAGCTTGAGCTTCTATCTTTATCTTTTCAACCTGTTTTCATCCTGGATACCTCATTAAAACACACATTGTAGACCCGTTCTGTCTGCCTTTCTCTGCAATCACTTTTTAGTTTTCCGAAAGATATTTTTTAAGGGAGTGCAGTTAGTGGCAGTGTGGGCTCCAGGGTAACGTAGCTCTGACAGGCGTGACGGAGTAGCAGCAGGGGGCGGGGCTTTGCAAAAGGAGTAAATTGTGGCTTTAACAGACACATCGTCATATAATCAGGAAGGAGCCGTGTTCCGTTAGTAAGAGGACGACGTTGACGAGCCAACATGCCACATGCAGTATGTAGTTATTACTCTGAAATGTCTCCAACCCAAGCATGTGCACCATATGTGTCCACTCTGCATTTGTGAGACAGGAGAGAGGGGGAGAATTAAGGTGAGAGAATGAGTAAGAGCTGGGAGCAGAGTGGAGGAGGCTCAGGCATGTGGAGGCAGCTCGGCTGATTTGCGGCTTCATTCCAGCGCGTGGGCCCTTTTTTCAGGCTCTGTTGCCCGTAACAGGTTGACGAGATAAACTCTGTAGCCGAGCCAGTCAGATGTGGCACACAGTGGAGGCGCCCTCCTCCTCGCTCCTCTCCCCTTGGCCCGGTGTCTCATTGTGACGCCGCGGGGGGCTCCAGTGTGCTGGCATTACACTTTTTCACACGGCAGTAATTGATTTCTTTAATTTGCTTCAAGAGAAACTGTTGTCAGCCAACCAGGCAGCCATTTTTCAGGCCACTTTAATTAAATGCCAGGTCTTTAGGTGTGATATGAAATTCGTTTGGCTCCTCTGATCTCCTACTCCTCAGACAATTCATTAACATTTTCATTTCTGCCTTTATGTTTTTACACAAAGCTTCAAAAAGGAGCTCATCAGTGACATTTCGGTTCCCGCGCTATACATTCAATCATTTATTTAAGTGCATTTAGACTAGAGATTAAGTGCAGTGTGGCTGTTTCACATGAGATAATACAGAGTCTGTAGAGCCTCAGTCAGCGGAGGAATTAAGGAGAATAAAAAAGCAGACCTCCTGTTGGGCGTCTTTTATTGGAGGTTCTGTTATGTATTGTAGCTGTTTCAGGTTACTAAACCGTACCGAGATAATGGAATTCACTGCAGTGAATGTCAAACAAAGATTCAAGTCCATATTCCTCACTTTTCTGAATCTTCCTCTCGCAGCGTCATTAATCTGCGGTGAACAGGTTTTCATCCCTAATAGCCTTCAGTCCCTTTCACAACAATCAAAAGGTCTGTTTAGCCCTACGATCTGATGGGGAATCACAGGTTTCAAATCTCTTTCACATCTCACATGTAACACCTGATGAAACAACGCGGGGCAGGTGTATCTTCGGTCTGAAGCAGCAGCAGAAGAACAAGCATTTATTTCAGTCATAATAGCAGGGCAGCAGGCACACCTCCCTAATAATATCCCGATGCCTCCCCACTCGCTCTGACTCAGAGATCTTCTGAAAGGCCCCTCTCCACTCATCCTCTCAGAGTGGCCTTCCTCTCGTGGAGATGAACAGCAGCTGCCTCTTCCTGCCTCCCACCATACGTCAACACATCATCGGCACCGCTCTGCCTGCCTGCCTTCAAACGGCAAAAATAACAAACATGAGGCTCGCTAAACCCGAAAGAATAGCCCGCTGCAGCTCATATTACAGCGGTTGATGTGTATTGACAAATATATTTTTTGCTGGCGAATACTGTGGTTACAGCCAGACGGCGCTTGCAGAGCAGGAGTTTGTGTAAGAGTTGTGGAATTGAGTGGAAAAATCGAGGGAATGTTTGAAAATAATTTAGCTGCAGGAGTTCTTCTTGGGTAGTCAACATTTTTGGCACGGCTTTAGGTCAGTGCACCACCTTTGTCTTGACTGAACAACTTTTAGATGAATTGCCGTTACATTTTGTCCAGTTTAGCCATCACTAAGTTGCCCTCTTGTGCCATCATGTGGTTGACGTTTTTTGTACAGCTTGATACAGATTCATGTTCCCCAGAGGATGAATCATAATGACTTTGATCCCTAACTTTTCATGTTGTGCCACCAACAAGTCTAGGGGTTTCACTTGTGAAAAATGACATCTGTGAGAAGGATTAGTCATTTTGTACAGACATTCACGGTCCCCAGAGACGAAGCCGACTGAAAAATGATGCGCCGGAAATTGTAAATATCCCACGAAATGAACGTAATCATGTATGAGGTACGGGTGGGAGGTAAGGGAGCTGGATGGGTCCAACAAACAGAGATCAAACAACAATCTCTCAGCCAGGAGACCGCTGGTCCTTCCCCGTGTGAGACGAGATGTCTATGTTGATGTATTTGTTCCAAAACTTGGTTAAAGTTAAAGTTAACTGGTTATAGTAACCCAAATAACAATATTTTCCGAAACCTAACCGAGTAGTTTCCTGTGAAGAGAGAAGTTTATTTTGAAAAGATCGTATTCATGTGACAAGCGGATTGCTGATTGCTTCAAAAATCATAAAGTGTTTGTCAATTGTGTTGATGATTTTCTAGAATAATCTCAAATCCCATTGGGTTGTTGTGGAGGGAACCAGTGTGATGCTAACTTCCTGTTGGCCTGCAAAAATACAACAGCACTCTGCAGAACTAATGACATTCCCATCGGCTTTAGCTGTACATTGTATTTAGTGCTTATTTGCATATGTTATCATGCTAACATGCTAATTTAATAAGATGGTGAACATGCTACATCAGCATGTTAACATTGTCACTGTGAGCATGTTAGCATTCGGTCATTATTTAGCTCAAAGCACCCCAGTACAACATCACATATGAGATTTCTCTGAACTCATGTTCATGGTCTACGTTTCAGCTGAGCATGAATTAAGAAAGGGAACTCAATGACATCACAGAGAGACGAGTCCAACCCTGGGGTGTCAAGTGGACGTGTTTGCGTCACAGTCCGCTTAAAGCGTTTCAGCCTCAAGCAGTCTCTCCTTCAGCAGCCGCATTCCAGTAATTGTTGAGAGTATTTTTTGCTTTGTTTTGCAGGAATATTGAACACGTTGGCGGCTCATTCATGATTAATGTGGTAACAGACACTCTGTGGCTGCTCTACTCGTTTCCATTACTGTACGCAGCAGCATGCCGTCTAATCTTTAAGTTGTACCTGCATCTCCTGAATAGAGTGATGTCTATTAGCAGAAAGAAAACCTCTAAGACCTCGGATGAGTCACAGAAACAAAAGAGAAAAGATCGTGTGCAGTATGGACGTAAAGGCAGAGTCAATAACTGTGAAACCCATCATTAAATATTAATGTCATAATAAATAACTGGATTTATATATGTTGAGGAGTGAATGTCACACTATAGAGCTGCTCCAGCGGAAATAGATCCAAATATTCAGGGTAAAAAAAAAAAAACCTGGACTATAAAAAAAAGAAAAGTTGTGAAGCTGAAGAATCATGGTGCATGCAGTGTCAGGACTTCATCCCAGATGCATTTAAAGAAGGCCATTCATCCTGAAATAGAGCGAAGGGTATTGTAAATGGGGCATTAAAAGGAATTCCACATCAATTTCCCCGTACCAAATGCTGCATAACAGGAGTCATTTTGACAAAGTAGCCGTGTGATTATTTTTTATTTCCGTTTGAAAGCAATTAGCTGAAAGGTCCTTCCCCTGAGTTCTGTGGCAGAATGTGTGGAATGACTCAGTATAATTGCTGTGAAATGAACAGAGTGCCAAGTTGAGAGAAGCATGAAAAACCGCAAGGGTTCCCTCTCCATGGAAACGCCCTCTGCCTTTGTCAGTGCACCAGGAAATTAGGCAGCAAGTGATAACGGGGCTCGAACGAGTAACAAATGCAAGTGTGGGGGGAGTGATATTTACTCCATTTCAAGCCATTACAGAAATTGAGTGTTTCCCCACATCTCACGCTGTGCCTACTGAGCGCTGGATACAGGCGGAGGAGGAGGAGGGGGAGGGGGAGGGGGGTCATTAAACATGGCAGCCGCCAGCGACGTGCCGGAGGAAGCCGGGCTATGAACAACACGGTGTTCGCACCGCCGACGGGCAGGACAGATATAATGAAGCCCGGCGCTGTCAGCGCATGGCACCAACTGATGATACTGATGCCTGAAAGGAGGACAAGGTGTTGGACGGGAAAAAAAAGAAAGGAGACTGCTGAGACAGTGTCTGCAGCTCGTCTCATGTCTTTGCCACAAGCTGCCTCCTCGGCTCCTGCCCCCTAATTGCCGCCCCGCTTGGAGGCGGGCTCGCCCCTCGGCGTGACTCGCTTAATTACGTCAGCCCGGAAAGGAATGCGATTGTTATTGTCATTACCCTCGTTAGTAATTAAGCAGCTATTGACTCCATCCCTACATTCGGTCTGTTTGATTAGGCCCGAGGTCTGGAGCTATGGATCGGGCTCTCACAGTGTTGCAGACGTCTTTTTTTGGTTGGCCGGGAGCCATGCGGCCGTGCTGGCTGAGGTAGAGGAAGGTGGAGAGGAAGAGGAAGGACTTAACTGCTGTTTACTTGTCGGTGAAGCAGACATCCGTCAGCCAGAGCTGGAGCACCTTTACCTTTCACGCTACATCATCGTCGGTGACACCGGAGCGCGGGGCCTCCTCGGAAATCACTGACGCGGGGACGTCAACAAATCTGCCGAAGGAATTCTATAGGCGAACGAAAGTCTACATGCTGTACGGATGCAGTTCAAGAAATCATTTTGTGATTGATCATGCTCCTGCGTCTCTTCGGCTGAAAAAAATAGAAGTTTGCTGTAAACAAGGCAGCCGCAGCCAGCATGGTAAACAGAGAGGGGAAGAAACTTCGGCAAAGCAAAGTGTGAAAGTTCATTTCTGACCTCGGAAACAGATCTTCTCTCAAGGTTTCACTCGTGGCTTTTGCTCTGCGAGAAGTCCACTTTGAGTTATTTCTTCTTTCAAACCCCTGCAGCAGTACTTTTCACAGAATATGTTTCCTTTTATTCGACGATTGAATAAGCAGTCAGTCGGAATATGTTTTGAAAAAGTCTCAGAACACAGTAATCATTTTAAAGGTTTATTCAAACCTTTCAACGTATAGGTATTTGTCATGGAATTAATCATTAGCACATCTACTGAATGTCTTTGTGCTTATTTGTGAACATTACATTTTTAATTTGGGACGGATTCTTTGTTGAAGTGGCACTTTTTCAACTGCAGCAGAAATAAAACATTCTCCAGTAGAAGCGTTAGTAATTTATATGAATATTAGTCAAAAGTAAAGTTCTTCACAGGCCCACTTCCTTTTAACCAAAAACCTGGCCCGGGACCCGGTCCAGGTCCAGATCCAGATTGTATTCAGGCTTGTTGGTTCAGGTTTGGGGCCCCCATTGATCGCTATCGGCTCATAACAGTGAGACTGAGACTGTGAAATGTAGAGTGCAGAGAAAACGACCTCGGCTGCTTGTTAATTGGTGTCTTCTTTCTCTGGGTCTGTTCAGCTTCACCACATCTTGGTTCTGGTCAACTTATCTTTGGGTTTATTTTGTGCACTTATGTTTTAGTCTAGTGCTGAGTTTGTTTGTCCGCTTAACGTCTTCTTAAAGGACCCCATGCACACGGAAAAACCTAAAAACTGCAGCATTTCATTTTGTCACGATACGTAGATTTCCACAGATGTCGTTGGATCACGTAAACACAACTTAGCACCAAAGGTGTCACCAGAAATCAAAGACACTCACATCCTGTGGGGGTTTTGCCGTTTTAAAAACTCCAGGGATTCCCTCGCTTTGGGAAAGTGGCAGAGAAGTGACAAGGACCCAAAAGCAATTCCTGACTGAGCACTAATCCCCACTTATTTTTCTTCTTCTTTGCGGGACGCACCGAGAGCGAGATAAGCCTGGAGGGTAATGCAGAGGCGTGTCTCCTCCGTCCTCGGCGGTGACAGCCCCTGACAGGCGGACCCCAGCAGCACGCCTTGTTTATGTTAATGCAGGTGGCCCGGGCCAGATCCCACCCTGAGCGCCACAGATAGGGACCGTCACAGGCCCGTCAGAGTGGCACTCTGCTGGGCGGCGGAGGGGTACCCAGGGTGAGGGAGATGGGTGAGGTGAGGCGGGCCTGCAGGGA
The DNA here is from genome assembly GCF_050575085.1 of Anarhichas minor. Taxonomy (NCBI): domain Eukaryota; kingdom Metazoa; phylum Chordata; class Actinopteri; order Perciformes; family Anarhichadidae; genus Anarhichas; species Anarhichas minor. Next base: position 21,657,967 of record NW_027466453.1, read on the forward strand.
CTCCCTCCCGCCTAATCATCTCTGAATGGTTCATCTACTTCTCCACACTTCGTTTGAACCTTAAACGACGAGAGAGAGAGAGAGAGAGAGAGAGAGAGAGAGAGAGAGAGAGAGAATTCTGCTGTTAATTGCTAATATGTGTTTCTATACTAACTCCTTGTGTTTCTGTTTATTGATGCGGTCGGACCCTTGACAGTTTCAATCACAACTAGCTATGCACTGCCAGTTATGCTTTTGTTTGATATGCACGCGTTGTGTTATTCATATGATACACACTGATACCAAACAAACTGATACTTTGAGCTTACTTTAACTGATACTTTAAACACTGGTAGAAATAAAAACAGGGACTTTTTAATATCATACATAACATAATGCAGGCTGGTATCATACAGCATTCTTAGCAATACCTACCAAAAATAATGCGCCCTAAATTATGTTATTAACATAATCAGTTGATGTTTTTGTCACGTAACTTACCTACATCAGTAATCGCACGTCCGTGGTTATTTTAACACAAAAGACGATCTATTTCTAAACCTAACCAGCATTAATTGACACGTGTTGCTGGACTTTAGTAGGAAAACACACAAAGGCAAGGAGTAACTTTTTTAAGCTATCATACGAACCGTTGCGGTTATATCTTCGTGCAACTAGAACTATTTGAACTGGAACAGTCAATTATTTTAGTTTGTTAACATCTACTACAGTTCTACTAATTCATTAGTCTTTTAAGTCGTGTACAAAACTAAAACACCAAATCATTCTCTGGTTCCAGCTGCTAGAACCTCCTGTTGTTTTGACTCATTTTAAATATGCTCGGGTTTGTTGGTTGGACAACATGAATAATTTAAAGATGGCATTTTCGGTTCTGGGAACTTGTGAAGGTCATTTTTTCACTATTTTTTTTTTTTTGACATTTCAAAGACTAAATGATTAATATAAGAAATAATCAAGACATGAATCAATAATAGATATGTTTGTAAATTGATATGACTGACATAGCCACGTAAGTAGAGGAATAACTCTTTATTCATGACCGCTACTTGAAGGCCCTTTTTGTACCCAAATAAACGTAACCCTTCCATCGCTCCAGCCTCCGGTAAAGCGCGGCAACTCGTGGTGTCGCTGCCCCCCGTATCCGCTCTGCTCCGAGCCGGTGTCGTGCGCCTTGTTTATGTGTTTGCTACTCCGAGGCATCATTCTCATCATACGCCTTGTCCCTCGCTGATGAATGGACGCGCCTCGGTGACCTGTCCCCCGCCACCTCCCATCCCTCCCTCCTCTTGTTTGTGTCAGTGTGATGTAGGGCTGACCCGTGGAGTCGGGAGCAAGGTGGGGGACATTGAGACGGATGAAGGGTCAGGGATGTGTGCCGAGGAGCTTCTCCTCTGGGTCTCCTTCACCCGCCGCGTGCTCGACCCGCTCCAGCCTTTCATTCTAATCTGATGATAATGATATTTGCTCAGGACGACCTCTGCTTGCACAGTGTAATTACCCCACCCAGCTCTCTATGATCTCAGCTATTGGAAATCGATGGGCCATAAGAGGGCCCCATCAGAGCTTATTATTATCACTGCTCGCTTTTCGTTACGGCGCGATCACATTTAATATGTTGTCGAGTTTTCTTCTTTCTTTTTTTACCGCATGTTTTTCACCCTCAGTTTCTTCTTCACGTTGACTCCTGTCAGGGTGACGAGTAAGTCTCGGGCTATTCTTTGAATTCTCACAAAAAAAAATCAGTTTTGTTCCATCCTGCGGAGATTACACGCAGACAATCAAAGGTTTAATATCCTACTTTTAAATAATGGAGGAAAAACAAATCCCTTTCTTTAAGTCCCGCTCCCTAACTATCTGCTCGGTACACACCGATACAGCTCGTGTGGATGTTGTTGAGTGTTATTTCGTCCCCTTAATAGCACCTTTGGCTTCGTAGCACTCGGCAGTTCCACGCACTTCCTCCGTGCATTTGTGAGTGGACGCCTATTTAAATGTGTGAGGTGAATCTGCTCTGGATGACTCCCTCCATTAGCTACTCATCCAGGGTTAAGTGCCCTCTGGAGCGGACGCCTTTGGCCATCAGGTGACCCCCCCCCTCTGCGCCGCCTTGATTGAGACACTTCAGTCGAGGCCTCGCCGCCGCGACCTTTCCGAAAAATAAAAACACACCTCTTCTCGCGCTGCCAAGGGTATTTACGGGAGCGTGTGGATCCACTGATCTGGACATTATTGCCACTTCTCCAGCCTTATGAAACCCAAACTTGTTATTTTGGGAGTAAAGCAGTGTCTTTGCGGTGACCTCGGCGCCTGTTATTGTCGGCCCTGTCAAAGAGATAAGAGCATCACAGGTGAGATTTCATCAACGAGGGTAAACGAGGGCAGAGTGAAGACACTTTTTTTTGGGCATACGACTGAGCCTGGCTCGACAATTAGACAGCGGGGATGGACTTTCCTCTGTCATCCAAAAGAAGGGGGTCCTTGAGGGCCGGGGTTCTTTATTTATTTTAGTTTGGATCCGGTCATAGATTGAGTTGTACGTCTTAAGGCATACTCCCACATCTGCTTTGAGCAGCAATTTCCTTTTATTGACCCTTGTAAAGTCCCCGGCTCTGTAAACATCGAGGGGCTGGCGTGTTTTTATGAGCTATAGGAACCTAATAACACAGCAATCAGCATTTATGTGAGGACTGTACATTCGTGGGTTTTCACAAAGGAGTCCAATGCAAAGGCGATCCTAGCATCCTAAGGTCACAGGGTCTTGGGGACGTAACGAGACGGATTTTTGACGTAACAAACATTCTGGACATAAATATGAAGAGGATTAAAGCCCGAAGGAGACGAGGTCAAAGGATGAAGGAGACAGGACTAGAGGTGGACGTCGGCGACACGGATTGGTCGCGAAAAGTGTATTTTTAGCTTCAGGACAGAAAAAAAGGTGACAAAGGAGGAGGAGGGGAAGTGATCGATATGTTTGTGCAGGAAAGGCAGAGGACTGCCGACACACAACAGTGGAAGTCATGAGTGAAGCGGTCCCTCAAGGGGACGGCCGGCTCGGCCAATGTGGAGACACAACAAATGAGCAAACGGCAACAGAGAGAGATGGCGAGGAGAGAGCGGGGGTGCTGCTAAGTAAATATCTGTTATGAAGTCCAGACTTCCAATAACCAGACTGAGAATAGAAGAAATGCCAAGAAAAGCGTCGGCGTGGACAACTTGAAGCTGGTCCATTTCTGTTCTAGAGGAGGTGAACATGGAAAGTGGTTCTAATGCTTCCTGTTTGTTTGAGTGTGTACTTACGGCACTTTAAGATTGACCCTACGACTGTGTACTCCTTATTTCCTAAAAGATCTGACCCTTTTATCAACTGTTCCACCTCTGACAACTGATTTTACCTTCTTAGAGGGCAGCGATCTGAGATGCACCAAATAAGTTGCTATAGATGGATGCCAAAAGTTCTTTTTTGGCAACAAAGTGCTTCAGCTAAACTTATTTTTACACTCGTGGATAACAAGGTTAAATGTTCACGCTTGCAGGACTAAAACTCTTGTTTTGAGATGCTTTGTCCCTCAGAGCTTCTCTTAACTTCCTCTTCACTACTCGGACTGAAAGATTGAAATCGGATCATTCAGCCGAATTTAGGACTTTCTGGTCAGTAACTTATAAGCCGTTTAAGACATTTGTTTCCCCTTCAGAATCAGCAGCACGACATATGTAGCTGTTTTTATTAAGGACTTGACATTCCCCCACTATTGCAAAACTAATGCGAATCCTTTTTTCATTTATATCTTCCACAGTTTGATCCAATTTTGACAAATCCATGCACACAATTTAGACTGAGGTTGATTATTGTTATTTCCCAGAGTTCTGAAAAATCCACATAGAACTGCGAACAACATCCCTCTTTCAAGAAAGTGATGCTGTCTATTAGTTTACCATCATCTTGTTGAACGCAAGAAAGAAGAAAGGGTCATTACATCGCTGTGTAGTGCGTGAGCGCACATTGGTGCCAAGCATACAGTCTATTCAGCGGACATTGAGGCGATCACCAGACTGTTTATGATGCTCATTCATATTTAGGAGGGCTAACGTTAGCCAGCTCTTTGGATAAGGTTTCCTATTATCGTCAGGAGTAGGTCTATGAATCTGGACCCTGTACCGGTACTTGTTACTTTGGTAATGAACTAAGTTAGCATTTACACTTTGTTTACCGTAAATTACAAAAAATGTATCGTGGCAACAAGTGACAACCGACGTTCACATTTATTAGCTATCTCAACTTAATCGTCCAAACAACCCTTAAAAATAGCCCATAAAATTACAATACTGCATGTTTAATGAAAATCAGCCAAAGTCCTTCTTACAACAGCCAATCTGAACTAATGTGTTGTCGCCGGTTAGATTGTTAAAGTGAGAAAAATAACAGCTTCAGTCCGCGAGGAGCTCTGTTAGCATTAGCGACGGTGGCGTCCAGTTTACAGTTCCCCTCAAACAATCTGTAACGACGATGCACATCAGAGCACACCACTGCACAAAGGAACCTACAGCTGAAGCTGAATGTAGAGATACTCGTTGCAAAATGAATGAATTACTCTACTACGAGAGATTCATGGAGAAATCTAGTTGCAGAAAGTGATCAATATCATCAATAGCACCTTTAATCAGAGCTAAAATGGTTAACGTTGAGTCATGTATCATCATGTAGGCAGCTTGGACCAAACAGGGGCTTGAGTTGAACTATATGCAGCTGCTTTGACTTTTAGATGAAAGACATCAGTCATCATCACCCCCGATACGATGCGTTATAATGGGACTTGCCACGCACCATTATCTCTAATAAAAGGGGCACCAAAGTCTGGCACCAATGCAAAATTTAAACTATGATGTCACAATGACGTAATGACCCGTCCTCCTTTTTACAGTCTGTGAAAGAGTTTTCTTTTGGTTGTGGTCGACAACTGAGCAAACTCCTAACTGCGGATCAAAACGTTTTTGGACTTCAGTGAGATTTATTTATTTTTGGTCAAATACAGCTGCACCAATTACAATAACATCTTACATCACATCTGTGTGTGTGTGTATGTGATCAAAAGCCTGAAAGATGTTCAAATAGATGTTTTACAAATCACTTCAGCCAACACAATGATGTAGACAACCTTCACCACACGGTAAATGTATACTAGCAACCTTTGGTCTTTATTATACGTGTGTGTGTGTGCGTGTGTGTGTGTGTGTGTGTGTGTGTGTGTGTGTGTGTGTGTGTGTGTGTGTGTGTGTGTGTGTGTGTGTGTGTGTGTGTGTGTGTGTGTGTGTGTGTGTGTGTGTGTGTGTGTGACTTCACCAGCGTGTGCATGCTTGCGTGTATTTCTCTCAGCTGTGGCTGGTTAAATGATTTCTTGAAGGGGCTATAGAGCGACCATTTCATTTTGGCACCTAATAAAAGTCAGGTCACACTGTGCCCCGGCTGATCCTCTTTGATATGGTCCGTGCACTTGCCCAAACCCTCTTTCACAGGTGCCAATCATTACAGTCAAACCCCCCCCCCCACACCCCCACCCCACACCTCCAAACACCCCACCCCCTGAGGGCACGCGGTGGCTTCACAGTAGTTGTGTTGAGGAAGAGGAGAGTTTAATCTGCCCCCTGTTCTGGCAGACCGGCCATATTCTTTGACCCTCGCTAACACCGGTTGGCTGTCTTATTCCCCGTCAAAGCTTTCTTCAAAATACAGTTCTGAACAAAAGATTCTCTGACCCTCGGGGCTGGGTGTTGTTAACGATGCCGGTACCAATTTCCAGTACCCTTAAAGTGATACCGATACCATTAGAGTACTTCATTCAATACCCATCATGTTAATGGAAGCTGTGCTGATAACGGCGTCGCCGGACTCACGATGGCAGGGCCGTGTTGTCGGTAGAAGCGTGACGCCCACCTTTCCGGTCCATATACCACGTAAAACCTGTGGTCTCTGTCAGCACTGTTGCCACTGTTAGCACTGTTAGCTGCCGACTCAGACATCTACGCGTTCAGGTCCCGGTTTTGACTCCCGGGCTGGACGGGCCTTATGTGTGGAGTTTGCATGTTCTCCCTGTGTCAGCGTCGGTTCTCTCCGGGTTCTACTTGTCAGCCCTGCGATAGTCGGGTGCACCCTGCCTTCACCCAATGTCAGCTGGGATCGGCTCCAGCCCCCCTGCGACCCGGAGCAGGATAAGCACTTCAAGTAAAGTCAAAGAATAAATGGATAGTGATGATTGGCTGCGATCATAAATCATGCAAATCGTTTTTTTTTCTCGTTCTGGGCACAAAAAAAAGGATCGGTTACAGGTCTCTTTTTGAATGGTGAGTTCTGATACTACTTGGTACTGGGTTATTTCGGTACCCCATCATATCTGATCACTGAAGATCTCTGTTGCAAATATAGGCATTGTTACTTTAAATATTTCTTCAGGGAACCACGCATGCATGCTCTTAGAGCAGTTGCCTTGTGCAAGGGCATCGTGACAGAAGGAACTAATGCCTCCCCAGCTCATGTACTCCAGACACATTTCCCAGCAGGTGTGGGGATTCAAACGGGTCACCCGGCAAAGGTTGCCCATTTCAAAAAGGCCAAAGTTCAGAGGTGAGCCGGCTTTCCAGATCCCATGAATCGCTGGCGGCACATTATATTTAGCGATTGGCTGGGTCTGACACTGCCCTTTTCTGAGATGAATTACTAACTTCATTGCCCCCCCCCCCCCCCGACGGAGTGGTCAGTGCTAAACCAATGACAGCAAGACAGAAATCAAATTGAACTCAGGATCAAATCAGGGCAACAGACGCCAAAGGCAACTTCGCCTTTAATGAAAAATTGTCGACCAGCTGATTGCTGTTTTTTTTTTTTAAACATTACATTTCAAAAGAAGTGGTGAAATTGCCAAATTTATGTTGGTGAGGTCTTAACATCGCACACGTTTTGTCATCAGGTGTTATTGTGTCATCAGTAGGTTTGTCCACAGATTCATCAGTGATCTTTGATTCCTCCACACTGTTCACTCACGGACCAGAGAGTTCCTATCGATGAAAGATTTTAACAAACATGCCAAACTGCTTTGCATACAAAATACTGCAAATTGTTTATGGGGATGTTTACTCACTCAAAGCTCTTGTTTAAGGTGAAGGAAAGATTGTCTCTTAGATAAATATTTAGACATTTTGACTTCTGGGGGCGAGTCAAATCCAGTAAAATGTTGTCCCTCGTTACAAACAGGTTTTCACAGGAAACGACCGTATAAGGTTTAGGAAAAGATCCACATAACTACAGATGTGTGGTTTCTGAAGTACGCAAGTTACGTGACGAATAAATCAACTTTGACCTCGTTGTTTCTCCCGGGTCAACGATCGGTGATTGTAATCGGTGTCTTACACCTCGAAGCCAATGTCTCAAAAGCTCATTGTGTCGAACCAGAGCTATGTATCTGCATGGCGAGATGAAAACAGGCTGGGTTTGACCCTTTAACAACGAACAAGAGGCTCCTCAGCTTCTCAAACATGAAACATCCACAACACTAAAAGAACAGTGTCTCTGTGTTACGCCGACAGATTCTGTACAAACAACCCGAGCAGGTATTTCTCTGAATTCCATACAAAACGTACAACATATCACATCACCGGAGGACTGCTTATTCATTTATTTATTCATGTATTCATTGCTGCCCAGGGCTGACCATCATATGGCTCAGCTTATACTCTCCGTGTAACATGGGAAAGCTTTCTATCGTCGGTCACAAAGTGATTTTTCTCTTTAATGTAGTCTTTGTTTAACGGCAAATATGAAAACATTTCAGTCAGCAAACCAGATAAGAAGATGTATCGTTTCTTTCTTTCTGAAGTCAGGATCAGGAAAGCTTTAACCTGAAATCAAAAACATATATATTCGGTTCTGGTCTCCAGCTTTTTAGGTCACGGGCCACATACAAACAAATTAGATCTGAAGTGGGCCAAACCAGCAGAACCATTGCTTCATAACATTTAAATAACGACTTTCTTTCAGAAGAACTACGAGTACGTTGTGAAGACGCTCACCATCAATGATGAGGTTAAAACACTGAAGACAGACTGCTGTGTCCTCCACAGGGACGGATCTGACCCTCTCACAGGCCGCACGTTTGACACCCCTGACCTATAGAAAGGTCCTGTCTCTCCCTTTCATGATCATATTTTCAAATCTATTGTGAATAATTTGTTTACTTACTGGAAATCAGATCAGTTCACCTCTGTCTCACACTGCAAGTCTTTCCCCAAACATTGACTTAACCCGTAAGCCCCCCCCCCCCCCCCCCCCCGGACACATTCCTCCTACCATCTGCTATTGTCAGGAACTCTAAAGAAGGTGCAGTAGTTGTGTTCCTGCCAGAGGAACAGCTCCATCTCCCTTTTTTTAATGCTGTAAAGCAGAACCACCCTTTTTTTTTGTTGTGTCTAAAAACGATCCAGGAGCTTTCTGGCCACATTTCCAGGCTGGTGCCACACAGTGTGTTCTCAAGGAGAGGAGGCTTTGTGCTTACCTTCATATTCACCAAGTGAACCACTGAATACAAACTCTAAAAGCCCTGGAGCTTTTCATATCAGGATTCAAGGTGGATTGGAGGCAGACTAAGTCACTCTATTGGGTAAAACAACTCAATTTGATCCTTAAGAGGCGAAAGTGAAGCCCTAGATTTGAGTTTATAATCCGTTTAATCTTTTGTGGATAATTAAGAGTGTGGAAATAACTTCATTATAGGTTTATTTTAAGCAGCCTGTCGTCTAACTTTTCTAGATTTAATAAGGAGGTTAGTGTTGAGAGAGCTGTGTAGAGTTTATGTTTGGTTTGGTTGATGGTGTGCACTGGATACAAAACAGTTATTTATTGTGTGACAGAAGACTTTAAACACACACTTTGACTCACAATTTATTCAAAAAAAGTTCTGTTTCTCCGAGGAGTAAATCAGTTAATAACCTTTAAAAAGGTCAGAATGAGCAGGTTTTGTTTGTCATCGTATTTCTACACATTATTAGTGATGAGTCATTCATAAACATTGAAAGGACACTTGCTGCATGCGGCACCTTTTTTAATTAGTTTATTTAACTTTACCTTATTTCACCGCCTAACATTGATTGATTGATTGATATCTTTATTTTCGTGTCATGCACAACCCTCATGGGTTCATAAGACACATCAAATACAGCTGCAGTGGACACACATGTCATTAAGTTTCATTCAATTACAACATCACAGGTTACTTCAGCGCTCGATCTTTAACAAAACGTTCTGCCTTCTCTCTCAGGCCTGGAAAATAAAATCTGCTACGAAAAAAAGGTTCCTTTCCTGAAGCACAACTCAACTTTGTCATAGTCATGCAGCCAAAAGAAATCAACATAATGGAGGTCATCCCTTATGTAAAACAGTAAAACAAAAAGTGCACCTCATTCTCAATTTCCCCGAGCTCACACGACAAACAGATTCCGTCCTCCTCTGGAGTGGGATCGAACCTCCGGGTCTGTAGTGCTCATGGGAATGTTTCCCGAGCGTAACTGTGCACATAGAAGACTTTATTCCCCTTGTGTTTTCTTTGGTCCTTTTCTCACATTGCCGTATATTCAGCCGAGGCTGGAGCTGGAGCCGGAGGTGTGGTAGCAGCATGGCCTCAACCTGTGTTTTAGCCCTAATCTGTAATTGCATCCAGTGAAGGAGGAACAAGCTCTCTGACGTGACCGGCCACGGAGCGCCAGGCCGGAGCCGCCGTCCACGCAGAGCCAGAGAGAGATGGAGAGATTTGAGCAGGAACAGCAAACACAGATAAAAATGAATAAAAAAAGAAAGAAGGGAAAAGCAAACGGATTGACTTTGGTAAGAGGTCACTTTTGAAAAGTCCTCCCAAGTGATTGTTCGATAGTACCATTTTTTTTCTCCCCCCCCTCAGTTCAGGACACCCCAGAGATGTGAAGTGTAAGGTTATAGTATGGCCCAGTGCTCTATATTAATGGTGACTTTGGCTCACCTAATACGGATTCTCAGGGTTATCGCCCCCGGGTGCCTGCTGAGCAGAATGTGAATGCAAAGAGGGAAAAAAAAGAGCCGATCCCTCTCCCCGTCCCCGTCCCCTCCCCGTCCCCTCGCTGGTCACCAGGGCCCCACCAGCCTCGCTCAAGGTTACAGCCCACACAATGAAGCCATCAGCGCTGATTTTAAATGATACCCTGGACTAGCCAACACTTAATGTGTTCCCTCTACCTTTGTTTTTACTTTTTCTTTAAACTCTTGATTACCCCCCCCCCCCCCCCCCCCCTTTTCAAGTTAATATTGCAATGCATGATCAGAGGAGAGGCTGGATGTAGAAGGCGCTTGTCTCCTTGAGTCGGTCGCCGGATGTTAGAACACAAAAAAAGGAGCGTTTTTTGATCAAGACCCGGCCTCTGAAGCCTTGAGCCGCGTTCCTCTGTGAACCCTGCGTGGGTATGAATCATTTGCGATGCTAAACTCCTGCACGAGCCTCTGGAAAGTCTCAGACATCATGTGTACATTTTCTAGGGAAAACTACACGGCTTACAATTCCCATTCTGTAATTACGCTGTTAGAAATCGCCCTGCAGAAAAAAAACAAGAGGGTTCCTGCCACGACTGTCAAACGACAGCTCCAATGGACGCCGGCACTTTCTCTGTGTTACCCCCGTCTCATTGCTCATGCAGATTCCGCTAATGCTTACTTTACGAGTAAAAATGTTATTCTAATGACGGTCGAGGGAGCAGGGTTTCTGCAGGTAGTTGTTATGGAAACTGCAGCTGCAGCTTAACTGTACGATAAGCCTCCTCTCTTACCGCCCCCCCCCCCCCCCCCCCTCCCCACACACATCTTCTCTTCCTTTTTCGATCTGGTGAACACAGCATGTTGGAGTCATTACCAGAGTACAAATGGTTAAGGACAGAGACATGGGGGGACAACGTTTACTCGGATGCTCCCAGAATGTGTTGCTGTCTGGCCGTTTACCGTTCTTTACCACCAGACACTCGTCACATTTACGACAACAAATGTGGAATATTTGTGCTCCTCACTTTCATGCTTAGTGCGGATTTACAGCTAAATTGGTAAAAAGGCTCATCATAATCTGATTTATTGGTGATGTGGTGTAAGTGCTGTCTATTCTGCAGTTGGATGTTAATGCCCTCAGCAGACTGAAGCTGAAACTCCTAAATTGTGATCAAATTCTCGAGCAGTTGCTCTGAGAAAACGCCTATTTCTTGGTAAATCATGCTGTTGATGATGGACGTCATCGGTCTGCTTTCTTTTGTTTTTCAATACTATCCTCATTTCAATTCCACCAACATTGTCCAAATGCTTTTTCATGAGAAAAGTCCAAGAGAAAATAGGAATGAAAGACAAATCGGATCACGTCCAACACTAGAGCACCCCCCAAAAGTTGTGTCTCCAACACAAAAATGATCCACCGGTTTAAGTAAGTTTATGATTCACTGAAGGAAAAGCTTAACTCGCAGGTAAAATGGATTTAAACTTGTAAAGTATTGTGAATGCTAAACAAAGAGACTTTCCAGGTCTGTGTGCTGTTAGCGAGTGGGTTTAACAGCTCGCAGCCTGCCGGTGTCTCGGTTTAACCAGTGACCGTGTTAACTGGTGACTCTCAGCTGAATTCCTCCGTGGTTGCCCAACAGAACATGTATGTGTCCTCGTAAAAGCCTTCAATCTATTTTAAATACGGACTCATCTGTGTTTATTATCGACGACGACCACTCAAGGACGCATTCGGCTGGAAGTCACCAGTTAACACGGTGACCGGTTAAACTGAAACATCTGTTTCTCTGAAACCGTCAATCTGTAAAACTCTGCTGTTTGAACATCAATTGTGGCGACCGAACATGCAACAAGCCGACATTTTGAACAGTTTTAACTCAATGTTTGAAGATCGCTAACTCGTCCGGATGGCTGGGTCCATTCAGCGTTAGATGAATGTAGTCGTCTCCCTTTGTGACTTCACCTTGAGGATATATGATATAAACAGCAATCCATCCAGCCTTTATCCAACCTGTGTTTGACATAAACCATATCATTGTCAGTCCTCCAGTCTGCACATTTCAGTGGCTACTCTGACGTCCAAATAAAGGCTGTGAATGAAGGGTGAGCAAGTCTTTCTTCGGGTGTAATTTAAAGCATAACACTGGGTTTGCTCGTCTAGACCCAGTGTTTCCCCTTTTCATTATGCTGTTGAATAAATGGACGTGTTTTGCTCCATGGAGGCATTATCAAACGACGCTGAATGCAAGACGCTGCAGCAGGAAATTATATTTCAATTTAGAGTTCTTAGTCCCCAATACAAGCTGTTCAATCAATCAGTGACTGGAACCTTTTTTTATCCAAAAAGTACCTTCAGATATGCTCTGTGAACCGGACCTCTCACGTCCTCGGCACGGCTCGGCTTTCACACAACAAGTGTTTAATTCTGAAAAAGACTTTCGACCAGAGATAAAAGAATTCCTCAGCAGATTGAAGGCCAAACACAAATGCTATTACTGCAGATAGAAATGGATGCTGTGGCTCTTCATTTCGTTGTGATTTGGACATGGCTTATTGAGCTGTTTGCAGTAACTAATGAGCTCCGTGTGAGATCACTCAAGGTTACAGCCGGCAGCATCGCAGCTTAATGTGACTTGGTGTGTGACACGCTCCCTCAGCTTCCAGCCAAAGCTCTTGTTTTTTTACTGAACTTCCACAAACTTCAGCGGCGGTGATGTCAGCACCGATCTCTCCGAGTAAACCCAGCGCTAAAATAGCACAGTGACCTCATTATTGTTTCCATAGCTACAGAATGGCAGGGTTACAGCTCCCGTCTATAGCGACGTTTCGTTTCACACAAAACACTGCCTTCTACACAGATGATAGTGGTTAACGGCTAAATTGCATAAAGCAGCTCGTGATGATGTGATCTACGGGGCGGCGTTGTGTCAGAGTGGCTGGATACTAATGCACTCGGCAGTGTAAAGCTCAAACGCACAAATTGTGATCTAATTCTCTCAACAATTGCTGAGACAAATGGGATGTTTGTGGTAGAGAGACGGTGCAAGTGCTGTTGATGGTAGTTTACATTTGTTTGTTTTTTGGTCTTGTTTATCAAATATTATCATTATTTAAATGCAGTGATATCAATTCCAGACCCTGAAACGGCTTCAGTGCCACCCACCCACCTATGTCCCCGTGTGCGCCAGAGAAAGCATCACACGCTTAATAGAACCAGCTGGCTTTGTCAGGCGGGGATCCAAAACACGGATCTATATTTACTAGGTTATATCATTGTAAATGAGTCAACTGAACGTGAACTGTAATGAGAGAAGACCTCGGCGTCTCTCGGGTCTCTAATGTGCAGAAACGTGGCGAGCTGCTCCATTTATTCATTTGGCTAAAAGGCAAATAGAAAAATTACATTCTCGAGTGGGATTTTCCTGAATTACAGATCAGCTTTTTGTTTTTGGTTGTTTTTGTTTTGCAGGCACAGTCTTGCCTGTTCCCGTTTGGTATTTCAGTGACTCATTGTGAAATGTGCCAAAAGGTGGAGGAGAGGCACAGCAGGGGGCGTGAGCAGAACTGGGACAGATTGGTGTCAAGAATAACAAAGATATTGCCTTTTTTCTCTGCTTGGTCGAGGTCAATTGTTTATACCGCAAGTTGCCCGCATGTTCTGTAATTACACAAACTCTCATTTCATAACCACGGGCATTGATGTGCTGTTATAAAAGCCTCCGCTCTGTTGTGAAGACGTGATTTCAGATCCTGGCTGCTGGGACGTTCTCCCATTCAGCCACGAGAGAGAGATAGTGAGGTCCAACCATAGAAATGAAATAGCAGTAGGATGGACATTCACAAGTAAATTAAACCATTTAAGGCTTCATCCACACACTCTTTTCACAGCGTAGGAAAGCACATCGCTACCACCAGATGAGTGGCAACTTTTTTTTTTTTTTTTTTCATCTTATTTTCTGAAACCATTGTAGCATTACAGCAAGGTGGAATTAGCACACAAGCGAGCTAACTAGCGGACAGGCGGTTCTGAAGAGTAAAGCTAATGCGGAAGAGTCTTAAAGCTGCATTCTCTCTAGTGTCCACCAGGGGGCGACTCCTCTGGTTGTATAGAAGTCTATGAGAAAATGACTCTACTTCTCTCTTGATTTATTACCTCAGTAAACATTGTAAACATGAGTAAAAAAAAACAACCAAACAAAGAAGTACAACATGAATAGCATCAATAATCAATGAAATTGTTTGACAGTAGTCTCGAGAACAAAACAGACTAAATTAAAAATGAGAGAGGTCAAATGAACAGTGTCATTAAATAAAACAGCTAAATGTTGCATGTTGCATGTCAAACATGACTTTTTTTTCATACTCTAATGAGCAGAACGATAAAAACAGACTTGAGATTTAAACAAAATTACAACAAACAAAATACAAGAGAATGACTAAATATGATTTAAGTAGTAAATGAAGTGGATTCCTGTGTTGAACAGAGTGCAGCAGGACTCAGAGACTCACACTGAACGCATTGTTGAACCACAGGTTCAGCTGCAGACAGGTGCTCTTGAATATTCATTGGCAGTGAGCCCTCACAGATTCTAATCACTGTCAATATGTGTGCACTTTGCAACTGTCAACTACTCAGAAAACAAAATATGCCCCCCCCCCCCCTCGCTTCAACTGCTTATGAAAATGCATGACGGCAGGTAGAAAATAGAGATTCTCAGTTCATTTAACTGTGATTTACACCGAGCCTGAACAACGGAGTTATTATTATTATTATTATTTCGGGGAGATTCAAACGTTAATCTGTTCAAATGTGTCTACATTTTCAATTAAATGCACAAATCGAATAAGTTTAATGGACTTTCATAGCAGAATGCTGAGATAAAGACATAGTGGCCTCAGGTCAGCTTTATCTCCGTCAACTCTGTCTCCACTGTCTCCACTGTCCTCCTTCTGGCCACCTTGATTTCCTTCCAGGATCTTTTTAAGGGCCCTTCAAGATGTCACTCCCTTGAGGCCACAGAGCACGGCTACTCAAACTCCACCCACTCCTTGTTATGGACGACACCCATACATCCCTGTCCTGTTTGTTCCACGTCGCTGTTTTATTTGAAAAGGTTAGTGTCCAGGACGTCTCCGACGGTGTTGTGCAGACATTTGTTATGAACAACTTTCTGACAGCATGTCGAGCCTCACAGCCAGGTGCGGTTGACAGGGTCCTGCTACAGCTTCAGTCCACATGACACGGCTGGAGATCTGATTCTACACAACAGCTGGATGTGTCTAAAACCTGCAGTAAAACCTGCCTGCTCAGCAAGGAGCTCCTCGCCCACTTGCATACCATACTTCAATGTGAAGCAGGTCCTAACTGGATCGTATGTAATAGCCCTTTAATAAGTGAATCCAATAGATGCCTACTCTAGAGTACATCCTGTTTGTGTGAGACGTTGTCGGGGTCTGCAGAGGCTTTTGATTTGGAGGGTTTAGATATTTAATTAATATTTAGATGGTATTCATGCAGGCAGTTAGTGACAGTGTGGGCTCCATTGGTTGTTCTGAAAGGCAACAATAAACAACATAATGTTGGTGTTATTTAGTTTGGAAGACTTGTTGACAGCTACCTTTTTGACCCACAAACCATCAAATCTCGTGCTTAGCGGTATAAAGGTGTTTGCAGCTTTTTTGATTTTGTCGAAATCCGAGTACCGTCACCGGAAAAAATAACAACAGCGTCGGTTTGTTTGTTCAAACGTGTAAAATGAGCTAAAAACCTTTTCCAGAGGAGCTCTGTGTTGGGATTGGTCAGCACGGGAGAGAGGTGTTCACATCCCAGACAAACAGTGTTGTGTTGTTTTGGAGGGCAGTGACAAAAAACGAGCAATTTATCCTTTCGCTTGGAGAACTTGTCGACATCTAGTCCTTGCCTGTGAAACACTGTCCGAGTCTGGGGCAGGCCCTTTGTGTCGGAGGGTTTACAGTGTTTGTTTTTTTAAGCTGTTGTTGAAATCAGCAGGTTCAAACGGTGTCCTACAACCAGCTGGCACAGTCCCCCAAAACCTCAGGACTCCTCTGAACCAGGGACGAGGAATGCGGGGTCAGAGCCGATGCCACTGCCAGGGTTTAGACTGAGTCATTTTACACTCTGTCATCGCTCTTATCACAATTTGTACCCCCCCCCCCCCCCCCTTCTTTCACTCTATCTTGATTGGTCACTCCTCTCTGGAACTCTCACAGCCCCCCCCCCCCCCCTTTCCCCGTCTCTTATTCCCCTCTCTCGCTCTTCTTTCCCATTTGTCTGTTGTCTGTCATATTTGTCCTTCTCTATCTCCTGTGATAGAGTTGGGATTGTATGTTGAAAGTACATAGTGTTGAGGTACAATAGATGTAGATTGGAGCACACATCTACAGCCCCCGACTTCATTATATTATTCTTTCTCGGGTACTTTTTTGTGTCATATTATCCTGCTCTTACCACGTAATCAGGGGATGAACTTATCACCGCAGGGCTTCAGGGAAGATAGCCGGACGTTACACACTTTTGCACAATGTCAGCGGTCGACTTGGCACTAATTATGATATTTTCAAAGTCGGTCGGATTCACGGCAGAAGCACATTTACGCAGCGTCCATTTAAATTTTTAATTGTACCTCGCTGTTAAAAGTAGAGAGTCTGTGTGTTCGGTGTACGGCCTCGGGGGCTGTGTGCCCTTGGCGATTCTTTCATCTTCAGATTTAATAGCGCGAGTCAAACGGTGTTTGGTAAATTTGACTCTGGTACATCAAGTAGCGGGAGTTCCTTGTGCTAATATTGACCTGAAGGAGTGAGAGGGAGCGCGTGGGACATGAAGATCCCTGTGAGATGGAACAGAGACACGATGTCGGTTAGAGGACGAGTGTGTGTTTGATATGTGTCCTTTGTCTTTCTTGCCTTGAAAATCACTCGTATCCAAGACTTTTGTTTTGGCATCTGATTTTCATAATGAAGCTACTGTAAGGTCTTTCAACACCGCTCTGAGGATGTTTTGAGTTCATGTGACGCTTCCTTCCTTCCTTGTGTACCACACGGTGCGTTTTAAAGGAAACCAGGAGCTATTTGTGGACAGTACGAGTGTAATATGATGAAGTTACCCTTGTGTTTAGATTGACCTGTAAATTCCTCCTTAAACATTCTTAATGAAAGGACTAAAGAGCCCCCACATCATCAGTCACATTCTCAAAGTTTTAATATTATAACAAAGTAAAGCCTGAACAAAAAAAACCATGATATTCACTGCGATGGATTACACAACCTTCAACAAGTTTAAACGAACCATTAGGAAACTAATGGCTGCTTGAAATGTGGGAAAATGTAGTTTTCAGAGTGACCAGTAGAGCGTACTACACATTGAAAATGTGGGCGGGGCAATCAAAGGCGGTCTGGATGTCCTCACGGGGTAAATGTCATTTCCTGTATTCTGGTGTGAAACTTTTATCCGGCTGTAGCGTTCAACCAGAGGAGGTGGTTGAGCCCTGATCACAATAAAAAGAGTATTTAAAAGCTAAAAGGACAGAAATCAATTCAGATCCATCTTTAATAATAACCACTAATTGTTTATTATCTCTTTAATTTCTTTACTTTGATCAAATCAATGAGTTAAGTGGAGAGGAATCAACTTCCAATCGTTTCTGTTGCTGTGAAGAACCACTCGGACCCGAGGCCCACGTCTCAATAGTTCATGTTGTTAGCCAGTTATCTTGGTTATTTTACAATATTTTCACAACACTGCTACAGAGAAGCACTCTGCATGAATATTTAAACATTTCAAGACAAAAGCCACGAATATAACAACCACCTTTCATGGAAAGCAGTCTGGAATTCATAACTTGGCACAGGCTCCTGATATCAACTCCTTTGGCTGAACAAAATAAATATTTTCACTTAAAATTCAGCCCCAAAATGTCCTGAAATATAAAAATGAATGTTGCACAAGTAACCACCACCAATGGCTAAAGGGGCATGATGCTTTTTGCTGTTTATTTTAATTTAATACATTTTATAACCTCACACAATTATGAGATGCCCAGTTGTATCAACGCATGGTTGAAAGCTCCTCCCTGCCTTGGCACCTCCTACATCCCTTTTTGTTTCCTCACTTCCTTCATCCCTTTCTTTCTCTCCTTCTCTTTTAGTTTTATCTGCCGTCTTACTTTCCTCTCTCCTGTCGTGTTTCTCTGACGTAAGCGACTGGTGAAGCATGAGTCAGGGGTTTTAAATACCCCTCCGACCCGATATGAGAGCCGACCCCAAACCGCTAACTTCATGTATTCATGAAACACTGTCACAGTGAGCATCGAGTAGTGAGAGAGAGAGAGAGAGGGGGGGGGGGGGGGGGGGGAGAGAAGGTGGACTATTGCACACATGTTTCTGCAAGTTATTAATAACTAACCCAGAACGCCGCTTTGTCACTTTTTGACCCGTCCGCCTGAACCTGTGATAGTTTCTAGTATGCTTCGACCCACGCATCAGCGGCACACTCGCTTGTAATGTGTGTGTGTGTGTGTGTGTGTGTGTGTGTGTGTGTGTGTGTGTGTGTGTGTGTGTGTGTGTGTGTGTGTGTGTGTGTGTGTGTGTGTGTGAGAGAGAATCTGCATGGCTGCAAGGTAGCAGTGAAAACCCTCAATAAGCAAGCCGAATGGATTTCATAATGAAGCACTGACTTTTTGACGTGGTCAAAGTGGGAGGGGTCTAAAGTAATTGTTTCAGAAGGTGGGCGGGACTTGTCCCTCATGGCCATGCATGATTTATAATTTGTAGTCATTTTTTTTCTCCTGGTTAATGTTGATGCATCCTTATTCTATGCTAATAGAAGCCATACAAGTGTCCACATCTCATAATACTCGTATGTGTTATGTGCTCGACTATTTACTCGGATTGGAGCAGTTGCCAGGCAACCATCGGAGACGCCAGGTAGTTACTGTTCCCATCCGAGACACGGTGCAGCATTTAGCCTCTTGTAAAAACGGCAAATCGGTACAATATGGTCACTTCCTGTCCACTGGTTGCAAAAAAGCCAAGATGGCGACGGCCAAAACGGCAAACGCAAGGCTTCAAAACAGCAGACCCACAAACCAACGGGTGACGCAGGACGCTGATCGGTCCGTGCACTTAAAGACAAGATGGATTTTCGTGTCATATGTGCACTTCACTTCCTCCAGTTAAACTTTCATTTACATCACATCAATAATTGAATCTTATCCCCTCTTATAGTTTTGAACCGAGACCTTCATTTTGTTTATTAAAATAGTTATGGTTATTTGTTACAACATTATTGCTTTAATAGCAACCTTTTCCTGAAGTTCTGCTTTCTGTGCATTTCAAATTGAATGCTTGTAGAGCGTCAATTGACGTGCATCATTCATCGCTTTCAGTGCGTTTCGGGCCTTCGGTCCAGTTTGCTGTGAGACATTTCTACGGATGCAACTGTTACAAAGACGGAAGGTGCAGTGGCACTAAACATGTTCATCATTTCAGATTAAACCACACGTTTATAAATCGGCGTTTTCTTCATTATTAGTGCATTGCTTTGTGTTTTGATTCAGTCTCTTGTCCCTGAATGTGTGCACTTGACTTTTAATAGCACATTAGTGTGTGTGTGTCTCTCCCCCCCAACACCTGGCTTTTCCCATTTCCTCCCCTCCAGTTCATTCCACAACACATTTCGCTGGCACTGAACTTACTTCTGATGATTATTTTGGCACCAAACCTATTTGTACACTCTTTGAAGTGAATATATTACGGAGACAGCTTGAAGTGCTCGCTCCCTAAGTTTAGTCAAGCTCCGGTTATCGTGGGTTACAGATCTGGACACTTCCCTCATTTCCCTGTTTATCAGTTAATTCCGGCCTAAAATGACTTGTTGTTATTTCCCGCTACTCGTCCAACGGAGCTGCGTTTTCAAGGTTCTGTTTTCATGAGATAATGCTTGGGGAGACACTGTTGTGTTCAAGGTCTGGCATGGTCCACCAGATGTGAGATTACCACAAGAAAAGGCCCCGCGAATCTTGCTGTTGCACACCACATTGTGAGATATCAGAATTATCAGCCTATTACAGTCTTGACTGCGTTCAAATCCAATACACGGCCTTCTCCCATGCAGTGAAAATCACCATCACCTCATCCATAAATAAAGTGAAGGCGTTAAAAACACAAAATGAAAAGGAGAGACTTGTCCAGTCTCCTTTTTATTTTGTTCCAGCGGCGAGTCACAGCTCACATTGTCTTATGTTTGCTCCGTGTTGTCATTCTCAGCACATTTCATAATGGATGAACACATTTCCTTCGTATACAGGAAAGCGCTGATAATGAGAGTTCTCGTTCTTTAGAATTTGCACCACTGATGATAATGGACTTCATTATGTCCCTCTTCCAGTAAGCTGTCACCCTGAACACATTTAAATTAGCCAGCCCAGAACAGATCTTACTCCGAGATTATTCCCATTCAAGGCACCATTTGGAGCTGTTTTGATTCCCTTTAATACGGGACTTTTTTTTTTCTCTCTCACTCCAGCAAGCAGCAGCCCTGTTTATTTGACTGTCACAACATTATAAATTACTGGCAGCTTTCTAAGCAATGACAAGAGGGGAGAAAGAGTCACCTAGAACCGGCCTCGGCCGATGTGAAGGATGCTGGCTCTCTGGCTTCCAAACGGGGCAAGGTGGGGTCTTGGGCAATGGACCCTGAGGGAACCACGTGGTGGAAACCATACTGTGACTCATTCAATAAAGTTAATTAATGATATTTTACACATAATGAGGGTCGGTCTCCCATGCGGTCCCCTCTCAGGTTGAGTTCATGGAGAGACAGCAGTTTCGCTGCGGCTGCAGGGACCGCTCTGGAAACAAAAGAAGGGCTGCGACACGTCGGGTTGTGTTAAGGTCGTTCTCTTATGACTTTGGCGGGTTGAAACACACGTTTACTTAGACATCAGCCTTAATTATTCATCGGTTTATGGATGAACTTCTTATATGGAAGTTAGTCCTTCATATTAAAGGGGAACTATGACCTTTTTCAAAATTCATAGGTTATTCCAATATGGTCCAAGACAGTCCAAAGATATCAGTAAACATGAACAACTATCTCCAAAATACTAACTCTAGAGTGCTATAACTCAGAGTTATAAAGTGTGGAACTGCTCCATAGACTATGAATTGCTAAAGATTCATTGTCATTGTCAACAGAGATGGGAACAAGTCAGTCTCAAGTCGTTGCACTCAAGTTCCAAGTCCTAAACTTTGAGTTTCGAGTCCTAAACAAGTCACAAAGTGCTCACCGACAAATACGATGTTTTAAATACAAGTCGTTTTTTTTATTATGTCAACTCTAAAGTCATCAAATTTGTGACTCGAGTCCAAGTCATGTGACTCGAGTCCAAGTCATGTGACTCGAATTCCCGCCTCTCATCTTTAATATAGATAACACAGAGAGCAGCCAGGGGAACGTTCTGAGTATACAGCTACGTTAACATGAGAGACGTTCTGTGGGTCTCCGGTCATCGTCTGTGGAGTTCCAGACGGTGTGTTTGAGATTTTACTGCTCTGGTGTCTGGCTTTCAGAGGGAGTAGCTCATGTTCACAAGTATTGATTGAACATTCCTCTGACGTTAATAACATAGTGGCATTTTTAATTTACGCGGTGTTCCCCTTTAAGTCAATATATTCATATATCGTATCCTGCATTACAAACAATGCTGCTTGGTTTTGAACCATCTTGTTGCAGGCAACATAAATAATGATAATCAATAGGACACATGCAGGTTACTGGAAGCAAAAGGCACAGGTACTAAAGAATTAACATACACCAGTTATTGATTATCATGTGTACACGAAGCAAGTTGGTGTCTTTGAGCCCAGATTCTGCACCAACCACATTCTGCACTAAGTTACTTCCTTAGTGTCTTTTCAAGAAGAACTTCTGACTTCACAGGAAGTTAGGTTTAGGCAACGAAACCACTTCATTTGTTTGAGGAAACGAGTGTGGTTGACATTAACTTGACTGACCAATGACTCGTGACTAGCGAGTGACAAACGACGCTGACGACCGACGTTTACTTTTAGTTTTGCACGGGACACAAACAGCGGTCTCCTGGGTGAAAGTCTTGTGTCTGTTTGACCCCCCCTCCCTCACGCTGTGTGTGGACTTTCTCAGTCTTTATACTCTCTTTATAGTCAGTTGCTCTGACTGTCTAGTAAAGACGGGGCTGGGTTTACATTGGAGTTAGTCGAGACTATCAGACGCCGAGGGGCCACCGACCAACTGTCAGTTGGGAGTGAGACTTCGTTGGTCACAGCTCAGGGTGTTTGGAAGGTTAGACTCTGACCGAGGTGAGCTGGATTGGAGACATGACCAATTAATGAGAAAAAATAACCACATTGAGTTTAACCCCTAAAAAATATCGTTCACACAAATAAAACGCAGCCAATCTTTTCCACATTTTCGTGTTTATCCATTTCTGGGCCGGATGAGTCCGGTCGGTTCTGATTTCCCATGTTTTCAGCTGTATCGACTCGAAAGAAAGTGTAATAAACAGAACCTGGGAGGCTGCAGCATCTGCATTAACACCTTGCCGGGGACGTCTCCTAGGGCCCAGGAGCCGAGGACAGTGCCTTCCCTTCACACCTCGTTACTCCCGTTCCCTCCCGTGACCTTTCCCTGCAGGCAAACATGCCCCCCCACCCAGGAGCCAGCAAGCCAATCAGTGCCCCTCTTCCCCTCCAGCCCCGCCCCTCACAACCCTTCCTCTTTCCCTCTGCCCAAACCACCACCGCCTTCTGAAGTGACAGACTCTGTTGGCTGAGTGGTATCATTGTCGCCACCCCCCCCCCCCCCATTATTGTCCTCCACTCTATCAGTCAGTGCTGTTAACGTTCAGGTGATCTTTTGCTTTGAATCACTCCGGCAGAAACTGATGTGACCTTGTGGAGAATGTCGGTGCCTCTTTAGACCTGAAGAGGAAGGAGGACGCTCTTTGAAAGCCTTGTCTTTCATGTCACTAATAGACAGCAGGCTGTCTGAATTACTTCTTTTTTTTTTGACCAGTCATTACAAAGATCAGGACGGGCTTGAATGCATCAAGCCTTGGAGAGTGAAAAGGGAGTTCTCCGGGTGAAAGGAAAAAAACGGGCCCTCTGGCAAGGTTGCATGGTTTGTCTTTGATGCTCCTGGCTTGACACAGGGAGCTCACCTTGACTGGGTCATTTATTCAGACACACACTAAGTCACCTGGCACTGTGAGGCTGAGAGACAATTGCATTTAGCCTTCATGGAGCGATGATGCCCGGGCGCCAGAAAACAACTATATTTTAAACTTTCATCGGCCTGTCGCAGTTTCATCCAAAATTAATATTTTCTTTGTCCTGGATATAAAATTAAAAAGGCGGATTTGCACTTAATTAATTTCTTTAATATTCCTTCTCAAAGCTAATCAAAATATATAAAAAAATAAATAAAGTAGTCAGCCATGTGTACCCTAAAAAGTACAAATTAAAAAGTGAAAGGAGGCGTGAGAAACATGTAAATTGCGCAGAAGCAGTGGCTGGATGGCACTGGCCTTATCCCTCCTACCTCCTGAACAAACCATCCCTCCCTGACCCAAGACGTCCACGAGTCTCACACCACAGATGAGTTGCAAACTGCAGTGTGGCGAGTCAGAGCACAGAAAAACCCTGTTAATTGGTCCAGTCTGGCTGGCCCCTGTCAGACGAGGCCTTTCATGGCCTTTTCATGGGTTTCTCCTGGGAGAACTCAGGAGGCTGCCTGTAATGAGGCACCGTACCTGGTTGCAGAGGGGGGAATCAGGAGGGTCACTCGTGGGCAATTAGGGAGAAATAATGAGAGCTTTTTCTTTCTCTTTCTCTCTGTCTCTGTTTCTAACCCCCCCTCTTTCCTGTGAGGACGGTGGCTCATCAGGTAACTTTTTAGGGGGGGATCCCTTGAGAAGCAGCTTCAAAGCCAAAAGCAGCACTGCAAAAACAGAGCCAGAGCAATGTAGATATTCCACAAATATGCACAAAACAGCATTCACCACACATGCTGTAGCTCTGCTGACCAGCAGCGGCAGCAAGCGAGGATTCAACCTCGACAAAAGGTGATGTTGTGACATGTACAAACCCGCTTTTCGTCACAAAAACGGACACCTTGATGCTCCACTGTGGTCGCAGTTTAACACTTAGTTAGGTTTAGGAAAAAACTGATCTCGGTTTAAGGGTAGAAAATACGTTTGTAAAGTAAAAATGTGAAAAGTAATGTTGTCAACACAAACAACACACGTTTGGGACACGAACAGCTGTCTCCTGGGTAAAGTCCTGTGTTTGTCCTACATAAAACGTGTTTTTGAGACACTTCTGTGTCAATCTGTATGCAATTATGGTAACTGGCAGATTGTGAGCACCAAAGGGATGAGATGAGATGCTATAGCTTAGCTTGTTTACAGTTCATCATACGGGCCAAGGTGAGCCGCTACATCTAAGCTCGTATAGGGTTCATTATACAGAAGTAGTTTTCCCATCACTCCTGGGATTCCTGTCTTTATGCAGCGGCCGTTTAGCTACTGTAGCTCCTTCCTGGCTGCTTCTGTCTGCTTGGACAGAGATTGATGTGCTGCCTGTTCCCTGCTGTAATAGCACTCAATATCCACTGCACTTAATATCCAAATGGCACCAAATCAAAATCACCGGCAGTGTGACACCGGGGCGAAACACCTCGGCTAAGTGCGGCGCCTTATTTACATGCGCAGAGCCGATTGGTTTATTTAAGGGGTTGAGAGGTGATCAATAATTTACATGCAAGTAAGTGCCTTCATATGTGTGAAATAGTCCGCGCGCCTCTAAGAATAATGGAGCGTTATCTGAATTGCAATAGAGATGGTTATCAGCTGCAAAGAGCCATAAAAAACGATTATAAATCCAATTGTAAATTGTGCAGGGCAGCCGCTCCGTCTGTGGTGCATTTGCAGCTAAAAGGAACATGATTAAAAAATAAGAAAATATGTTGTTAGAATAATACGTTTTGCCTGCTTAGGTGTGAACAAAAATAGCCTTTTGTGCAGCCCCAAGGTTCTGCTTTACATCAAACTGAGATCCACAGAATAAAATCACCGTGATGCCGGTCCTCCCACTTCCTTCTCCTTTCATGATAAATTACAGATTCTCTCTACTGGCTGCTCCCGTCTTGCTTTTCTTCCCCTGGCTTTAGCCTTCAATTTCGCATTTGCTGTTTTAGCACGCTGTTGGAAAAAAGCCGTTTGAATGCATTTGTTGTTGCCCTTCTCCTGCGGACGCATCGGGCAGTGAGCTCCAAGCAGAAACAATAGTGTCGGTGCAGACTGCGACTGAAAGGCTGTGTTTTGCTTTCTGTTTTGAAGTAGCACGACAACACTGATGGCATGACAGATTTGGGTTAGCATGCAGACCTTGCTTTGGATCTTGCTTTTTGTTTTTTTGTTTGCCTCGGAGAAAGGGCCATAAATGTTATAGCAGTCATGGAAATCCCTCCCTTGTTCAGGCTCCATCTGTGCTCACGAGTAGCAGAATGCGCAGTAAAAAAAAAATGAATGCGAGGATTGTGAGATGGCCCAGGGAGTCTGTTACGCTGATAGAAAATGTAAAGTGCTATAGTCATGGATGTAACGTAGAATGATTGGCTGTCTCCCCTGTTTATTTGCCAGCGTGAGGGCTGTAATGGAGACAAATGCTCGTCTGAGCCCGTGAACCTGCTGCTTTGGCAATCTACCTCCCCGGTCTATGTAGCCGCTCAGACAGCCTGCACTGTGACGGACTGTGTGAAGGCAGGTGAGAGGTCCTCAGGTGAATAACCTGGGTTTCATGCCTTAATGACTCCTTGTTACTCTCATAGCTATTTCCCAATTGCCACCAGCAATTCCACCCTCTGTGTTCATTAGATGCAGGGAACACGGATCAATATGTGATGCAATTTCCCTGGAGAATGAACGAGGCTTCTTTAGGGTGGCTGGCCCACTTTCTCCCCCTCTTGTTCTCTCTCTAATTCTCCCTCCCTCTCTCTCTGTGCTGTTTCCTCCTCTTCTTCCACATGCTATGCCGAGTAAACCTCAGGTAGGATGTCGCTCAGACAAAAAGGAGATTTTTTTTTTTGCTCAATCATTTATCTAAGGGAAGTAAAAATCCACCGACGACAGGAAAGGCTTTGTTTCGGCGGCTAAAACAGAAACCTGTCACCCAGGTCTCTCTAAAGCAGATGAAGAATGAGTCATCAGCGGTCCAAACACCCACCCAATAGCGAGGCTGGCACTCAGCATGCCAGCAACATCATCTGCCTTACGAGGAATGTTGCCCGGCTATTATCTTTGAACAATGAGACACGGTTTGCTGGTATTCGATTTTGCAAAGGTCAACATCATTTTGCCACCGGAGTAAAGTGTTGTTTTCGTAATGAATGTGCCCGAGATCATGCACAGACACACGCCACAGCCCCGTACAGTCTGAGTGCATTAAAGCTCAGGGAGCAAAAGCACATTATGAAGCAATTGCATACCTTTGTTGTCTGGTGTCGTGATATTTTACTGCACACTTACAAAAGCCATTAATTATTAAAGTAATGCTGAGTTGCAGAGGCTGTTAATAGACGCTTTTTATGTACCATGGAGCTGTGTACACGGGGATATGTATTTGGTTATATCTATTTCTGGGGACTACATTTCGACCATGATGAACATCAAGATGATTGAATGACAATACGAGCTTTATATGAGAGTTTGACTCATCTGTTATTCTCTTTGCTACTTGAGACCAATGTATTATTTTAATCCTCAACATCCTGAATGAAGCCCAGAAGAAGCACACAGCTCTGCAGGATTATGCCTGAATTTGTTCCCATAATTGTTAAAAATAGCCCCATCAGCTGTTCAGACAAGAACTGCTCGGTCCTCGTTTCCTGTACGCATGAGGATGTACGCTGTCAACTGAAGACATGCTAACCGGCCAAGACCCCGAGTCCCATCTTGTGAATCAGATGCCGCATTTCCACTGCGTGGTACGGCACGGCTCTGCTCAACTCGACTCGCTCTTTTGGGTTTTCCATTCGCGGAAATTGTTGACAGTACCTGGTACTTTTTTCAGTACCCTAGCGAGCTGAGCCGATACTAGAAAGGTTATTTTAACACACTCTTAATTAGTTTGTTTATCATATTCTATTGTACATTTTCATATTTTTTTATTTTCAAATCATGTCTTCTTCCAGAGCACTGTGTTTATCTTCCTACACCAATCACCAAGCCAACATCCTTGTATCTGCAGACGCACTTGGCATTAAACCGCCACAGATCCGCTGGTGGAGGCTCCCAAAGGTGGCAAACTGCTCATCAGGATGTATAGTGATGCTCACTCACACACTGATGGCTTTTTCGGGAGCAATGTGGGGTTCATTATCTTGCCCAAGGACACTTCCACATGCGGACTGGAGGAGATCAAACCGCAGATCTACTTCTCTAGACCCAGCCGCCCCAAGCACTGCTGTTTCTTGTAGAAAAAAACAGGTTTCCTCTGTAAAGTTAGCAGCTTTGCACAATCACTCCTCATTGATTCATTCAGTCTGTTGGGTGGAGGCCTTGTAATGATGGGGGGGGTATCGAGTGCTGCATTTGAATGTCCCCTCGCTGTTAGTTTGCAGCTTTTTCTCAAGGTGTTTCATGACAACGGATTGTAAATGCAAAATGCAATGTTTACAAGGCAATGGACCCCCCCCTTCAGTCCGCGCTGTCTTGGGTCAGTGGTTTTCTGTGGGATTCAGGTCTCGTAGTTAGCACAGTGTAGCGATGGAAAGATGTGCACAGTGCGGTGGGTGATCAGAAAGTCTGAAATTGGCCCGGAGAGAGCACCGCTGTCAGATGGAAAAAGCCTCGGCATCGAAGAAAAGAAATGGAAAATGCCATCCCCCGCTGAGTGAACGAATACACGAGTTTCTCTGTGGACCTTCAGTTGTACTGCTTGGATCACAGCATCAGCAGAAAGCACTCTTAACGGGCTACAGGTTTCTAAAGGGTATAATAAAACAAGAAGCGTTATTTATATTAAAATGCATAGGTAAGGGGGGGGGGGGTATTCACCATGAAAGCAGGAAGAGCCAACAGTTAACATCCTCACTTGTCCCATTGTTATATTTGTCCTCAGGGGGGATATTTCTGTCAGCCCTTCTATGTTGATTCCAAAGGATGATATAGGTGTCTCCCTCCATGTCTTTAATCAACACACAATGTTATCTTCCTCCGGCTCCGGCCCTGCATTTGTTCCCGTGACTGTTTCACGACTCTGCCGTGGCCACTGAATGGCATTTCGGAGATGAAAGAGCACTTGGTGCAAATGTCGTAAAAAAAAAAAGACGAGACAGACAAAGAGGGAAAATGAAACAAGAGGAGACAAAAGCGACAAAGAGAAGTCTCTGGTTCAGGATCTGAAGAGGAGACATCAGTATGTGTGGGCAGTGTTAAATAATTTACTCCTCCATGATCAGACCCTATTTAATTAGGCCTTGTTCCGCCGATTTAATCAGGCCCTCTTGGTTGGGGTGTCGGGCTATGAACTGTGAGGGGCGAAGGAGCATCGTATGCTCACCTGCTGCGTGATCACAGCGGGGCCTCAGGTAGAGGACACGGGGACACGTCCTGCCGGCTGGCTGCGGTTATTGCTAACAACTCTAACAGGGCACAGCGGCAGACCCCGGTGACTCTACAGGCCTGCTAAAAGGCTGCCATATAACACCTTTAATGGCTTCGTTAGCCTTTTAATTACGCTCCTCCAAACAGTTTTTACAATTATCTTTTGTATGTGAGGGTCCGATAGGGCTGCCTCCTGAAAGCCGGTGAGTCGGATCATTCGTAGGTGGCCACTTTTTTTTAAAGAGGCTCGATCTATGAGGAACTTTGTGCTCTTAACAATTGAATCATAAACACATTGGTTGAATAGGGAGGACGGGGAGGTGTGTGGGTTCAACAAACAGCAATACTTCAGCCAGGAGACTGCTGTTCATTCTTCATGAGAATCAAGAAGTCAATGTTGATGTTTCTGTCATGTAGCTTGTGTCATGGTTACTAAACCTAACTGAGTATTTCATAATGTTTTCATAAACCTTATACGTGGTTTTATTACCTAAATCTAATTTAGTTTCCTGTGAAGACAGAAGTTTATTTTGAAAAGACCGTATGCATGTAACATGTTGCTGGCTTTCATATGAAAATGCACTCAATATGAGAGATAACTTCTTGTAGGATATCGTAGGAACCGTTGTATGAGGAACCGTTGGTCGGTGAGGATGTTACTGAACCGTCCCTCCTCTACCTGTCTGAGGATTAGTGGCAGCATCTTTATAGCTGGGATCCTTCTGGAAATGATAGCAGGAGAGGTAGGAGTGCATCTAAGAACTGTATTGCTCAAGGCTAGTTTAGAGGAACTGCAAGCTGCCAGAGGATCCAATTTCAGGCCATTTCCCCACTAAAAAAATGGTCTGAAGTGGAAAATCACACCTGATGGCCCACCAGCATGGCTTTCAAGCCCCTAGATGGTAGTATGAAAGTCTTTGTACGAATCCATTTTCTGAAAAAAGGGTTATGATAAAAAAAAGAATAAAAGAAAGGTTGGACAAAAGTCCAGATGACCATCTGTGTCCTTTAGTAGAAGACAGTGTTCTTGTTTCTTCCCACATAGTGACGAGACGGACAACTTAAGCTGTTTTCTTTCCTCTCACTGCAGGATAGATGTGAATAGGCCGGTGGAGGACGTTGAATTTGTTTTTAAGCTCCACTCCCACGACATGCAGCCAGTGCTGAGGTGCACACTTTGATTTGTGACATGCAGAGAGAAGACGATGTGGAAGAGGAAGAGGAAGAAGAAGAAGAAGAAGCAAGGAGGGGAAACAGAAGTGGAGTGTCCCGCTGAGGTAATTTGCCTTGGGTCTTATGGAGCTTATACTCGCGCTGCTGGCAGAGTCGTATGCCGGCAGATACGGGAAAAGGAGA
Source organism: Anarhichas minor (assembly GCF_050575085.1). NCBI lineage: Eukaryota > Metazoa > Chordata > Actinopteri > Perciformes > Anarhichadidae > Anarhichas > Anarhichas minor. The sequence continues at coordinate 21,688,027 of NW_027466453.1, forward strand.
AGATGTGGGAACAGCGTGAGAAGCCGGCAGAATCACAAGTGCTGTAGCTTTACCGTGTGGCTTCAGAGGAAATGAGAAAGAGTGAGAGAGAGAGAGCTGGGAGTGGAGTAGGGTTTAACTAATACTCAAACAAAAGGTAACCGGGCGTGTGTGAGTGCACGGGACACAGTCATCCTGGGGAAAAAAAAGGCTAAGGCCAATTTTCATGGGAGCGTAGCAGTGTTTTTTTTTGAGCACACATAAGCACCTGTGACACCTTTTGGCGGTGCCAGGAGCCCACACATCAGCTGCCGGTGACAGCGTGGCTGGCACATGCCTGAGGGGCTGGGACACTTCCTCTCTATAATTGCATCCCATGTCAACCTGTGACAAGTCGGGCTCAACCAGCACTAATCACCAGCCGCACGACCTCCACCTCCTTTGCCCTCTCGCCCCCCCCCCCTCAACTTTCCCCGCTGCAGCTATCACCCGCCCATCTTTGTTGTTGTATCTGAGGGGGGCCATTACGTCTTTTATCTCAGCACCTGATACCAATCAGTGTGACTCAACAGTCAAAGCACTTCTGTCTCATTAGTCCTCTTGTTTAAATCTATCTGTCGACGTATCCGTTTATTCCATCTGTTATTCTCACTCACACGGTTTACTCGCTCCGTTCTGTTTAATTGCATAATATTTGTTCAAATGAGTGCAGCGAGGGAGACGATAATAGTCCCGTCTATTCTTACTTGCTGGCTCGGGGATTCAAGAGCCTCTTCACACCTCCCGTGAAAAGTCTTGAGTGTGACTATGAGCCGGTCCAGTTAGCGGACGCCTTAAAGCAATGTACTTTCTGTGATTCAACACGAGGAGGCGATTCGTAACAACTTTTATGTGCGTGACGGCAAGTTTGTAAAAAAATAACAAAAAGTCTGTACAGCGGAAAGTCCTTGTGATCTTTGATAAGAGACATCAGTGTGTGAGTGTGTGTGTGTGTGTGTGTGTGTGTGTGTGTGTGACCACATCTTTGATCTCCGGTGAGTGATGTGGGCGAGTGAGTGAGAAAGAGAGCGACGTGGCGCTAGTGCCTCCTGCCTCCTGCAGATTGAGGTGAGAGCAGCCAGGTGGGGCCCCGGTCGTGTCTGTGTGCCACAGTAACTGGATGTGATGGGTGGCCTCTGGGGATCTCTGCCTTAGAAGTGCTAAACGAGCGAAGCAGAGCAATCACGCTGTTCCTGTGTGCGTACACGTGTGTGTGTGTGTGTGTGTGTGTGTCGCAAGCCCACACACACATATATATATATCTATATATATATATATATATATATATATATATATATATCTATATATATATATATGACAGTCAGTTTTCTTTCCTGTTGCCACTGGCTCTGTGTAGGTGTGCGTGTCCGCTATAAAGGACGCTGCATTTAACCCCCGGACTAAATATAAGCACCACGCGATGGATGATGAGATAAAAATAAGCCTTTAATGTATTAAATGTTGCCAGGTAACGCACATTTATAAACAGAAAATGCTCAAACATGCCCGGTGATGCAGACGGTCCACATGTGGTGCAGCTGTAGTGCTGACTCCAGTCACTAAGGTGGTGACAACACACTGGTTCCAGTCCCCCCCCCCCCCCCCCCACATGTCTCAATGAGATTGTTAGCCCGATGCCCCCTGAAAGGGCAAACTCTCCTTCATTAACCAAAATGGAATTGACTTAATTTAATTAAGGTGTAAAAGATTTCCTCCCATGTGAGTGTTTGTGTGCAACAAACCCCGAAGGCCCTCCTGCATACGAGAACAAAACAAACGACGTCGCAGGTTGTGTTCTTGCCGCGGGGCCGAACGAGGCCCCCGGCAGTGACACCGTATAGAGGCCTCCGGTAGCATCCGGTGCCCTCGCAGGCTCCGCCCGCACCGAGGTGAGTGCCAAGGAGTCTCTGAGCCACTCCATCAAGCAGCCCCCCACCCCAGGGGAACGCCAGCCAATGAATTACAGATTAGATCATTGTTACAGGATCATAACAGTGATCTAATTGCCAATTTCTCTTTTTTAATTGAATTTGGTGGAGTGAAGAGGCAGAGATAGGATTCATGGGACTTCGCGCGGAGCCGATTTGGAGTCGGCCCTCGCTGTTGACCGGACGCGACAGTTAATGAGAGAGAAAAAAAAATACCGGAGCGCGACATTCGGCTGCAAAACTGGGCGTTGACTGCAGAGACGTCAGGCCGGATATCCTCGACAGAGCTGCTCGTTCGGACTGAATCTCGTTTTTTTTTTTGGAGCGTTTAGGGTGTTGGCTCACTGAAATGAATCAAATTGTATTGACGGCACTATAAATCACAGTTAAATCAATCTAACTGGGCTGCACACGGTCCTCGGTTGATAGTCTTCAATTGCATTTTTTAAATGTTTTCAAACAGGAACTCTTCTCTTCCTTCTGCTGATGGCTTTAATCTCAACCTGCTCTCTGACCCGGCAGCAGCTCATTTGCATTTTTGGTCTGCGTCTGTTTTCATGCATCCTCATCCTCGCACCTCCAAAGATCTCACACGCAGTCAAAAGAAACCCCAAGATGTAGCCGGGTGGCGTCTGATTATAGCTGGGTTAAATTAGATGAGATAAGTTGGCCCCACATCGCCTCCACAGACCCTTTGCTTGAGAGCTGACAAGCCCAATACATCTGCGGCGGCCATGGTAATTGAGATGGGGAGGAGGAGGGGGGGGGGGGGCTAGTTGGATGTGGAGGAGTGATTTGTGTGTGTGTGTGTGTGTGTGTGTGTGTGTGGAGGCGTGTGAATGGGAGGGTGGGGTGGGGGGGGGGGCTCCCTCTGTCTCTTGTTCCTCAGTACCTGTCATTGATGAGGAGCCAAGGAGAAGCTTCAGCTTGAAGCTGTCATCGGCCCTCTGAATCTGTCTGCCTCACTCTATCATCCCTCCCTCCTCCTCTCTCTCTCTCTCTCTCTCTCCCTCTCTCACTCTCTCTCTCTCCGTCTCTCTCTCTCCCTCTCTCTCTCCCTCTCTCTCTCCGTGTGAGTCAGCCAGCAAGCGTGTGCGCCTGCAAGGAATCCGCGCGACCGGCTCTCGAAAGGCGTTTTTTTTTTTTTAAACGGAGACGCCGCAGACCGACCGGGGGGGTTGCAGGCAGCCCCAAGACCGACGCTCCCTCTCCCGGACTGACAGGCCAATCGCAGGCCACCGCTCGCCCTCCCTCCATCCACAGCGCTGTCTCTCTCTCTCTCTCTCTCTCTCTCTCTCTCTCTCTCACTAACTCGCACTCCCTCCTCTCTCTTTCTCTCTCACTCTGGTTTTCATTCCTTTGCGTTAAATCCGTGCATCCCCTCCTCCTCCTCCTCCTCCTCCTCCTCCTCACACCTTTTGGTCAGAAGAGGAAGAGGAAGCCCAGCCCAGGGAGAGACGCTGAGAGGATGAAACTCTGACACGCCGACAGACCACAGGGAAACAAGAGCACAACTGTGAGTACAGCAGTCCTTTCACCTCTCACTCAGGCTTAACGCTGTCACACACACACACACACACACACACACACACACACGTGTCCGGCATTTACTTCAAGCACACGCAGTGACTTGACTTCCACACACAGATCCACAACCGTACTCACCAATCCATCCACTGCTCAAGTGTCTTTGTCTCTTAGCACGCAGGCACACTAACAGTTGAAGAAGTGTTTTTCTGAGACATGTGCAGTGTGTGTCTTAATGTCTGCTGTTTGGTTTGAGCTTTGTCTTGTATTTAGTGCACAGAATGCAAACAACAACAGTCCAGCAAAAGTGTTTCATACTTTACTATGTGGCGGGGGCACATTGTCCTCCCGCTGTAATGGATTCACTTTCACGCCACAAGTCAACATCGCATTTTCATGTTTCTTTGTTTGCGTCAGATGAAGATTCGCCCCGGCAATAAGCAAGGTCAACTGAATAATGTTCCTCACACTGCGCCTCCCGTTGCGAGCGTCTTTTGTCTGTTTTTATCGGCACTATAGGCATGCTGGATCTCAAGATGAGGGGGAACGTCCCTGTTCTTATCTCCCATCTTAAACGCATAAGCTGCTATAAGCCAATAGAAGAATGCGGGGTATAAAAAAAAAGAAAGAAAGAAGGGGGGGGGGGGGGGGGGGGGGCGTAATTTCCTCTCAATGGCACAAGAATCCCCCTCTGCTTATTGTTTAGCGCTCAGCTAAAGGGGGGGGGGGGGAGGTCTGCGTGCCGGGGCTGATCCGCGCCGTTTGCTGCACACTATTTTTTGATTATGTTCCCGGTTCATCTTCTGGCCGAGGCGATTTCCCATTTCCTTCTCCCATTTCGAGAGCGGGGAGTATAATGTGATAGCCGGCTCACATGCAGGGGAAGTGCAGACAGTGGATCTGCACAGAGGACACAGATTGCATTTCCCCCGGAGAATGCTCGTGCCGTATTAACGGCACTGGAGGGGCTGCTCGCCACTTGTCATCAGCTCCGCTGGTAATGCTAGCGAGAGAGAGAAGGGGGGGGGGGGGGGTGTAGATGTGGTTTTTACGGCCACTCTCTCATTTAAAGAGCTCCCATTGGCCCTAATGCCACGGCTGCATCTCGCCGGCCCCCATTGCAATCCAGGTTATATTACATTTGCGAGGCCCTGGATATTGTGCGGTGCCTCACTTTGCTCTCCCAAATCTGATGAGCAAATGTAGAAAATGAAAAGATATGTATGTTAAACACCCCCGCAGTATATTAGATTGGTTGTTGGACTACAAACTCCCGGGGTGAGAACTACGGTACTTGCATTTTCATGATGTGGTTTAACGTGGATCAATAGGGCTTGAAAATGGGAGTTGTTTTGTCCTGTTTCTCGCCATCTTCTATTTATAATTCTAATGGTTTTCTGGCATATTTAGCCACCGTAGGTGACAAATATTTCCCGCTTTCCATCACTGCTGAATCCGAACCAGGGATTGATCTCGACCGCTGGAGATGTGAAGTGACACGTCGGTGGCTCTCGAGGCCCAACGAGCCTCTGGTTGCCGATGTGTCAGCAAAAGTGAATGAAAAGCTGGAGACTCACTTCCTTCTGTGTCTGGCCTCGGCAAATTTACTGAACCCTTGTGGTTTAACACACACACACACACACACACACACACACACACACACACACACAATGTTAAATCAAGGTAAACAAGACAATTATCTCTCCCTTCCTCCTCTGTAGACGCCTTCTTCTTCTTCCCATGCGAGGATTACTGGAGCAGGCTGATGAGTTAGAGTTGAAGTGATTCAGTGTCCTACATAAGAAAGTGAAACTCCACTGACCGCGCTGCTTCACCTATAAGCACCATCAAAGCGAAGGTATTCGCAGCACACAGACAGATTACAAAAGCTACATCACAAAAAAAAAAGTAATTTAAACTCTCTAGATTAATGCAACTTTCATTTTGGATGTGCCTGTGGCTTTCAGAGGAAAATTCCTGTAATTTAAATGCAGAAAAAGCCCGCTCCGCTTCTGACTTGGTCTCTGACCGTCGATTTAAATGCAGCCGCTCCACGTTGTACGTTTCATTGTTGGGAAATAAATTGAAGGGGGAGTTAATAGCCTTTTATGCCAGGAAACATATTTAATTACGTGTATCGTTCAGCGCAAAGCTTTAACCTCAGCCGTGTTGTTAATGTATCAGTCTGTGATCTTTGCAGTTATTAAACCGCTTGTGAAGGCTGGATGAGTTACTGTCGCCCCATATTCATGACTATCTGCTCGCATATCTGCACTTATCGATTAGACGGTTGGTAACCAGTCCTGATCATCAATGGAGATCCTTACGAGGCGAGAGTCAGATAGTCTTTCTGCTCTCCCCGAAGGCTCAATTACACAGCATGCATGAGGAAATGTGTGTGGGGGGGGGGGATCAGCTCCTGACAAGGTCAAATTATACAGGTCAGCTTCAAATCATTTTGTTGAGGTATTCAGTCACGTCAGAATGTATAGAGACACATTCGGAGAATCAATAAATGTCGTATGCTCGAGCTCTTTAAATATTTCGATAGCTCTCTGATTGAATGATGTCTACTAGAAGAGATGGTTTTGATCCGCTTCCTGTTTTCCTTCATTTTCTCTACCTTTCGGGGTATCGGGCTGCCAGTAATTGCACATCTTGAATAAATGAGTGCCGGAATTTACAAATTTGCCAACTTAACATTTAAAAACCACGTTGATTACAATTGCAAAGCACCATCGTATGTTCCCCAGTCTTGACACAAACGCAGTGGTACTTGTGCGTCGCATCGGAGAGGAAGTTGATGCTGTAATTGGTGCTTTGTGGAGCTGTTTGCTTTTGCTGGCGTTTGTGAGACAATGGGATACACAGCCTATTCAAAAACCCATGAATAGCACAATTCAATGATGAAGGACGTGTGTTGCAAATATTGAGGATTTTTTCACTTGGTGGAGAGCCAAAAAGCAGAATTGATTTGTTGAGTGAGCCCTGAGAAGGACAACCTCTCCTCAAAAAAAACCCTTTTGTGAGAAAGATGGTAATTTGCAGGGCAAAGTGCTGCTGACAGAATACAGGAGGATTACTATATGACACCAATTGAAAGGTTTTGGAAGATATATACGGTATATATCAACAAAAACAGTTTGATCTCAAAGAGTGGCTTCTGCCTGTAGTGATATCTATCCATGCAGATAAATTGGGTTTTATTTGTCTGGCTTTCAAGATATCTGTCTCCAAGATTTCCGCCTCCAACCCAATACAATGGAGGTAAATTTAAGAACAACGGACCTCATGCAGCAATGTTGTCTTATATCGTGTTCACACCAAAGACCGCGCTGCGCAAATGGCGCAAATTTCGCCTCATTCGCGTGAGTTGAAGAGTGTCAAGATAGCCTATCAGCGTTGAGATGCTCCTCCCGTCATCACCGACGTCCTGCCGTTGTTAAATCAGGAAACAAATACTGTAGCCGTAGGTGTTCACCCAGAGCTCCACGATTCCTCATATTAGTAGAAACCGGACCAAACTATGTGTATAAATCATGTGGTACAAACAATCAAAACGACGCTGCTGTATTTATGCCTAGAAGACGTTACATTGAGTGTTGTTGGAGCTGCTACAATGTTAGCATAGCATAGCACCGACGATCCGAGCTCCATTGAGAAAACAAGCATTTTAAAAGTGATTTGCTTGTCGTCTTGCGGAGAAAACTAATAAAACATGAATTCTGCATCATTACGTAGTTATTTCGGCAAATGCTGAACCAGCATTCCAAAACTGTCAAAGAATACCAAGAAGACCTGAAAAAAAGTTACATTTGAGAAGCTGACCCAGTGAATGTTTGCAACGTTTTGCCTAAACCGTTACTCGACTGTTAGCTCGCTGATACTCGATTCACCCGCTGATGATCCAGACTAACGAAGACATTTCTTTGCGGAAAGACACAAACGTCCTTTTTTTCAATGCCGTGAGCGCCGCACGTGAAGTCTCCACTCACCTCCATGTTTTTAGGGTGGAGGCGGTAAGACTGATATCGCACTGCCGGGGCAAATACACCAAAACCATTCACACGGTTAGCCATCACTAGGGGAGTGCAGAAAAAAAAAAGTGTTTGTGTGAATTACCTTGTTAAAGTTGTCCGGGTCAGAAATGGCGCCGTGGACGGGATGTTTATTTAGTCCATTTTATTAGGAAGTTTATAGCGGCCCTGGGTGGGCTTTAGCCACTCAGTCGCTATTTAATCAGCCTCTACCCCGAGCGTTAACCTTCATTACCTCTCCGTGTCATTCTCTGCAGGGTCATGCAAAGTGTCATCAAATATTTATGATATTAATAACTGCCTTTAGGAAAAAGAAAGGAACATAAATAAATCTGCTCTGCAAAGCACACGATTAAGAAGTCCATTCCATTTAATAAATGGGTGAAGGGGAAATAAAAGGGCAGTCCTGGAGCAAAACGGTGGGGGGGTGGGGAGGGGGGGGGACGTTACCAAACCAGCGACTGAAGATGGAGACGCCCAACGTGGTTCAGCCGGATGTTTCTTCTGTAAAAGAAATGTCTGCATTATGTGGTTTTGCGATAGTTCTTCTGTGAGGAGTCGTTGTGGAAGGCTTGAGCATCCGCGGTCCACGGAGGGGGGGGTGGGTCTTCTACATCGACAGACTGCAAATAGACAAAATATGCAGACACACACACACACACACACATGCGCACACATATGTACACAGAGTTGTTTAGCATGGAAGCCGATTGAGGCAGGGCCCGCCGTTAATTATCTGTTTTTCAGCCGAGGTCTGGTGACAGTGATTCGAGTGAGAGGGTTTTTTTTTTTTGGAAGAGTGGTGCACACACGGTCTAATGAGGGAAACTGGCCTCTCTATACAGCTCTCCAGGCACACTTGATCTGCTCTGTGGCTCTGCAAGTGTGTGTGTGTGTGTGTGTGTGTGTGTGTGTGTGTGTGTGCGCACAAGTGTGTGGGTGTGACTGTTGCTCCTCCAGGCTCGCTGCTGGGGGAGACACTCTGAATCTCAGCTTTAGAAAGGCTGATGTAAGGGTTGAGACACTCCCAAAGCAAAAAAACAACAAAAAAAAGGTCTTTTACATAATTGCTGTTTAATTGTGACTTATTGTGATGATTAATTTTGGCTCCGGTGCTCGCTAAAGCTTGAGCTGCTTAAAAAATAATGTGATTTTTCTTCTTTTTCTTGTTTTTTTGTGAGCAACACCACATGACACCACGGACCGGTCTGCATCTCATGGAGTCTGTTTGGGGAAAAAATAAGCAAGCTGCTTTCCTTCACAAGAGAGAGAGAGAGAGAGAGAGAGAATTATAAATGGCTGTGTCCAAACTTTTGGCAGCACGGAGCCAAAAATACTAGCGTAGAGCAGCAGTGGATCTTGTGTTCATCTCGAAAACAAAAAGGAATGATTTTTTTCGTTCTTCTACAGGCTGGGAGAGAGATGACTTGAATGAGGGGGGGGGGGGGTCAAATTCAGAGTCAAATGCTTGCAAGGTTCAGGCTCCTTTTGACCTGAATAAGCTGTGATACGCTGCAGGTTTTTCTATGTAAAACATTGTTCTATCCCAACATGACACAGACATTCTATTCAGCAGCAGCAGCAGATTGTGTGGCTTGAAATAGCACTTTTTCCACCGGTCCGGTGCGTCAGCTCTCCGGCATCGTCGACTGAATCACATTTGTGAAAATGCCAATGTTGGTGTGCACCTGACTGATAGAGTTCAACCCGGGCTTGGCTTTAGGCAAAAGGGGGCCTACGCGTCATTTTCCACACCATTTTGTCCCAAAGTCGATTACTTTGCCTCCGAATTGAACCGCACATTTAACTCGGGAGCTGCCAATAAAAGTCAGAGAGCCCGGCTTCCATCAGCGTAATGATATTTCAGCCTCAGTATTAGTTCAGCACTGTTCTCCACAGCGGTTTCTGCTCAATTAAAGACGGTCCATATTTAAATAAGTGGAGAATCAGAACGCCGGGCCGGGCCCCCGTGTGCACTCAGATATGCCGCCGAACGCTTAGATGATGGAGTTTGAAATGGACTTTTCTTTCTCTCTTTTTTTTAAAGCAGCCAAACGCTCCACACCTCTCTCGGGGGAACTGTTCATTTGTAGCTGTGAATTTTCCTTCAACGTTATTGATGTAGATTCACTTTTAAAAAGGTAAGGAAGTGAAATGTGAAATAATTCATCAAGAGTCAGCCATGTAAGAAGTATAAAACTCATAGACCATTACCCCAAACAGAGGAAGTAGATTAAGGGTGGGGCTCTCCCCCTCTCTCTCTCTCTCTCTCTCTCTCTCTCTCTCTCTCTCTCTCTCTCTCTCTCCCCTCAATCTCCAGCACATGAATAGCACATTTCCAACTAAATTGCCAGGCAGAGCGGAGGAAATAAATGTTCAGCTCGTGTCAGCCCTGTGCGCTCGCGGTTTTTGGAACTTCCGTTGCCTTCCCCCTCCCCGGCCACTTCGGCTTTATTTAGCGGGAGCTGTCATTTCCCATAAATCCCTAGGAGGAGGCGTCCGTCAGAGCTGCCAGCTCCCCTGTGTGGAGCACCTGTAACAGGGGAGCGAAGTGACAGTTGTGCTGGGACGGTCCCATCAAACGCGCACACACACACACACACACACACACACACACACACACACACACACACACACACATGCTTGCTCTGAGACCTTTCAGTTTCTACACAGTGCAGCAGCTTCCACAGTCAGTGAAAAGTCAATTCATCTTATAGCAAGTTTAATATAATTTTTTTGCGCTTCTGAGTTAATTTGAATATCTTCAGAAGCTGCAGCTGTTTTCACAAAACGTCGTTTTTTTATTCATGCCTGTCAGCCCTGACACTATAATTGATGACCGTAGTGAAACAATGTACAGTGCACGCGAGGTTACGCTATCTGTCAATTGTCATTTGCCTCAGACTAATTGTTTTATTATTATATTAATAAATATCGCTTATAAATGCTCGCGAGGTGGAAAGAAGTCTTTTCTCCTTTTTTTTTTTTTATCAGATTCAGCTGTCAGCACACATGCTCCATCATCTGCGCTCCAGGAAATTAGAAAGGAGAAACGTTTGACAGCACAATTTCACAAAACACCGCCACGCCATCATTTCATTTTCTCTGAACCTTTCTCTGACCCCCCCCCCCCCCCCTCTCTCTCTCTTTCATTTATTTATTTCATTGTCTTTTGAAAAACAAACAGAGCGATAACAGCGACTCTCTTCTCAGGTAATTTATCCTCGTTGCCGGCGCTGCGCTTCACTCTCACCTCGTGCAGGTGTTTAACCCCCGGATGATCAGAAGAAGAGGGTCACATCATGCAGGACATGATTAACATGAATAAAAGGAGGGTTTTGGTTTAACACATGCTGGTTTGATGCCGGGTCGATGATCACGGTGGAGTGGGTTGCTCGGTCGTCTGGTCTGGCTCTGCCCTTGGCGTGCCGGCCCCCCCGAGTTGCTCCGGCGAGTCTTGACCAAGACGGCAAGAAGTCATCAGTCACCGCGGTTATACATCACCGATATCAGCGGCTGACGGCTGCTTATCTCCCAGGTATCGATCGGAGGACTGTGCATGGGGTGGGGGGGGGGCAAAGCGGAGCGGCCAATCAATGATGGCATTTCATTCTCCTTGAACGACTGCTTTTTTAAAAATCCTCAACACTGATTGGTCGGGCCGTCTTCGATACTGTGGGGATTTTTTTGTATTTTCTGTTCTGTGCTCTGAAAAGGAGTGGGTGCAGAGTGATGAACACTTTGTTGTTGGCAGCCTGCTGAGCTTCTCACGGATGTGCACGGCATATGTGCGAGGATCCTGTTGTGCTCCCCCGACGCTGCCAATAACCCACAGATCTCGCTCAGAGGTTTGATTCGAATTTGCACTCTTTAATTTTTTGGTGCACGTAATTCCATCACAGAGATATGGAGACCAAAAAGGCTTCTCCTCACACGAAGTTTCTCTGGATTAGCTCCAGCGTCTCTCTGCAGCTGTAGTACAGGTGTAATCTGTGCAGAAACTCTGAGAGATCTTTGTGGAACACGAGGTTGTTGGAAGATTTCTTAGAATTACTGAGCTTTGTTCTGCACAGCTGACACTTGAAGTCGGTGAAGCCGGATTGCACAGAAAATCTATTTTCAGCATTTATAAATATATATATATTACGGTTATTGGCAACAGCACGAGGTTGTGCACCAATCCGTTATCGTATCTTTTATTAGCTCATTTCTGCTACACATGTGACTTGCTACTAGAACATCCTGCCTGATCACTACTGCACATGTGCAAACTGGTACTGGTGAAGGGAAGTGACCATATTTGGAATGCGGAGAAGTTACGTAGAGACACCATATACGGCTCTGGTAGCGGCAGTGACCATAATGTACTAAATGAACATCATGCTGTATTGAAGAAGACTTGAAACTAGAGATTGAGACCATAAACTCATGTTTACAATGTTTACTGAGGTAATAAATCAAGAGAGAAGTAGAGTCATTTTCTCATAGACTTCTATACAACCAGAGGAGTCGCCCCCTGGTGGACACCAGAGAGAATGCAGCTTTAAGACATGAAGATTTGGCTTCAGTTCACTTCACAACAATCAGCTGTCAGTACGGCCGCAAAATAAACTTGATCAGGGCGTCTCTAAAATTGTATCTTTTTTTTAATCTGCTGATCCGACCCGACGAGACTCAAAACAGTGAAACGATCAGAGCCATTAGTTTGTCAGTTGCACCCAGAGAAGTAACCGAGGGGTCACACAATAAGTGTGAGAAGTGTTTCTAGACTGACTCTTCTTAAAAACCTTGAAATGAGAAGTGGACGGCGCTGACGTCTGACAGAAACAGCATAGCAGGAAACCTCCGGTTTGGCTCAGACCGTGTCCACTTCTCCGCCTTCGTTTCTGTTTGAAACTACTTTTGCTAATCAGTTGCACTTCTCATCCAGAACACCCACAGCTCGTGTGCAGCAGGTGAAACATCTGCCGATGTTTTTAACAGTTTTTTAAAGAGCGGACATGGAGAGTGGATCTCTATTGTGGTTTCAGATCAGGGGATGAAAGGTTGCTGAAGTTTTGCCGTGACTCCTGTTGGATTTAGTGGTTTCCCTGAGCGATGTTTAATAATCGTCATCATCTTCACAGTGAATGTGATTTACAGTCTTAACATTTGTTAATTAATCCTCTGACATTTACAAGACAGTAAACCTCAGATGGAGGACACATCTCATTCGTCCTCTTGTCTGTTTGTACAAATAACTCACAGCCAAGGTTCTTCAAGCTCGAGAAGTTTGGATGTGAGCGTTAAGTATGTAACTCAGAGGTGCTTCTACTTTACGTTGTTTACTTCACTCATTTAGATTTTTGCATACGAAATATATGAAAATGTAAAAGCTGAAACAATAAGTTGATTAATGGATTGGTCTACTTTGAAAATGTTTCATGGTTCCTTCTCAGTGTGAACATTTGCTTCAATTTAATTTATTTATTTTGTTGGTTGGAGCAAACAAACATTGTGAAGGTGGCACTTTTGGGCTCTGGGTAAATGTGACTCCATTTCATTTTTTTGCTAAATTTACAAAACAAATATTTAATCGATTTAAGGTGCAGGATCCGAGATTCGGAGCATTTCGATTGCCTCTCAACGGCTCTCAACATGGCGACGCCTGAGCTGCTGGCGCGTAGCTAACAGTGCTAACAGTGCTAACAGAGCTAACAGTGTTTACTCGGTAGGGGCTGCGTTATCAGCTGTAACCAGCTTTAATACTTTAACTACATTTCATGATTATACGTACATACTTTTACTGAAGTAAGATTGTAAACGCAGGACTTTTACTTGTAACAAAGTATTTTTACAGTTGAGTAGTAGTACTTTTACTGCAGTAAAGGATCTGAATACTTCTTCCCAGAGCGTCTTTATCTTCTGTACTGTGACATATTCCTTTAGAGTTTAGTGTGAGACAGAGCTACAGAGGACTGTGTCTCCACACAGACCTCCCTTGTCCTAAAAGCTGCAGAGTAATGGATGGATGTCTCGATATTATTGGTCGAAATTGGTTGGTACTAGCTTGCATAAGCACACGTCATATTTTGTTTTACAGGAAGAAAAGATGATTGACTTTGATGCAAAACGACAAAGAAATTTTCATTTTTCTGTTTCATAATTTCTTAAATAGGTGCAAAATAAGACCCAGGATGTGAGATCAAAGGGTTAAAAAGGACTTTTTTCATTTCATCCTGACTTCAAACACCCTGTGCATTTTCTTCGTAAGTTATAGGAGCTACATGAACGCTCACAAACCAGGGCAAATCTTAAAGCATGCAACTGCTTCTCCTGCTTCGTCAATGAAAGAGAGAACTGTCGGAACCGGTTTGAGCAACCAATGAGTCGCTGCTCAGTGATAAAGGTTTCCATCAGCTCCCTGCGTTTTAAAATCTATAATAAAATCTAAATTTCCTCAAAGAGGGATTAACAAACAGCCATTTGATATGCTGTCTTTCAGCTGTTGGTGTTTTAATGGCTCATATTGAATTCATAAGCCGGTCTTGCAGGAAAACAGAGCACCTTTCTGTGATTTCCTTTCAGATGGAGAGCGAACGAAGACGGTTATGCCGCTCTATTTGTGGTTCTGCCGGATCCACGGAGATCACTGTTTGCATAATATCTTCCTTATAGGTCTCCTTAACCTTTGCGGCTTATTGACTCTCGGTAACCTTGCAGGGAGCTGCTGGAGGACAGGAGATGATGAGCGTGCTCAGTGCACGGAGAAAAAAAAAAGCCCATGTGGAGGTTTTTCCCGCCCTCGCCGAGCGACACCTCAACCAACGCTTCGCTTGACCTTTGCCTTCTGATCTGTGTTACCATGGCGAAGCCCACAATAGACGTATGATACAGTAGCACGGTCTGCCGTTTGATGTACCTCCAGCAGGTACTGCATAAGCATAATGCTGCTTAAGATGGAGGTTAAAAGAGATGAGGCGAGATCACAAATGTGAGATGATCTTTGCAAATTGTCAATTTCGGGTAAATTGTAGGTTGGTTGGTCAGATTTTCACGGTCCCTGGTGACACGCAGGAACTCTCTGGCAGTGCATGCTTCCACAACTTTCAGTATTAGTCTTGTGACCACTGGGGACACGTCTGCCCTGAACCACCCCATCGCTACAAGATATCTGCAACAGTAAAGAAGTACCAGTCGTACATCACGGACATCCCTGTCAGTTGTAGCAGTTTAGGGGAGACAATACAGGAAACAACATTGTTTCATGCACCGGTCAATTTACAGATGTTGGTCTTTCTTTCTTCTATAACTCGTCTTCTTGCAGACTAGAGGAAAGAAAACATTTATTTCACTACTTTGTCTGTTTACGTCTGTAGATTTCTCATAAATTCACCAAAAGCTACCATTACATAATGCCTCATTTACATATTTAAACATAACATTTCAGAAAACTTGTAATACAATAAATACTCCTCTTAATGTGAGTGATGAAGTGGTGAAGTTTCATGGTGATATCTATGAGTTCATGTTGTGACCCTATTCACCTGTAGAGTCTCTAAATGTGAGTGATGAAGTGGTGAAGTTTCATGGTGATATCTATGAGTTCATGTGTTCACCTGTAGAGTCTCTAAATGTCTGTAATGTAACTAAACGTCTCTTTAAAGGACGTTTCCTCTAAATGAGTTTGTTCTCAGACTCTGATGATAAATCTCCACTTCAGCAGCTCTTACATTCACCAAACTTCACTCTTTCATTCCTCTCTGTGTGCTGAAGGTTCACACATCACTCACACACTCATTTATACACATTTATTAATAAAAACATGGAGAAAATAGATTTTTAAAGGCATTTACAGTATTTTCTATTCAAAATTGCAAATCTCATTTGCAATTTTCAAACATTTATAGAAAACCTGGAATACAAAAAAATGCTGATATCTATTATCTATCTTTTTTTGTTTCACCATATTCACCTGTGTTCTGTGTCTCCCTTTACGTCCTCTGCTGCTGGCTGAATGTTCCACGTGAATACAAAGTAAATTTAATCAACATGGTATTCAGCAGGAAACAGTTCTCATGATCTCAAGGTGAAGCTGCTGATGGGATACGTCCTCCATTCACTTCAAATGTTATTTCTTCTTCAGCGACATCTTTTACGAAATTGTCAGTGATCAAATAACAGCAGAACATCTGGAGCATGCTCGCCATAGAATTCCAGTGTTACTTGCAATGTGTTTTTCTGGGTTGTTACTGCATGGCGTACTTCCTGACTCCATGCTGACTGTTTTGTTAGTGCCAGTAATCAAAGATAAAACCGGTAAAATATCAGGCATTGAAAATTACCGACCAGTTGCTGTGGTGTGGCTAGTGTACTTTGCGAGCTAGATGGGGTGAGAGTGTATCTGCACCCTTCCTAGTGACCAATGGCGTCCGACAAGGTGGAATACTGTCACCTGCTCTTTTCAATCTGGATATGGATGACCTTGGTGTCCTCGTATTGTACTGTATTTTATATATTGTTGTTGTATTTGTGTCTGTTGCTATATGGACTCATGAGTCTGAAATAAAAGTTGAATTATTTTACCACCAGACGTATTTTTCTAAATTGTACCAAAATGCAAAAAAAGAAAAGAAACTGAATCCACATTGTACCTGAACAATTCCTATTGTTCCTCGTGCATGTCCTCAATAGTGTTCAATAAAAGGCACATAACCTCTGCTCCGCTTCAGAGACCAAGGCTGCACGGGTAACCGTCTCACTTCGTACTCTCAGAGGTCCTGTCTGACACCTTTCCTTTGTGATTGATGATGTGATTGATGACGCTTAAAGTAAATTTATAATCCTTCAAAGATCTGGACATAGTTCACCCTTAGTGGAGAAAAAAACATGTTTCCAAACATCAATTACATCTCTTACAATGTCCCTTCTATACATCTAATCAGGAGGTGAGATGCATTCGTGTTAGTCGGTGTACGAGGTGAGCCATTATAACTGTGTCACTTATGGAAGTCATTACATTCAGCTTTACGTAATTGGGCCTCACTGTCAGTGAAAAGTTTTTTACAGTTGAATCCAATGAAGAACTTTTACAGACCGAAACAAAAAACAACACTGAAGACAGTGAAGGGACCTTGTGAATACATTTCAGGCACCAGAAGGTATTTAAAAAGTGTAGAAAATATGTAGAAAGTTTACTCTTTTCAGTGAATGTGAAAGGTTCGTATAGGGTTAAATTCTCTTTTTTCCACAGCTTTGAAAAGAGTGCATTCTCAATTTAAATGGAAAAATATATAAGATTTTGGCCTCGGAAGTTTGGCATTTGTAGTCCGAGTAGTAACGACCAATCGAGTTGGAGCAGGCTTTGGTTGCATGCAGGTAAACAGTTCACATGTAGAGCAAAAGAGGCGGAACGCATTGGTAGAAATTCAACTTTGTTACCCCCCCCCGTATGTCGACGACTTAGCTTTCTATTGGTTTAAAGTTACCTCTTTTTATGTGCTATACTTTCGAAAACATCTGACCGTAGACTGTCTCTCAAATCCAACGTCCTTCTCACAACTCAAGTTGCAGATTGCACCCTAAACAATAACCGGTGCACGGAAGAGAAAGTCCATCAGCTGACTATAGCACAACCACAGAAGTAATGCCTGCGGCTTATCCGTCATCAGACCGATAGCTGATGAGTTTCAACATTGGCTCCGCTATAGTTAAAGTAGAGTTGCTCCTTCGCTAAGTCCCACAACTCCAATGCAGACCAGCCAATCATAGTGTAGCATCAGCCAGATATGACCATCCGCCTCTTCTTCATAAACAATTTTTAGCAAAGTGTAATTAGCCATCAGACCGCCACCAGGTAGGTTGAGAACCGAGCAGAACCTGCTGTATCACTGTTGCAGGTGTATACCGTGATTTTCCTCGGACTCGATGTTGCATTCAGAGAATGGGGTCTTGGTGGTGGTGGTGGTGTTGGAGGGGTCAAAACAAGAAGGAGCAGTCGAAACACTATGAGCCATCCTTCACATCTGACTGTAGTGGTTAAAGGGCAGCCAGGCTCTTAAAGAAACCATTAGCATTTAGATTTGAGACGCTTCCCCCCCTCAGAGCAGTGCCGAGTGGTTGCATCACACCTCAGACTTTTTTGTGTGCCTCGAGTGGGCCCAAGTGGCAGCTCCATTGCCCTGATCAATCTCTCAATATGCCTAAATTGCTTTGGATGACCTCCTTGTGAAGAACCAGGATTGGCCGTACTGATGCTCCTCCAATCAATAGCAGATGCTATCATGGCTCATCAACAATGAAGTGTTTTTAATGGAGGTCAGGGCATGGAAGATGTAATTCATTTTAATTTGTAAATTGTGGCATGACAAAATTCTAATCAGGGCGCTTTGCTATCAGATATGCAGACTTCTGAGTCTCTCCTTTCCTTCTCCTCAGCCTCATTTGCATTCACGTCTGTCTGTGAATCCACACAGGACTGGGAAGCATGAATATATGACATATATTAAATATCAGTCAGCACTTTATTAATGTTGAGCATTTCTTTTTTTTCTTTTTTTTTTAGGTGTGTCATCTTCAGCCAGACAACTTTTACCCAGAAACACACCCTTGCACATGTTCCACCTCATTAAGTAAAGATTGGAAAGATTACAAATATGACATGTGCAATTTATTATCTTAATTAATTCAGTCTTTTGTCGGAGACAGGCAGGGCGGCTCTGTCATCTAGAAACCATTTTTTTTTCGTTGGGGGGTGTTCATAGGAAGCCGGCGCTGAGTTGTTTGCCCAGATTAGTGTAAGAGGTAAGCCTTCTCCATCTTCCCTTCCATTTCAGCTAAATTTGCCTCAGCCACGGTAATATGCACCACCAGATCTCCCCCCCCCCCCCCCCTCACCCGTGAGCGGAAATGCAATTGGAATGGGATGCGGCGATCCGTTGTGATTGCGTGCAGATGAACCTGTCTGCCCCTTGCACCCGGTGCATGAGTGAGGCCGTGCAATGCCCGTCGTCTGTGAAGGCTTTCAGTGCAGCAGAGAAGAGGGCAGGTCCGGGGGGGGGGGGGGGGGGGGGCACTGTCTCCACACAAGGCAGCACGCTTGCCGAGCTGTGACCAATGCAATCGGTACAGGAGATGGCCATGCCGTTTCAAATGGATTAGGCTTCCTTTTCAAACCTTCCCCGTCATTGTTGGAATAAACAAGGAAGAGGTCGCTGTCGTTACAGAAATATTCAAGTCAAGGATACTGCGGGTGAAAAAAGAGGCTGTGTTTTGTGCAATATCAAAGGGCCTTGACGAAAGTCCAAATGGGAGGAATGCACATTCAGTTAGGAGGGGGGGGGGGGGCGTTCTGTTCAAGGTCTGTTGTACCTCCTCCATCGGTTGTAACGGAAATCTACGAGTTGAGTTATGGGAAATAATTATCGATGAGAGGCAAGGGTGTAGTGCTGCGCGGAAGAAAGGAAGATTCAGAAGCGAGCAGCATCAACCCCGTCATCACTCTCGAGTGTCCCCATTGATTTATCAGGACTCTATTTTTAGTTGCACATGGAACGGTAATGGATTCATGGGAATTAACAATGATTCATGCGAAGCTAATATCAGAGATTTCAGAGGCTCGATTAATGCTGGAGGAATTCAGCGAGCGCTCAACTCAACCCAATTATTCATAATATTTCTCCCACTGCACAAACACAGACACTTCCACCTCATCAGAAAGGCTCGTTAGAGGAGCAGGTGTGTGTTTGTACTGAAAGAATATCTAATGGGTTGCAATTAATAGCATTCGCTTTTTTTCCCTTCATGGTCCACCAGATAATGATTTTGGATTCTGTTATCAAAACAACAACGCAAATTACCTCTAACTCGTACCCCTGTTGGTATCGAGCCATGCAGATCATTTGGCTTTTCTTTGCTGATATTCTCAGACACCAAGAGTTCTGCCCCCCAAAACAATGGAAGTCAATGGAATTTTGTATGTGGTGTTCAAAGCCTAACTTCTGACTTCTATTCATAGAAAACAAGTTATTTACCTATAATCGAATCAGTCCCTAGCGTGCTTTGTGCAGCAACTTATTGCTAGAACATTGATTCCATAGGATATCTATGACTTATAGTGCATTCATTTTTGTAGATATAGCTATGAACGCTGTATGAAGACAGCCTGCTTCAGTTTATCAGTGATTCAAATCATGGGCGGATTATGATACCTGGACACAGACATGCAAAAGGCCCCACCACCACCACCAAGGCCAGCTCTACAGATGTTTAGCCTCTTTCTGTCTTAGGGTTTTGTGTCTTTGTAGTGCTTTTTATGTCTTTGTGGTGTTTTTTTATGTCTTTGCAGTGGTTTACTGTCTCTTTGACTGGATCAGTACTCCATTACATTACAGTCATTTAGCAGACGCTTTTATCCAAAGCGACTTACAATTCAGAGTCTATCACATTTCTACACCATAGGCACAGCTACGGGAGCAATTTTGGGGTTAAGTGTCTTGCTCAAGGACACATTGACATGCGACTAGCGGAGCCGGAGCTCGAACCGCCAACCCTCTGATTGAAAGACGGCCCTGCTATCCACTTAGCCACAATCACCCATTCAAATAGGTCTGGTGTTTCAGGATTTATTAATAAAGAAGAAATTACCAAGAAAATGGCGTAAAGCATACATGGGATTGGCACAGTGGTGGAGTTGATTAAAACGTTAACTTATCAGAAAAAATATATATCATTTGTAAATTTATTTAAAATTGTTAACTGTTCCTTTTACTCACTATCACAGCAACTTTGTCTGTAGAAAGTAACCTTGACGGGCAGATACGTCACACGCTGCTGATTGGCCGGGGCAAAAATAACAACCCCTCCCTAACAGAAAACAGCCACCATGAACAGGCTGAATAATGAAGTGGAACAAAATGGCAATTGAGTCTGATTGTCAGGCTGCGTTTAAACAACATCATCTGTTGGTCTGCGATGGAGTTTAGATTGAATTTGATGGTTTGCTTCGCTGGACGAATGAGCACTTTGTCTGTAGTTCTACGTCCACGAAGACTTGTGTGATGCTGCAGTAGATCCTAATGGAATTGACTGCTCTGCTCTTTTGTATCAGCTAATTGAATGAGCTAAACATTGAGGGCCCTGCAGTTGTGGAATGGTGTGTGTGGGTCAACCACACAGATACTGCCAGAGGGAAGATCTTAGAGGCTAATAAACATGTCAGACGTATTTGGATTACTTTACTTTTGTGCACAAAGCGTTACATACAAACATAAAAAAAAAAAAAATCAAAAACAACAATGTCCCAGTTGCTGGAACTAATCCGCAGGCCTCACTGTGAACAGTTTTCTTTTGGTGCAGCTTTCTGCAGAGGAAATAATCCACACTTGAGTGTGAAGCGTGTTTATTTGAATCAGTGTCTTGAATACAGTCAGTGGAAGAAGTAATTTCAGTGTTATTACCCCCGACGGATGCATAAAGAGTCAACAGTATAATTCAAATTGTTGCCAGTGTTTCGCACACCGTATGCAAGATTTTTGATAGTGTGTGTTCGGGTGTGTAATGTGAAATTAGTTTGAATGTGTGTGAGTGTGTTCAGGCTTGGCGTTGTTGGGTGGGAGCACTGGGGGATGGCGACGGCGACGGCCTCTGACATCTGTTAGGACTTCCTCCACTAGGTGGGAGTCCTCGCCTCACAACATTAACTTTACCTCAGAACTCCAGATAGCATCGTGTTGTTGTCGAGACGATCAATGGAGCACAAAAAAGCTTTGAGTTGACTTTATGAAAGGAATTATGAAACGGTTCTTATGAGTTTAGTCTCCCAAGCGAGACTTTTCTTATAACAACTCTGCAGCGTCTGGCAGAGAAGATGCAGGTCTCCTGTTGAGTCAATATGTTTCCTCTCAGACCTTCGCTGGCAAACATTCTGAGGCAGAAATGCTTGCTGTACTGGACCATTAATGTTTAATCCAATCAACTAGCTCGTCACGTCTTTCAATTATATTATTTTACAGCCAGTTTGACTGGTAAGGATGCTGTAAGTGTGTACGACTATAGAAACTGCGTTCAAATAGATCTGATTTAAAACAGCAAATACACTTTGAGTGACCGGATTATGTTTGCTATCAACATGATGAGGAAGTGTTGATATTGAATTTATTGGTCAAATGTTCGCTGTATATATATTCCCACATGTAACTACAACCTGCTCTATGTTGGATATTGTCTTTTAAATGCTGTTTATGTAACAGATATATGAAACACACAAGAAGCTTTAATTGGACATTATCTCCATCTCATTGTTTCCTCTGACCGTGAAGAAGAATCCAAACTATCCTCACTGTGGGAGCACAGTTACTCTACATATTGTAGTGTTCTTTTCCTACACAGACCTTTAGTTGACAGCTGACTTCAGCACTAGAAGGTAAGAGTAAAATAAAGAATACAAATGCTGTGGAAGACAACAGCAAAGCTTGCCTGTACAGTATGAAAGCAGCCTGTGGGTAGAAGGAGACGGTCGGTACTGGACTCAGTGTTGAGGATGTGAGATGTCAGTGAGTCCATGTCCAGGTTATGTAATGTGTTGTTGCCTTGAACGTACCTCAGACTCAGCAGTGCTACGTGTGTTACTCATTGTGTCACTTTATCTGAAGTTTTAAATCGGATTGCGAAACTTGGGAAAGTGCATCACATTAAGTTACGACAGTTTTTAACTAATCAAACAATCTCACTTTGATACCGATGCCTCTATATGACCCACAGAAGTAAACGAGGCCATTACCCAGATAATTGGCTTTTTCTATGTCGTTATTCTTAATGCCTTTCATCGGATGAAACTATTTTTAACGGCATCCAGGTTCACCAAAACCTCCTTCAGCTCAGAGTCCAGCAGGGTCCTCCAGCAGCGACCAGTCCACCGCGAACAACAAACCCATATCCGGCTTCGCTGCCACCTTCCACCTGCAGTCGGAGCTTGGGTGGGAAAGACATGGTGGTGGTCGGATGGGTCTTACACATGGTCCAGTAGGACCTGTACAGAGGCTTGGGTGGCAAGTTCTTGGCGGCGGCTGGAGAGAAGCTGTAGCCGGGGATGCAGGGTCCGTCTGAAGCTGCACCAAGAGCTTCACGCTGCCGGAGACCCAGGCTGTATTTCTGGTCCGGCTGGAGGGAAGAGGGGCACGGGAGAACCAGAACCAGGACTGAGAGGGGCAGACTGTCAGACCCCGCTGCAGCAAAATTAGAGGTTTTCTAAAGGGACTCTGGCAGCTGCAGATCTTAACACCACGAAGCGGGGGTGCTCATGGAACCACTGTAACCAGCAGCATTCTCTAGCAGTTAACTGGAGAAAGCATGTTACACAATGCACTTCACAAAAAGATGTCACTTTTTTAGACCTCAGTCCTTCAAACTTATTCTGTAAATGAATAGTTTACCCTTCAGGTCAGTGGATGTTGAAGGCACTGACTTGAGAGGAAGCCACATGACATGGCCGTGGCTCCCTGTGATGCACTGACATACAAAAAAAAAAATCGAAAATACTTTTTAAATGTGAAATGTAAAGAAAAAACAAACACAAAGCTTTAATTCTTTGCAGTTGCTGCCATTGAATATAAGTCAGCTTTATAATGGAGACGGTTCAACGAGGTTGAAATGTCTCGAGTTCACTAAAGGAAGAGAGGGATCGTGTGTGAAGCATATTTTCATAAGATTTGTTATATATTTTTTTATTCCTTTATAGTTACTGTGCACCTCCACATCGTATTCGCGAGCTGCTGTTCTCACTGAATGCTTCACACAACCCTCTCATATCCAAAATCGTTTTTTCATAACTTCAAAAATCTTGGACTCAACTGATCCATGACTTCTACTTCAACATTGACATCCTGCCACACAATCCAATCCAGTGTTTGAACAGGACTCATACTGGGCTTTGACATTATTTCAGTTCTGTTAGAAAACGATTTATTATCTTGCTCAGCTCAGCTTCGTGGGGTCACATTTACCTACCAGTGCTCATCCCAGCCTGCAGTGGTCTCATGGGGTCTACCCTGGACCTACTGGGCCACTGTGCCGTTTGAAAAATCTCTAACCCAAAACCAAAAACATCCGCCCTGAAGTAAATGTACGAGGCGTCGTAAGCACCGAGGCTGCTTTCTGAGCAGCTGTTTCTTTCTGTGAGTCACTTTCTCATTGTGAGTGTCAGAGTTCATTTTTCACGTGCTGTCAGGAAGGCGGCTGTTTGCCACTTTCATTGTGAAACTATAAACGCGAGGAAAAAAGAGATCAACAATGCTTCTCTTTTGTGAATAAAAAGACCAAGTGGAAGGAACAGTCGAGGAGCTGCAGTTCCTCACAACTGGTTGAGGTTTTTTACAATTTTACAATTTTTTCTAGGAGAATATCTCACACGAATGAGAGCATCACTGATAATGCCACGAGTTCACTAATACGGATATGAAGTTGATATTGTTCGGTCAGTCTTTAAATGCTTTTATTTGTGCGAAGTAGATATTAAGTTGTTCTAAACGAGCATGGCCTCAAAAAATACATAAAAATACATCTTTGACTCATAGGAGTCAAGTAGAAAGTTTAAGAAATCATTTTGGCGTTCCCAAAGGGGATTTAGTTTTATTTGTTTCTGTGTGTTTATTGCAGTGTCCTTGGGTAAAGACTTGTGGTAAAGAAATTGCCTCCACCTGATTGTGTGCATTGCTACCAGTAGCTGCTGGCATGTGCAGCTAAGACAGGAAATTAAATATGCTTCTGTTAGT
The DNA here is from genome assembly GCF_050575085.1 of Anarhichas minor. Lineage (NCBI taxonomy): Eukaryota > Metazoa > Chordata > Actinopteri > Perciformes > Anarhichadidae > Anarhichas > Anarhichas minor. The sequence goes on from NW_027466453.1 coordinate 21,712,285, forward strand.
TTTTTGTTGAGGCTCATCTGGTTCTCTGTCAGTTGAATCAATGTGTTTGTGATGTTGACGGGTTGGTCCATGCCTGTGTGCACGCGAGCAAACGCATCAATGCAGGTGCAGCGCTGCTTGGTTCCGGTTCTGACTGTAACAGGAATATTTATACATCACTTATGCAACAAATATTTTTAAAAAGTGTTTATTCTGCTGTGCTGTGTCCTATTTTTTATATGTTAAAAGTGGACCAGGACTTGTGCTGGTGCCGACATGCTCCATAAACCAAAGTTAGTCGGGGTATTAGTTTAAAGATGTTTGCGTTTTGTAATTCTGAGTAGAGGCGTGTTGGGAGGGATGAAGAGCCTTTTGGCTGAGTTCTAAGGCGGGAAAAGTCCTTCAGCATAGTTACAAGGATGTTGGTTTGTTGAAGTTCTAGCGAGGTTTTATTTGACTTTGGCTCGTTAACGTGGTTCTGAATTTGATTACTTTTACAAGAGAGACAGCGGGGACTAAAGCACTGACAGGAATTCTCTCAGCTTGATCATTTTCCAATAATGCGAGTATTTGCTGCAATTTCTTTCTTTTTTTCTGCGATTGTAAGATTGCAGATATTTTTGAGGGACAGACTGCGCTGTTAAAACCTTTATGACTTCTCATTAAAGCTGTCGCTTCTTTAGCTTGAAGACACATCTGGAAATGAGACACTGAAGCGTAGATATTCATCGCCCAAACCCCACATACAAAAGTGTTTCACCTGAGGGAACATAAAAAAAGTTGTGTGCCGTGTAATGTGATATGAAAGATGGGCGGGGAGCAGCGAGGAGTGGAGGCCGCTCTCTCATCACCTGGTCACCCAGACAGAGCGCCAGCCGTCTGTCCGCCCGTCTGATTTCCATCCCCCTGGCACGCTGGGTAATAGAGATCAGTAATTGGGTGCTATAAATCCCGGGCCGAGGACAAGGTGGGTCAGAACGGGCTGATTACTTAGGCATTACAGTCAATCTAAGCAAGTCCTTGAATTGAAAGATTTGGTGAGGTGGATTCTCATTATCGGGCTCGGTGCATGTATGCATTTGTGTGAGAGAGCTAAGGGCCAAGGTCCCCTTCCCATCTCCCGTTGTAGGATGACATAATGCAATGCTCCAACGCCCTCAACCGTGCAGACTCGTAAACATCACAACAAATTCATTTTCCTCAACCCCCCCCCCCCCCCAACAGTTTTATAAGAATGTTTTCAGAATCGTCAGAGAGCACCGCCTGGAGTTTTTTAAGACCTCTCTGCTCGAGCGTTAAGGACCTCTGCCCGTGACACATGCGCGGCAGGTTTAATGTTCGACCATGGGGGGGTGTGGGAGGGTGGGGGGGGGGGGGAGGTCCTCCGGTTTTCAATCTGCAACCACGGAAACTCGCCATCTGCCTTCATCATCCCTCGGCTTCACTTTTCACAGAGCGGTGTTTATCTTCCAGCTCTCGGGGTGATCAGCGCCGTCGTTTAACAGGAAGCAGATTGATGGCTATATGGTGAAATGCACCTTTCTGTTATTTTTCATCTCAGGGCCTTTGAGCTTAATCCATTTAAGCTTCTCAGTGAGAGAAAAAACGAGTCTATGGAAGGTGAATTAGAGTGTAAAGCCGATAGTCTTTTCTCAGCATTCTCTCCAGCTGAGGGTGTGACTTACTGGATTATGGGAACAGTAGTTTCTGCTCCAGCCCCCTTAAGTTCTCTGATGTGGCTTTTATATTCCTGCCTATTTTGATACAGTTTCTTTTTTTTTTTTTTTTTTTGTATCGCGAAGCGCATCGACACATTCTGACTGCGAATGTTCTTCATCACAAGTCATCCTGCTCCTTTGTGCCGTCTTTCATTCACAGTGCTTGAAAGTCATTTGTCTGGAAAAAAAACAAAACTGAAGAAACAGCAGAAGCCTGAAAATGTAAAAAAAAGTTATGAATAGTGATGTGGCTGAGATCCAAAATATGGCCTAAATGAGCAAATGTGATAAATTATCTCAGCATACGTTTGGAACTGTAAAAAAAAAGAGGAAAGATATATGACAAATTTATGCTGTGGCATCAGTGCAAACCCCTGCAGTGTGAAGTGTTCCCACTCAGAAAAGCACTCATGCTACCATCATCCCTCGACTCCCATAACAGCATGCTACTTCACTTAGCAGCCTCCATTTGGGATGCAGCACAAACACTGTTTTAGCGCTTTTATCTTAATGCACCGCAACACTCCGCAGCACTAAAGGCACGATTATTATACAGAGATAGGAGTGCCGCGCGTTTAAGCAAGACGTATTTAGACAGGAACCTAGCACCAACCCTAACCACTCCAGGGCAGATGGCTTTGTGACTCTCGTTGCTCATTTGGTTCATTTTGTTGAATGGACTCTTTCCATATAGATTTTTTATTATAACACTAATTCTTCGCCTCGTTGTCCCAGTTCAAACCCTAATCTCCCACTGAGTGTGTTTACTGTTTTGGAGAGCGATGTATCTGCCAGAGAGCAGACTGTTGTCCCTTTAACCATCGGCTGGCTGCTTTGCCTGAGAAATACTCTCAAGAGGAACAGAAGAAGGCAGCTGAAGGTTAGAGGACCACAGTGAGGTTGGGGTTTGCTTTTTTCAGTTTGGTGATGGGAGCTGAGCGCCATATACGGCTGCTGGTGGGCTTTGTGGTGGAAGCCAGGTGTGGAGGTGAGCTACCAAGCAAAGCCTTCGCCGCCACAACCATGTGTGATGGCGTCTTTCATCAGCGCGGGGGGGGGGGGGGTGAAGCGTCCGTCACCCTTCAGCTCTCGGACCCGATGTGACAGCGAGGCTTGTCCTCACACTTTCAGAGGCCACTGATTTAATAGAGGAACAATGTCGGCGCTGACCTCATCCACTGATGTCTTCACGGTTAACGCCCCAACATGTGACACTGACACTCGGCAAGACAAACAGTCTTGTTTGGAAGACAGCAGGAAACATCAAAAATCAACCGTGACGCCCATTATTTATATTCCTAAAGTCTCACAGTCGTGTAGCGTTACATCACATTGTGTCACGTCGTGTTGCCGTGGTGTGGACCGGCATGTTATGAGCAGATCACAGCAGAGGGACCTCAAGCACTGTGTTCTGTGGTCAGTTTATGTGCTTTCTGGCATGCTTATTATTTCATATATGAACTGAAACAAACAGAAAAGTTATGCAAATATTATTTTAAAATACTTTTTAAAAAACTAAACAAGAATTCAACTGAAAATAAACTTGCAGTTAAAGTCAACGTTTTTGATCGACTTGAAATGTAGGTTTATTAATTAGGTTATGCGCTCGGTCGTGTGTTTGGCTCACAGCTAACGGGACCACCGGTGCACACGCTGCTGTGCCTCGCCGCCACTCAGCCGCTTGTAAGCGGGCAGACGGGGGATCTACTGTACTGAGTGCTCCTTTGTAGTTTGATGAGTTAGTTTCAATGATTTCAGAAAAAGAATGTAATGAGATGTCAGGTATCCCCTGATTAGAAATACACCATCAGCCTCCTCATACTGGACCAAACTCTATCATGATCTGTAACAGCTGATGTCATCTGTGTTCATTTAGTTTACACTCACGTAGTCGAGCAACACAAGATGAGAGAGAGCAATGATCAATGCTAAATGAATCAGAACTGTGTGACTCATGTCCTTTTAGTGTCCGGTCTCAATTGTGACAAGAGGATCAATATTTGCTAATTGTAAAAAAACGCAGTCCCTCTCTGAGTTTTGCCCAAAACACAGATTCTTCTTCTTCCGTTTGCTGCTATGGTTTCTGCCATGTTAGCTCATACTACAGCGCAGAAAGGAGAGAGCCACACTCAGCAGCAGGCGTGCGGAGCACCTGAGAACATAGAACGGTGTTCAATCAATCAATCAGTCTTCAATCAATCAAACGTAGCCACATTTGAACAAATAAAGCCATTGACTTGAAAAATGGGTGGAAATTTTGCCATTATTTTGTACGTAAAGCAGAAAGAAAGAACAACATCACAGTTGTCGCAAAGCAGGATGGTTCGCCCAATTTCCAGTTCATTAAGATTATTCTTTTTGTGGAGATTCATCTCAGCGTGTAAATGTCTAATCCAGCAAACATAATACAGGACAAACAGGCTTCATTTCATGTAACATTTACAGGTGCTGCTGCTGCTCCAAGTTAAAATCACGATTAGTAATATTAACATTAATGTGCCAAATGATTTGAGTCCTTGGATGATGACACCTTTTCACAGCTGGAAGGCAGAACTGTACTGTGATGTTGTTTTCTGCTTTACAAACGAAATGATGGAAACATTTCAGCATCGAACTAATCCAAAAGTTACTGGCTAAATGTTTTAACAGGTAAACTATTCATTGTTATTAGAATTCCCTCCCAACCCTGCTCCCTCAGCCATCGGCCCCGAACAATGAGAGTGAGAATGTAGCATTTGTGAAATTACTGTTTCTCAAGGTCAATAATGAACTTTTGTTCTTGGATGTTCTAACTTATCAGAGTTAGATCTGCAACCAAAGAGAAAGGAGGGAGAGGTCAAAGACATTTTGATTGTGAAGGATGCTGTTCAGACAGGCGGCATACAGAGAGAATTCTAGGTGCATTAAATCAGATCAAAGTTGAATATAAAAAGATATTCATCATGATCACCATCTCTGGTATTACCAGACGACAACCTCCGGTTCTGAAGAGTGAAGACAATACTGAAGAGTCTTAAAGCTGCATTCTCTCTAGTGACCACCAGGGGGCGACTCCTCTGGTTGTATAGAAGTCTATGAGAAAATGACTCTACTTCTCTCTTGACGGCGTCTCTACGTCACTCCTCCTCAGTCCTAATATGGTCACTTCCTGTTCACTGGTTGCAAAAAGCCAAGATGACGACGGCCAAATTGCCGAACTCGGGGCTTCAAAACATCAGTCCACAAACCAACGAGTGACGTCACGATGACTACGTCCACTTCTTATAAACAGTCCATGGGTGCTACTTGGTTTCAGATTGTTCCATCTAGAGAGCAGTCTCGTGGATCACATGTTGAAAACTAAGGTTTGGTATCGGCTCCTTCATGGACCCAGAGATCTGTTTAAAGAGAGAGAAACCCAACAGCAAGTCAGCAACAGACTGTAACAGCATGCTCCAGTGAAGCTGCTGTGGTCCGAGCAGTCCGCAGGATATACAAGAGAGAAGCAGCTGTTTTAATCAGCAATGTTTACCAGTTTATGTGAAATAATCGAACACGCTCGACCCAAATAAGAAAAATTCCCCCGTGGATTTCTTTCCTCCAGATTTAGCTCAAACTTATAACATAAAAGTCGTTGAAATAACTGAAACTCAAATCAAATTGTGAAGAAAAGTAGAACTGATTTGAAAAAAGTGGAACTAAAGTAACCTTGATGTGATCCCTCTCCTCGCTGCGCCGTGTTGTGTTTTATTATGTTTGTCTTGTATTATATTCTCTGTTCATAGCTGAACTCTGCTTAATGGACTAACCTGCCAAACTCACAGCGGCACAGACACAAAGAACCTGCTGTTTCTAAAATGATTGAGCCATGACTTGTCAGCGAGAATCTACTTTCGCCCTTGAATGCTAATTAAGTGATGTTTATGCAGAGTCACGTACGCACTCCCAAAGGATCCGGGAGAGTGTGTGTGTGTGTGTGTGTGTGTGTGTGTGTGTGTGTGTGTGTGTGTGTGTGTGTGTGTGTGTGTGTGTGTGTGTGTGTGTGTGTGTGTGTGTGTGTGTGTGTGTGTGTGTGTGTGTGTGTGTGTGTGTGTGTGTGTGTGTGTGTGTGTGTGTGTGGAGGCTGGATTCCCAAACTCTTAAAACAAATCTTAACATGTTGTCAGCATAACAATGTCAATAAAATGACACTTCACTTTCTGTGTCAGCGAGGCTTTTATTTTTTTTATTTCCCCAACTGGAAAAGCTTCAATAAGACCCCCCCCCCCCCCCAAGCATTCTACATTATCTGAATCTGTGACACACTTTCTACAATCTGCCTGACAGCTGCCCTAAAACAAATTAAAATGTATGAAGTGAAAATGCAAATGCATTCCAACTTATTTCAGATAGTTTTTCTGTTATTTTAATGTTTGCTGTAATCATTGTTCACACTGTGCGGGGCAAACCCAGAGGCGTGTTTTATTAATATTTGAAACTATTTTTATAGACGAAACGTCTCTGATAGAAAGGTTGCATAAAAAAAGCTCCCTACAGAGTTCAGCGTCTTACTTTTGTTTTAGTTGGTGATTGCTGGAGACTTAGTTTTACTTGTGGTTGTGTGAAATGAGGTCAGATGCTTTAAAGCGACGTCGTATCGACCATTTTAGAGCGGATGTCAACAGAAATATGTGCGTGCATGTTGGCAGCCGATCCAGACGAGTTAGTGATCTTTAAACATTGAATTTTAAATGTCTCGTTGTGGTTCAGTTGTCAGAATCGATATTCAAACAGAATTCCGTCACGGTCACAACCGTTTCAGAGCAACAGGTGTTTCAGTTTAACGAGTGACCGTGTTAACCGGTGACTTTCAGCCCAATGTGTCCGTGGTTGCTCCTGGTAACTTCAGTAAATGGTTGACTTGGATAATAAACACTGATGAGTTTGTGTTTAAAATAGATTGAAGGCTTTTACGAGGACACATACATGTTCTGTTGCTAGCTGCCGTAGCTACGAGGAACCACGACGCATTGAGTCACAACACCGGCTGCGTCTTTGGCTGCCAGCTGTTAAACATGATGACCACCACTGGACTGTTTGTAGCTCCATTTTGAAAGTGAATGAAGTCAAACCTGTGAGTCTCTTCATGGTGTTTGACGTTCTGTTCATGAACTCAGAGAGTTGATCTTCGAGTGACTTGTAGCTCCTAATGTGTCTCCGGTGTAACGTTACATGTTTCTCCACCAAATACATGTTTACATCTGGACATGAGCTCATGTGTTCTACACACTCACTAACAGCACACGGGTCTGGAAAGTCAACTTGTTTAGGTTGCATTCTCCATCTCCGGTGGTTAACGTCCTTCATAGCTTGACAAGCTGTTGCACTCGACTGTACTCCAGCACACGTACGTACGTCCTCTTTGTTTACAGGGTTAGGGTTCGCTGTAAACGAGTGTAGATGAGCTCTGATTGGTAGATTTGATGTGAAAATACATGATGCATTCTATGTAATCATCACTTTTCATATTTGAGACTTTGACATTGGGTTAAGTTATATTTCCAATGCTGTTGCACGCCGACCAATGATGGGGGCCTTCGGTTAATTATGATAAAAAAAGACTACAAGATTGATCTTACTAAGTAAAACTACAAGACACACTGCAGGTCATTTAACAACACTTAGGCTACTACCTGTTGCAGACATGCGTTAAAGCTACACAAAGTCTTTGAGAGAAGTTCATTTTGGGCCAATTCACATGCAACGTCACCATTGAACCCAAAACTAGTTGGCGAGGGTCTTTCTTTGGCTACAGTTGAACAACATGTGCTTTAGATACGTAAGCCCCTCAGTACTTCTCTTCCATAATAATGCTATTTATTATGTAGTGGAACTCATTTTTTAAAGGAAGAGTAGCAGAGATATCCTGACTTTAAGCTCCAAAAACTGTGGATACTACGTTTCCCATAATGCATCTTAATAGCTTAATTCATTGTACTGCAGCTATGGGTTCATATTGATGCTGAGCTGGTTTAAGTTGTATTGTTTTGAACTCATTTTAACATTGAAAGATTGAAGTAACCTCTGGGTTTTGTCCTTGAGTCTGGAACAAACGTCTGGTTTTAACATCTGAACCATTTGTAGCTCAAATACTAAAATTCTGACCCGACCCTAAAAACCAAAAGGTCGTACGAAGCAGTTGGCATATACCGCCCTGTGTGGATCTTAAACTCTTGTGTAAATCCTCTTGGTGTGTCACCATCTAATCAGCACAATTTGGAAATGAAATGAGGAGCAAAAAGAAAGCCAAAAGAGAAATGAAGTGAGTGTGTGTGTGTGGGGGGGGGGGGGGGGGGGAGTCACCACCGCCCACCGCTGCCTGGCCCTGACACCTTGTGAAGAGTGCTCATTCATCACGCGGCGCAGGGCTTGAGCCTCCGTAAATCACTGTGGATAAAGGACGCGCCATAAAGAATGGAATTGTGAAGGTAAGGGTTTTAAATCCCCCCAGATGATCCGAGATAAACACGGAGAGACTTTTGACAGTCCCTCGTTACCGCCACGAGCGAGAGGAGCTGTCACCGCTCCCTCCTCGCCTTTCATCTCTCGGTAACAGTCTGGCTGCTAATATCCTCAATTATCTCTGCAATATGTTGCTGGGGAAAAAGGGAAAGTTCCGAGGAGGCATTCGCACAATTTAAAAGTTTTAATTTGACAGCTTGTGGTGTAATGATGACTTGTGATGAGGCTAGAAGGGGAGGAGGAGGGGGGGAGGGGGGGGGGCACACGTGACGTGTGATTGGACCGGACTGAGAACGTTTTGTGCATATCGATGTTTTCTGGATCAGATGTCAGGAAGCCAAATAGATGTTTCACAGGTTGAAAAAAAAAGAAGCTCCTAATTGTAAACGGCGGTGTCGTTTCATCTGGAGGCTGTTCGGTTTGAAGGCAACATTTTGTACTTTTCCTTCACCTGAAGTCTTTTTTCCTTTTTTACAACCAAAATTAAATGAATTAAACTCTCCAGACGATAGCTGAAACGGTGTCTCGTGTTAATATCTGTAACACCTTCGTGACATTATCCCTGCCTCGTGTCACAAAGAGAAGAAAAATGAGAAAGTAATAAAGCAGTTTCTGCCGTTCCTAAATCCAGCCGAACGTGCGGGAGAAAGAAAAGAGAGCGTTTGCATCGACGGAGCAGCCGTCCGTCGGATAATGACGGCTAAGTCACAGCGCATGATGGAGACACAAAGGGCACGAGACTGTCGCATGAAGGTTGACTCCCAGGAAATATCCTCCCACCTGGGTACCTAGCCAGGTAATTGTCTTTCACCCCCCCACCTGATATATATACATAGCTTCAACTTGGAGGATAAACCAATCGATCATTCCAAGTGTCTCAAGTAATAAGCGAAAGTGATAAATCACGGATCTGCACTCAGGTTTATGAAATATGGTCCTTCCTGCAGGTGTGGATGCATTATCTGGCGGCCGGTGTTCCCGGGGCGTAGGTGCCGGTGTTCGGAGCACGTAGGCAGTACACTGTGCTGCGACTAATAGGGGAGATCCACCCACGCTGGAAGTGCCCACTCCATCAAGGGGCTTTGTGCTGCAGTGCAATTAGTACACAAAATATTAACATAAGGATCAGACGTGGCGTTTCCGCCGGCGCGCAACTTAAAAGTTCAAGGTAGTACACATCAGCGGAGTTGTGATCTTCTCGCGCTGGAGTAATTGCCTCGGGTTCATTCGGCGCCAATCGGTGGAAAGGTGGAAGTCGGTAGCCTCGGTGGCATAATGACAGAGCACACACTCTCTTTGCTCACATTAACAGCTTTTTCTTTTCTTTTTTCTTCTCGATGGATAAAAGTCCCAAATAATGGCTTCTGTGATGGAGTGAAACCAGGATAACAAATTGTCCCTTTGTGATAACAACCCCCCTGTGAGCTTCGCGGGTGTGAGAGATAGACGGACAGCTCTGAGGAGAGGCAGGTCTGCAGCAGCTCTGCGCCGGGGGACAGAGCTCCACGCTCTCTACACCGGGATGGATAGCGGAGATCTGTAATGGTCCCTCCCGCTTTTTGACAAAGTAACCTAACCCGCAACTTTCATCCTCATTTGGCTGAGTGAAAGGGCACCGGCGGAGGAGCTTGGCCGGAGATAAGTGAGGCCCGTCGCTCCGGCTGTACGTTATAAATTGCAGCTGCCTCAATCATGTGCGTGAGACAAGCGAGCTGTCTCCCGTGACAAGCTCCTTTTGACTTGACATGCAAAAAAACAAATTGATACGAGGCGGAGAAGGAGAAGGAGGGCTTGAACAGAATGAGGGCCGAGCAGCTGTGGGAGGGGATGTCTTCCTCCACAACTTTTAGTTAACATTGCATAATGCCTCATTAAATCAAAAATGCTGCACACGCTTCATCCAAGTACAAAAAAAAAGAAGAAATGATGGCTGCGGGACGGAAGAGTGTCCAGCATTTATTAATTAAAACCCCTCGGATTCTCCTGATTTGTCCACATTTAGAACAAGTGGTGTTTCCTTAAATGCTTAAAGTCAAGGTTAAATACTGGTTTCATTCAGGTTTAATAGTCTCCACCGCCCACCGAGACCAAGAGGGCCGATCCATCGAGTATTAGGGCTGCGTGTCGGTACTTGATACCTTTAATGTATCAAGCAAAATGGAATGGAGGGTCCCTCCATCGAGGGTTCGGGGACGGCGTTATTAGCACAAAGACTCAGTTCAACCACAACAACAATCGCTGCTGATAGGTCTGATTTTACTTGTTGAGGTTTTGCGATAAGCGCCGATATTATTCATAATAATATCAGACCTTTTATGAACAGTTAAGCAGTTTTACAGTTTTTGTGTGGCACTATTTGTTCTGTGGAAGACAATGATGAAGGCTGTGTTGAAGGATTGAAGCTGAATGCCATCAGGTCTGTTGTAGCAGAGTTCTCTGCAGCAGATATCTCAAAGTACAACAGAGACAGCCTGACAGGACGAGGTCCAACTCCAAACCAGGCTTTTACAACTTAAAGATTATTAGGATCAATGCCCGTTCATTTGATTGTAAAACATATATATTCAACATGTATTTATAATGTTTTTTACCCCTATCAGTGGCTTTAATACCATCATATCTTCAACTGTGCAATACTGACAACACGCTGGTTTACTCTGGTACTAACACTGCATGATATGTACTCTACACTTAAACCAATATCCTTGTTTTTTTTTAAATACTATTCTTGCATTTTAACACACTTGATTGTCAATCCCATTTGTCAGCATTATTATTTAAACTGTTATATATTGTAGTATATAAGTTACATATTTCTTATTTCTATTTTTCCATATTTGTTATATTGTAGTATAGTGCGCATATTTTCACAAACTTATTTCCTTTTTTATTTTATTTTAATTTCTCTATGTTTATATATACATACTGTGTGTGTGTATATATATATATATATATATACATATTTACATTATACATCATTATATGTATATATATATATATATATATTCCCGAACAGGAGCAACTGTAACGTAACCCAATTTCCTCCCGAGGATCAATAAAGCATTTCTGGTTGTGATATTTATTTATAGTTTGCTTGCAGGAGCAGCTTGCTGCTGTGTTTATACCCTTCACCTTAAAGAAGGTTGCTTTATTCAGCTGTGAGTGTGACTACAAAACAGAGGAATTGGGGCGTAAATCGAGTGAAACAACCCTTTCATGCTCTCACGCAGCCACACAGGTGTTAATTAGACCTTCTCCTCTGACCGTGCGCTCGTGTTCAGACAGCAACCGATTGTCATCTCACTGAATCTTTTCTTTGTTTACTCCACATATACACGCAGTAGTAATTCATACATCATGTCGTCCGTTCCTGCAGGTCCGGACCATCATTGGACATTTTCTCTGTTGCTAAGTGCCGGAAAAAACCGGGGAAGAGTCTTCTGCTGTCATGCAAAAGAGATTACACAACCTCCGCTGTGCGTTTCATGTGGGTGTAGCCATGGACAAGCACACTGCTTTGTTGATCAAAGTCACGCTGGAACAGCGGAGATATTTGACAGAGGAGTTGGGCTGAGGAGAGAGATGTTTCCTTTTAACCCACACTCCTGTACAGAGTCCGTTCTGGCTGTTCTCGCTTTGACCGCGTGCACAACACACATCTCTCGTTACTGTGAACCAAAAGCCAGGCAAAGTCTCAGACAAGGGTATTAATCACATGACCACAGTTCACCGAACTCTGCCTTGAAATATGAGACTCATTTCTCCTTCCTGGATAATCAACTTAGGGGTGAGAAAAAAATCTGATATTTCACCTTGAAATGCTTCATAACTTGCTCGCGGGATTTTAAACTCGTCACGCTCACGCCTGATTATACGAGACTGAAAGGAAACTAATGAAATAAAAAAGCTGGCATTCTGCAGCACAGCTTCTCTTAACACATGCACACCGCTCTGTGAATGCCAACAAGCAAATGAATAAATCTCATAATAATTGAAATGTACTTTTCCTACTTTCAGAGCTGACAGCAGATGCAAAGTTTTTGTCTGAAACACTGTAATTTGGCAAATTGTGCCCACACAACCGGCTGTGGGAGACAGTCCTGTGCCTTTCTCTCTGCATATGAAGAATAGCACAACAGCTCATACATCTCTATAAACAACAAGACCCTTCCATTGAAGCTCCAGTCTTTCTTAGTCTTTCCTAAGACCTTTACACACCGGGGTTTGGCAAATACATGACGGGAAAATGCGACATCCTTGCCTTCAAATATTATTTGTCTGTGAAAAGGTAGAAATGGATATTGTCTGTGCTACTTTCGTCCTGGTTCAGACTGCAGAGCCTTCGTGTTGTTGTCTAATGAATAAATGTGCAATTCAACTCCTTCCGCACAACATGATTGGTTCATGCCTTTACTGGCGGTGCGAAAGCTCAGAAAAATTTACCTTTTTCTGAAAGAAAGTTCTCACTTTTTGCCCCGTAATATTCTTGTCCTGTGGGAAAGTAAATACCAGGTCGAAAAATGAATTCACTTCATGAATTGATCACATGGAGAAAAAAAAAACGCCCCCACTAAAAGCCAGAGGTGAACACCCAGACCTGTCAATCACAGTAAGCCCCGCCCTAAAGCATCCCCTGCTTTATGGTCTGTTTGACTCTAAATGGACCATAATGTACTAAATGAACATCATGCTGTATTGAAGAAGACTTGAAACTAGAGATTGAGACCATAAACTCATGTTTACAATGTTTACTGAGGTAATAAATCAAGAGAGAAGTAGAGTCATTTTCTCATAGACTTCTATACAACCAGAGGAGTCGCCCCCTGGTGGACACTAGAGAGAATGCAGCTTTAACACGTGAAGCTTTGGCTTCACTTTACCAGTAAGGTCAATCTGAGAAGTGCTTTTGAGATGACTCAAAGCGTCCACCATCAAAAGTATTACTTTTCCTGATATAATTCCAAACATGGTCTCCCATTTTTTTAAAGTTTAGAAAACCCTCAATTACTTGTAATGACCTGAGGAAGAAAAAAAGGACTATTCATGAAGTCGGTCGTATGTTGGAGGTCAAAGTGGTTCCCTGATGGTTCCACGTCCTCGTGCTGAGAGCAAAGCCTCCTCCGTCACCTCCACTGCCGCATCCAATCGTTTCAGGTGAAGCTGTGCTCTTCCTACCAACATACCGATGTTTAATTCATTCCTGGACACCTGAGGGACATTCATAACAACAAGAGAGAGAGAGAGAGAGAGAGAGAGAGAGAGAGAGAGAGAGAGAGGAATTAGAAGGAACTCAATGTTTGCTTTGTATTTTCTGTCGGTGGATGTGGAATGAATGAAGGGCCTAAAACAAGACTAAGGAGACTTGAGACGTTTGAGAGGGACCATCGGGGACGGGAGGTGTAGAGACAAATAAATCCTGTTTCCCTCGGAAGGATGTTTTCTTTGACTTTAGAGAAGGATGCGGGCAGTGAAGATGTTGCCGGACACCTCGGCGTGCTCCCACTTAATCAGAGGTTGATTAAGCACACTTTCCGAGGCATGGATTAGGGGGCTCCCCTCGGACGCCGCTAAATTGGCCGTGAGGGAAGGAAGGCAGAGTGTTGAGCGCTGCCGAGGGAACTTTTGATGTGTCAGTCAGAGAGTCTGGCATGGTTTGCCGTTATTGACCTTCCCATCCTTGATTTGTGACAGATCCCCTGGCGCTCGGGTAGGTGGGGAAGGTTAGAGGACATTCAGCTTTTGAAGAATTTCCTAAATTCTGCTGATCCGGAGGAGCTGCCACGAGCATTCCTGCAATTCATAACAATGAAGGGCATTGAGCTACGGAGCATTTGCAGCCTAGACGTTTTTTTGAAGATTATATATCTGTCGTTTTTTTTTTTTTTTTTGCTTCATTTGACAACAATGGGAAAAGACGTGTGTGAGGGTCCTGGGGCCGATTCAAATCCAGGATGTTGCACCTATGCGGTGTGCATCTCAGGCCGAGGCATTGGGACCGGATCAGCCAGACCACATGCCGAGGTGGCCTGGCTCGCGTTGAGTTCTGATCTTAGTACGTAGGTCTCCATCATCACCCCCCCCCCCCCCCCCAGAGAGCAGACCCAATATCTCTTCAAAACAAAAGCTTTTAAACAACAAAATAAGGGGGAGCTTTTATTCTGAAGATGAAATGTGTTTATTAGCAGCATTATTCTTCAATGAAACTAGAAGCAAAAACAACGAAGAATAAATCGGACATTAAATGAGTTTATCTTCTGTTTTACAGCAACATGAAATAGATCCGATCATTATCCAATCGGGCAGGTTGCTGAGTTCAGATCTGGTGTCTTTCATTTAAATCGAAACAACGGGTTTGACTCAAATTCCTTCAAAATAAAAGCTTTTAAATAACAAAATAACAGGGGACTTTTATTGTGAAAGATTTATAGATAGTTTAATGTGTTTATCACCAAATTAGCAGCTACTCTTCGATAAAACGTGTCCTTATACAAGAAGGAAGAGCCAGCCGCAAAAAAAACAAAGAATATATCGTAAATCAAATTCACCGTCCGAGTTTATCCACCGTTTTACAGCCGCACGAAATAAGTCCGATCACTATCCAATCAGGCGGGTTGCTGAGTTTGGATCTGGAGCATGTGATCACAAAAGTTTCATTGATAAAACCACGGCAACGTGACAACAACGTCATGGTAGTCTTTCATTTAAATGCTAAACGTCGTCGTTAACGGCTTCAACGACTCTGAATATATATTGATATATGCGTCCCCCTGTATGGACGGTGTGTGTCACTTATGGATTTATGGTTCACAATAGTCCGATGCTTTTTCAGACCGGTTTGTAACCCCTTCACAGAGGGAACGGCATTATTCATGTTGTGTCTGTGGCATCGCTATTAATGTAATGAGTCAGGCTGTTAATGTGATCCCGCTTCAGACACAAAAGGGATCTCTCAACCTGAGCCCCCCCTGCAGACAGGAGACCTCTGTGCCCTACATAACAACGACGGGATGTGTCATCGCTGATTTATTTTGCCCTTGAACCTCCCGGTGATGGGACCTTGTGGGATAGCCTTTTAAAACAAGCGCCCAAGAGATGAAATGAACGCTCTGTTCCTGAAACTATTGAAAAGACGTGCGGTACAGCTGAAGGCTTTCAGAGGCAGCGCTGTAATCTAAAATGTGCTATTTCTCACTCGTGGCACAGCTCTGGGCTGCGGCTGATCAGATAGCCGGAGATGAATCTGACTTGACCTGTGAGCAGCAGCCGCCGCCTCCTGCATCGCCCGGCCATGAGAGGAATGTGCAATGGATTCCTGATGGATAGAAATCAATTCAAATTCAGCTGAGGCGCCACACCTCGATAAGGCATTTGCTACACCTATACTCACACATTTCATAATGAATAGATAAGGATTAATGTAATTTCAAACTGTCGGCGCCTGCCAGATGGCGTGTCATGAATGAGATTATCATTGTGGACTCGATGTTATTTACATCCAGGAACATAAACAGCCGGTTCATCCGTGTCCTATCCATCAAGATCACTCCGCGGTAACCGTCCCACGGAGGTGCACCCTCGCAGGTGTTTTAAACAGCCTTATTAACTCAGTCCACATGCTGCTGTAATTAATGTCTGCTTACAAAGCAGCTAATATCCGCTATGTAACCCGGAAAGACGCACCGATAATTACGGGAGCGGTTGAGTGACAGAGATCAGGAAAGCAAATAGAGGAAGCCAGTCCTCAGACTCATCGGGGGGGGGGCAGAGTGTTGGTCCAGGTTAATAGACATCCTCCAGGGAGGGATTAGCTGGAGTTAAAGAAAGTAAAGAGGGAGGCATTTCAATTCAGTATAATAATGTCTTTTTCATATAATATCATTGTCACGGGCCATTTGCAAGTTCCTGGTCCAAAGTATTATGACGTTCCCTACGCAGGCATTAAAGAAAAAGAAAAAACCTCATTAAGATCCGGTGAAGGAACACTTTATTTGAGTTGGACGCCCAGAAATAGACGGCCATCTGTTTCCTGCTTTTGCAACTAGCCAAGAACTAAACTTTCTCAAACTGAGTCTTCAGTGGGGGACAAAGAAAAGTGGACAGAAGACACTAACACTTTGTAATAACCATCGTTAATACATATTTAAAAATAGTTACTTAAACTTTAGAAGCTTAAAGGTTTAGTGAACTTAAACTAGTTAATCTTTCTGTTAAACAAATAAATCATTATTGGTTTACTGATTATTATTAGTGCTCTATTTTATTTTAACAGTACTCATAATAACATTGTATAGTATTATAAGTATCTGTTATTATAACTAATTGATTTGTAAACCTTTATTACCTTGTTTATAAAACATCTATAAACGTTATGGACCATATATTTGTAACACTTTGTTAAAGGTTAATAAGTACTCTGTAAAGCATCTATAAGCATTATTTAGACAGTTCATAATCTGTCAAAGCTTAATAATTGGTTGCAATAGATGTGTTACAGTTACTTTGGTAATCAACACTAATACTGAATCTAGTAATGTACAACAATGACTTGTTAATAAATAGTCTACTAATAGAATGTGATTGTTATCTTCGCTTATGAAACAATGTACAGTTTACAAGAGGTCCCGCCAGGTGTCTGGATCCTTAAAGTCCGACTTGTTTTAAGCGGAGCCACATGTAGTGGAGAGGACCTGATCGATCAGGATGTGAAGTGGCTTAGCCGTCCCTCTGTGAGTCGATAGCTTCTCCCCCAACACGGAGACAAAACACAGGCTCCTGGTGATAAACCTGCAGCCGGTGTTCACCCGAGAAACAACCGCTCCTACGGTTGTGTTTTCATCTTCTGACTTCATTTACTTGATCTGCAGCTAATTGTCCCAAGTGTCCAAAACTTCTACTTCAGCCGACCCGAGCCAGGACACGAGACCCGGAGGAGTTAAATGTTGAATTGACGACACATTTAGAATGCGCTCCGCAGCGCCGTGGATTGAGACAAGGATTTAATTGGCTCCATATCAGGGTCAGATAGCGCCGTTGTTGACTTTTGATTGGAAAAAAAAGAACAAGGTGACTTGATATTGCGGCGATAAGCAAAAAAAAAATCCCAACTCGATGGCGTCGATAGGTTCCTCGGGTGCACGTACAGGTGGCTAACCTTGTAACCAATGACAGTGGCCGCAGTGGCTCGCTGGCAGATACACATCAGAGGTTTTCTGTGGCGAGCGTGCATTGTCATACATTTATTGCTGTGTGTGCAGTGTGTGTGTGTGTGTGTTTTTCCTTCACGATCGCTCCGGGTTGCTCTCGACGTGCTGTTGACTCAGAGGTCAGACCGCGCTAAGGCATAAATTTCTGGAGCGTTGATGTTGTCTAATTCACGGCGCGTCACGCAGCAGCTCTTCAAAAAAATAAATAAAGGTCACCTCCAAAACAGCACTTTATGGCTCTGTATCTGTTTTATAGGCGGCCGTGCAGACTCACCGCCGCACATTATCAGAATCAGAATCACCTTTAGTGTGTGTGTGTGTGTGTGTGTGTGTGTGTGTGTGTGTGTGTGTGTGTGTGTGTGTGTGTGTGTTTGTTACCTCCACAATAGAAGGGAAGCAGACTGTGAGCTCCTGGGGGTTCAGCACACGTGATGGTTAATCAGTTCAGCTAAGTGGGGAGATCTGGTGCTTTACAGACATCAGGACATCAGCTCTCAGCCTGAACAGGACGTCCATATTTCTGCAACAGCCTGGATTACATTCATTGATAAGCATTAATATGGTTTTGACTCCATTCTTCCTACAATACGTGCATAGAAACTACAGTATTTTATAGTTCCTGGAAGGGAAACATCATCATCAAAGTCGATTAATAATAAAAAGGACGATAATGGCGAGTGTTATCTGGGACGGCAGAGCCACCATTGAGCTTTACAAAGTGGAGGAGGAGGAGAAACTGGCCTCCAGGCTGCTAGTGGCAGGTCTGAAGACACAACGTGGGAATGAACTGGGTTTAAAATGACGTTTTTGGTGAGGAACCCTAATTTATGGTCTCTAAGGGAAAAGTCTGGAGAACACATTCTGTAGATCCTGAACTCAAGGGGAGTCTAGACCGGCCCGAAGGATTCACAGTGGAGAGGAAAAAGCAGCGTCGCTGTAAGAGCTGGTGGAAGGAGAACACACACAAAACCAACAGACGGGTCAGGCTGGGTTTTGGTGAGCTTGTGAAAACACAAATAAATAAACTAATAAAGGAGATCCATAAATCAACAGAGGATAAGTAAGGCCAGGCTCTGCCCCTGAACTAAACATTGACCCGACTCTGAGGAGTTTCTACCCGCTGCTTTTAAACAGGAAGCTCCTCCGACAGAAAGTTGGTCCATAGTCAATTCAAGTCCCAGTGAAATGACAAAAACAGTTATAATCCTGTGTCTGTGTGTTTATTGTTCATTTAGCTCCTCTTTATGCCAAATATATGTCAGAAGAATCTGTATCAGGGTATTTTTTGTCTTTTCTCTTCTGTAAAACGCACTCAAATAATTAATGAGCATCATCCTGCACTCCAATCATCCAATCAATAGATTTGAGGCGACCGGCGGTCATTTTAAACCGCACTTCATCATTTGTGGATCGTAGTAACAGAGCGACAGAGAGAGCGAAAGAGAGAGAGAGAGAAAGAGAGAGGGAGGGAGAGAGAGAGAGAGAGAGGGAGAGAGAGAGAGAGAGAGAGGGAGGGAGGGAGGGAGGGAGAGAGAGAGAGAGAGACAGAGAGAGGGAGGGAGGGAGGGAGAGAGAGAGAGAAAGAGAGAGCGAGACAGAGAGGGAGAGAGAGACAGAGAGGGAGAGAGAGTACAGAAGCTAAAGACGCCCTAAAAACTATTGACATTTCCATGTAAAACACTTTCTAATCATTATTTACACTTTCCTAACAGAAATATTAACATGATACTATATTTTTTTCCAAGGGTATTTTCAAAATACCTTCCCTGAAGCAATTGAACCCACCTGCACTCTACTCAACATGGTACAGTCCGAGTCCCCTCCACTTTAAAGCTCCTTGGAACGCTCACTTCCTGTTTGGCAGTTTGGAGTTGGACCCATGACCAGCAGGTAACATGGAGGGAGCTCATGTAACAAACATTTTGTCAACTGAAGTAACATTTAACCAATAGTTACATGTGAGAGGACTTGTGTTAGCAGCGTAGCATGCTACGTCCCTGCTATGCTAACACAACACACAGAGGGGCAACACAACGGACGACAGAGAGATGCAGAAGCGTGTCTGGTTAGCACTGAGATACGTTCTGTTTTATTTTAAATACAATGTGCCCCTTTTAAATATAAAAACTGTCAAAGTGACTTCAATTCCAAAGCGTTTGTTTTGCTAAATGGTGTTTTTTATTTCATGAATTCTATCTGAATGTTTGCATGATCTTATGAAGTCAGATTGGTTTCCCTCTCCTGAACCCGAACATTGGCCCTAAACTCAATAAACCACATTGTCCAGGACACACTATTACACATTTCAGTTCTTTCTCTAAATTATTTATGATACGGTCTCTATCCCAGATGCTGCAGAAGAGGAATATTCTTATATATAGATAGCTTTCTTTACACAAAATCTGAAATCTGATACCTGTGTGCACACAAGGCTGTATATTAATGCTACACACAGTGCAGGAAACGCCGTAGTTCAGAACCTCACACACCTTCATTTTGCACACAACCATCTGATAATAGTGTTCTGCTATGCAGCGGTGAGAGCTTCCTTCTCTGCAGGACTGTTTGACTGCGCGGCGCGTTAATCCAGCGTTAAATGTTGTGATTCTGGGTTTATTTCTGACATTCAGCCGTGTAGAGAATGCACCTGTTGATTACAGGCCGGGCCCTCTGTGCTGACGCGGCGTCTCTTTGTCTGAGCCTGCTATCTTCGCGCCCCTCGGTTCGCTTCCACCCGTTCCAGAAAGCCACTCTGTGTGTCTTCTTTAGTCGCCATCATATTAGTCTCCATGGTAACTCATTTTTTAACCAATACTTCATTGGTGCCAGATGACCCTGTGCTGTTACTTGGCTTCCTCGCTGCTTTGTGTGTTTTTTTTTGGAGATTAAAACGTTTCGAAGGCAAATTGAGGTCCTGCTGGTTTCATGGTGTTGAATGAATATGTGGAGGAACAGCAAAGCGTGGTGCTGTAACACATGGTTTGAGAGCAGATTATGATATGTGTCTGTATGTGTAACACCAGGGGAGCTGCACCATTTTAAACAGGTAGCACCAAAACAAGGATATCGCTGACCCTTTAACACGACACATTCCACAGCACAGCGTTGCTTCAAATTAGCGACGAGACGTGAGAATAATGACTCCGGTTGTTTTTATCTCACCATATTTTGCTTCCTGCAGCTCGACCTGCTTCTCCGTATTGAGCAGTGTCTGCTTCGGGATTCCCTCTGGAATATTTTACGCTCTTTCTCTCTCTCCAAAAAAAATGTCCACAGATAATTGCTAGAAGGCAGCGCCCGGGAAGGTCAGCCAAGAAGCCCGCCGTAGGTGCCAAAGTGAAATCTACAGGACTACAATTACTTGGACAGACTGAGGCGGCAGAGCAAAGTGAATGACAGGTAGGAAATAATTCATATGAATCACCTGCTGTATTATGAATAACCACCTGCTGAGAGGACATAGCACGGTCAGTTATCCTCAGAATTGGTTCTGAATAGCCCGTTTTGTCATTTGTTGGTAATTGCCTTAATTCTCTTGATAATATAGTGAAATTAACCTCCGAGAACATTTCTTCCTTATGGCATTTATGAGACAAGGTTGAAGTTGACATGCCAGCAGTCACACAATTATATTTAGATTATTCCACTCCGCTGCTGTTCGGCTTCCCCTTTTGATGTCGACGCTTGAGAGGAGTCCTTCTCGCTGCCGCTCATAATTCATAATCTTCATTTTACCAAAAAACACGCCGCGTTGAATGCGACACGAAGGGCGTTCTTTAAGAACCCTCCGGATCGCTCACATCTCTTTTCTATTTGGGGGGGGGGAACATCTGACCTTGTAGTGAACAGACTTAAAAGGCTGTCAGTCAAACCATCGCGCCGTCTTTGTTTCTTTGTGGTTGTCATTCTCCAGAGGAGTCAAGCAGCCACTGACTTAAAATCTACTCATTCTACGCTCCTGGCAAAATGCTTCTTTGTCCTTCTTGCTACCGAACTCGGCGAACGCCTCGGGGTAAGGTGGAAAGAAGGTGAGACAAAAAAGAAAAGTTTCAGAGCAGCGTTTGACTGGTTACAGACTGCAATCAAGGCCCGTAGATGGTTAAATAGTTCATCTTTATCTCATGAATCTCTCACTCCACACTGACCTTTGGGCGACTTTTTCTGTCAAACCTGAAGAACAAACAGTCGGAGCCTGTTGACTGACAGCTGAAGGCCTACGTTGCTAACACACACCCTGTATGTTGGTGGTTAGCCATCAGCGATTTGAGTTGTCCTTCTCTTTACAACGGTCAACAACATTTGGGGAGACCCGTCACGCTCTTACGATCGTATTCCACTTGGAAAATAAAGGCTAGTTAGCCTAGCTTGCTAACATTAGCACTGGTTACCTCTAGACGGTGCTCTGTGTTCACGTGAACATGGTGATCGCTCCACCTTATAGAGAATAATGATGACAGAGAAGGGTCACTCTTTATTGACAGAACATCAAATATTATCATCAGTGTCACACTCGTGCAGTATAGATGCCTCTTCAATGACTTAATAAGTTCCATTTAAGCTATCAACCAATGAGCATCCAGCGTTGGAACAAGGTGGAAACTAGTTCACCACAATGTGAGCACCCTCCATTAGTAATCCATTTTATTTCTGTACATATGAAATGTTTTCAGTGTCTTCGTCTGCTTGGTGATAACAACTTTTATTTAATTGAAGTACACAAAGGATTCACTGTCTATCCTGAAAAGAATGTCTTGTTCAGCCTTAATTATACTGTTTCATTTTAAAAGATTAGTATCATTATAATAATTATTTATTATAATTAAACTATACAAATGTATCTCTGTGAAAAGAAGAATTTATCCACATTCTAAAACAGAGGGTTGTGCCCTAATATCGCACTCACGTGGTGCAGGTTGGTGTGTCTCAGACCCCCGTTAGCGTTGCCTCTGATCTGCCTGCACGTTGTTGGCCGCAGTGTTTAGAGGAACCTCAGCCGTTTGTCCGTTTAACCGCCGGCCGACTGACTCGAACCCTCAGCAGCAGCACATCAAACATCACAGGATCTCCCTGCTTGGCTCAGTTTCACACAAACAGATCAAGGGTACCACGATGTTTTTATTCCAGTTGATATGGAAATGTCCCATCATTTCAAAGAGAACTTCTGTTTTATTCATGTCTTTTACTCGCGACTGTCCAATGCGGACCTGGGAGAGCTCTCACCCAGCGAGACGCAGAGGAGGCTTCAGGAGCTGCAGTGCTCAGCACATGCTATTGTTTTCCTGCAGAAAACACAGGGTTTGTGAAATTGAAAATGCACATATTGTTGGATACTTCTGAGGATGCCTATCACCCTCTTCTGCACAGAGGCTCTTTCTGTGTGAGGGTTGTACAGCAGATTGCTCTTCCCCCTGCTTTGAAGACAAATATTGTGAGATGTGTGCTCCATTGATGTCGTGCAGTTTGAAGTGGTGATCAGGTGAGTGGGAAATTGCTCAGGATGAAGGATGAACTAATATGATTTTATCTACACTTATTTAGAGGCAGAATAAATTGATATCTCTTTGCCTTCCGCTGTTGTTGTGATAAGGGCTGTTCACTGCTTTCACAATGGAGTTGTTATTCTAACAGATTGTTGTGAGGGCTCTTGAAATGAGAATATTTGGTGTCTCACCTGAAGCATCTGATGCCTGGACTGTATCCTGAAATGTGGCTGATCTCAGTTTCTGCTTCACAGAATTAAACGTGTATATTAAATAATGCCGATGACACTAATTAGCATCTGTTCTCAAGCAAGATATCTAGAAGCTAACAGGGCAGAGTGTGCAGCTAATTACAATAATTTATCTAGGGCTGCAACTAACAATTATTTTCATTATCTTATTAATCTGCATGTTGTTTCCTTGATTAATTGATGAACAATACGGTTAATGAAATGTCAGAAAATAGCTTGTTTGGATGGTTGGATGATGAATGAAGCTGAGTATTCCTCGTTAAATGAGTCCAAAGCGTGTGGAAGGAGAGCTGGTGCACATACAGCAGGCGTCTGATGCTGCGCACAGCGAAACAGACAGTTTACCGTTCAAGTAACTTTAGACTTGATTGGTCCGCTAAGAAGTGGGCGGGGCTTAGAGTGTAGCTTGGTACGGAGCTACAGAGGACTGTTGGATGGACGGAAGGAAGTCATGATGTCATTGGATGAGACCGGTTGGTATTAGCTCACATTAGCGTAAGATTTTGTTATAAAACTACGAATAAGCAGATTGTTTTCTCTCTTTGAAATGAATAGGTGCACACTATAACTGGGAATGTGACCTAAAAGGGTTAAAAAGACATTTTTCATTCGTGTTCCCACTGTGTGCCGTGCCACGCCCTGTACGTCTCCATTCTCAGTCACATGGCCGGAGTGGGAAATGAACATTGGGCACATCATAAAGAAGCTTGATAACAGAGCTAATACAATTACATTAGAGTGATTAAAGAAAGGTTAAATAGGTGATCTATTACATTGATCTTAAATGCATTCAGACTTAATTTAATTGAACAGTGCTATAATGCTGTAGTTAGAATATGTCCTATTAGTGTTTGGAGCCTGCACGTATAGTGATTAATTATTGAATAATTGTTCATGCATTTCAACACTGGCAGTGCTCTGAAGGGTGATTTATTTTCCTCATGGCTGTACAGAGATAGGGCTTAATTACAGTGGATAGCCTTATCTCCCCTCTCTAATCCTCTCTTCGGAGTCTCCCGCGTTCACGCCATCTAGTCGTCGATATCATCAGACTGTCGGCAGAGCCAGACAGAGAAAGTGATCCCCCAATTTCTCCGTCACATTAGGGCTCATTCACGAGGTCTCCGCCGCGGACCCGAGACTTAAGAGCTCCAAAGTGGGAGGAAAGACGAGTCGCTGGGCGCTGGAGACCTCCCCGTCCAGTCTGAGGTCATCGCCGGCTGCCACATTAGACCCACTGCTGTCTCTCTCCCGGCTGGATGGACTCACCAATGTGCGGTCAAATCTGATCAGATAATGGGCTCACTTTCTTGCCAGGAGCAATTTGCTGCAGATACTCGTGCGCTGAGGCAATTTGGTACAGAACTGTACTGTAAGTCTGTGCTATCGACGAGGACGGCCGGCAGATACGTTCAAGATACGACATGTTAGCCTCGAGTGCATGCAGATAAATATGTGGAATGTGACTTTCAGTTGACCACTGGTTGAATCTGATCATTCACAATCAAACATGCTCGATCCTAATCACGGAGACTCGTCACACTTTAATTACTGTAGTTAGATGGAAGAGTTTCCACCACAGTTGGCACTGATAGTTGCATATTAAATGAATGTAATGTTGGCGGCTTAAGCAGATTGTATTTTGAAGGACCAAACGGGAGCTGATGTTGCTGAGCGACAGATTACTGCAGTCAATCAAGCCTTGACATACGTATCCTCTTTAACATGTGCTTCATGGCAAGTCCAGTCATTTCCACAGATGTGTACCAAATAATCTCCAAATACAATATGTGGCCAAAAGTAAGTGGACACATCTGTTCCTATAAGTTTGGTTCCTAGTTCTTGAATTTTAAACCGAACACACAGATGTTTTTGACAACAGTTTGGGGAAGAGTCCTGTCCACAAAGAAAAGAGCCCAGACTTTAACCCCATCCACCGCTTTTCGGGTGAACCGGACCTGGAGCCAGACTTTATCACCCAACATCAGTGTTGGGCCTCACTCACGCTCTTGTGGGTGAATGGGAGCAAATCTCTGCAGCCAGGCCTGTAAAATCTCGTTGGGAAGTCTGAAAGCAGCGGAAGCTGTTAAAGCAGCATAGTGTTGCTGGAAAGGAATGAAATGTTCAAGATTTACTAACCCTGTCAGACTAAAAACACTGACTTTGGAGGATTCTGTAAAATAAAGAAACTAAAATGCATTCGGTCTGACAAGAAGTTAAATGAAGTTCCAAACATCAGCGCTCCCTAATCTTGAGCGTAAACTAACAGAATCCTTCCACAGCGACACTAACGAGGTGACCTGCATGGTTATTGAAGTGGAACCACACACACATTGACTGTCTTTGAGTTCCTCCATGCCCACCTGTTTTCTGGAGTGACGAACACGGAGCCGAGATGCTCGGGATGTTGACTTCTCAGGGAGATGACAGGAGGAGGCTGGACGTACGTGTGTCAGAGCGCCCGGCGTTACGGCTTGTGACTAGTTTGGGCGTCCCAAACATCCGATCTGCTGCCGGCTTTTTCTTAGTTTTCTTTCAGCGAGATAAACTTCCTTCTACACCGTCGTCCCAGCTGGTTTGGGCTCGCTGACGGCTCTACCTGAAACTGACACAGCGACGAGAGAGCTAATTAGAGATCCAACACAAATGTTTAACGAGGAGATTACATAACGCCGTGGAATCCTGGAGTAATAACACCACTTTGTCATAAGTCCCCTTTTCCTTCTTCTTTAAAATGAGATTTTATTCCTCCCTCTTCACTGTAGTTGAAAAGTCTTCACTTGCTTCAGGAAGTTTTTAATGTAAGTTAAGTTTTGCTCTGTTCACCAGTCTGTCATGATGAAGCACCCTTCCCCTGGATTTCATTTAGTTTTCGGAGATGAATCCATTTTTAAGGCACATTAAGCTCATTTGCTCTCATTTCTTTTCAGCTGCTGATTTTTCTTTTTTAATCTTCTCTATATTTTCTTGTCATTACTTTGCCATTAAGCTACACAGAGACCTTGTTTTTCGATTTGATGTTTCAAATTAGAATAAAGTTTTTTATTTTTTTTACTGAATTGAAATCTCAGCTTCCTGCTCTTCGACGTTTACTTTCTAATTTCAGCATTTTTTTAACAAATTAAAATCTTCTTAATGTCCCATTTTTTTCTTTAGTTTAACAAAGTTTCCTGTCTGCTAACACACCATCCAGGTGGATATTTTGGGGGATGAACGACGTATCTATGGCTGATACACATTACCCTCCAATGAGTCCAGACTTGTATCTGTAGCAGGAGGACCCTAACAGGAAATCACTCATGTCAAGTGGTGCAGCACCCAATAATGTAATGATTTCATGGGAATGTGATCAAATTTGCACTTGAACTTGATTGAAAATGTGATAAAACCCATTATGCATTAACTTGACTAATACCGTAATAAAATGTGTGACAATATTATAAACTGTGCTCATTTTCAGCCCAGAGTTCCACATTTGGTGTTTTAAGAATTTAAGAATGTTATTCATCGCCAATATTGGATTTGAAAATGAAAGAATGACTAAAAGTCAAAATGCAGACTCGTAATCCCTCGGGGTGCAATTGAGTAAAAGTCCCACAAATACTACTTTTAAATGTACTTCAGATTTAAACGTTCTTTTGAGTAATGAGCTGCAGAAATGAGTAAACTGGTAATTCTAACATGTTGAACCTTTATTATCTTCTGGGTGCAATCAGATGAAGATATTCCATGACAGGAGGCCGCTGTCAGTGTACTTCAGTAACGACACTTCTGTGGTTATTTTAACCCAAACGATCTTATCCTAAACTTTATTAAGTCGTGTTGTCTAAAACTGAGTTTCCTGTGAAGACAGAATTTTATTTTGAAAAGGCTGAATGCATGTTAACGAGCGTAGAGCGTGTTGCTGGCTTTCGGAGGAAAATCTGTAAATAACAAGAATTCCCTTTTCGTAGGACATCACACGAAGCGTTGTATGTGAGACTCCATGTTAGTCAAGGCTCAACATTAAGGCTTGCCTCCTTTATGACACACTGGGCCCGATGGAGCCAGTGGTCTGAAGGATGGAAGTAGCTGAGGAGTGAGCCCTCGAGCGTCCTTCTCACCTCTGTTGAGAGTCACAAGAGAAAACGACAGCGGCTCGAGAAACAGTTCCACGAGCTGAAGCGCAAGCGAGCATTTCAATAATCATAGAAACAGGAGTGAAGCCAGATTCATATATTAAAATAAAGATGATCATTAACTTTGGTCTTTGTTATTTAAAACTGCTTAAATAAAACCATTTCTAAAGGGGCAAGTACTATTTACTTTGGTCGAATACATATTTTAAACTGATTCCACATTAAATCTCTGAGAATCTCACTGTAGATGAACGTTCTAAAACCACACATCTCAGCACCCTGTCCGCTAATTATGAAATCATTGCCTTGGCTTTCATCTCAACAATCCTCATCTCTTCCCTCCCCGTCCTATTCGTCGTGTTACCTTATTTTAAACACGTCGGCGCTATAAGTCATCCCGTTTCCTGGGATGCAATCAATATTGCAACGAGGATAACTGAAGAGCGCCTGATGTTACGCTGACGGTAATGGCACTGTCAAGTTTGACAATGTGGAGAAAGCAATACTGTCATTCCCCCATATTCACTTTTTGAAAAATCTCATTTTGCTTTCATCTCTTCACTAACACAGAGCTGTCAACATGTAATTCAATGAGTGTCATCGCTGCGCTTCAACGTTTTGCTTCATCTCTTTCTTTTTTTGCCAACGTTGCTCACACACCGTCCAGCGTGACTTCACTTCTGTTGTGTTTAAATCACGTTACGGACACGTTGGGCTGTAAACTGTTGGTTAATTATCATGCGGAACAGCGTCCCACCTTGTGTATCGCAAAGCTGGGTTTCGCCAAAGGTCTTGCTTTTGTTGTGGCGGAGCTTTTGATCCGAAAGTGATGTGTTGATGTTTACAGTAATGTCGCCGCACAACAGCCGCCTGAAATGGTGAAATGGGCTGTCAGGATGGAGGAAATTGAAACCAGTCAATATCTGAGGCATTGTTAGAACACTATCTCCTGTTTCCAAGAGCACAAACACATAAACGTCCTCATACACACATATATACTCACGTGTGTACTCTGCCCTTTCCCATCCTTACGTCCGAGTGAAATGCGCCTCGAGAGGGAGCAGCCATTAAAAAGTCTGCTTCATCCGAGGTCATCCTTCTGAATTCAAACACGTCTGCATCTCTGCAAAGGATGAGGCTGACGATACTCTTGTTGTTCTTGTTGTTGACAAACCCCATAAAACACCGGCTCAGCTTTCTATCATCACATCTTCTTCATCAGCAGGTAGTTCGTCCAGTTGTCGCGGACATTTTCTAAATTCTATATTTTTATCTCCATCATTCAGTTCCATCCGCTGCTGAAGACCACGTCACACGATCTCCAGAAGAGAAAGGGATGCACGGGTCCAAGGACAGCGGAGGCTGTGTGCTGCACAGATTGTAAAGCTCTCTGAGGCAAATTTGTGATTTTGGGCTTCACAAATAAATTGAATTAAAAAGTTCCCAACTAGACCTTGACGTGAAAGGGTTTTGTCACCCGCAAGAATTAAGTTTTGGGTCGACAGAGACGAGGTGTCCTTAAATTGCTCCAAAAAAAATTGTATTTCCATGACAACCAGGCTGATGAAAAAGCTGAAGAAGTTAATGAACCTCTGGGTGAGATTGTTTGTTTCCTACTGTCCCAGCTATCGAGAGAGAAAACCAACACGTTATTGGGTTTTCTCCATTCCGTAAGAATCGTCGACAATAATAAAAAGCAGAATAACGCTCGTGAACCTGAAGACATTTCCAGACTTTTTCTTCCCTCCGAGAGGATTTGAGTCACCTGTTTAATCTGCTCCCTTTCTTTTACCGGAGATCCAAAGATTCAGACGGATCATTTACATACAAAGGGATGATCCCTCTTTGTCAGCCCCCCCCCCCCCCCCCCCTGCAAGTGACGGGAATTATCCGGCGTGGTGCTACTTGTGTTGTTGGCTTGTTTCACCGCGAGACGTGTGTGAACAACACTTCAGTTGTTTCCAAGCAGGCCGACACTAACAGTCATTTTCATCAGCCCCCTTGTTCAGGTAACGTTCCCGTCAGGCTCGCTGATTTCGGGGCTTATCTCGTTAAGAGCCCCCCCCCCCCCACCCCCCCACCGCCTCGCCGGCAGATCCGTGCGGCTGTCAGAGGCAGAGGCCCGCACATTTCAGGACTATTATTGGTGATTGTAGAATGACACTAATTAAAGTCATTGATGTTGAGAATGAAGCGCCACGCTTCCCGCTTGTTTTGTCACAAGGGCTCAGATAACTTGTCAGCCAGGCCCCGTCGTGTAGTTATCATGTCATTTGTTTTTCAAGCCATGTGGAGAAACTAGCATGTGTGTGTCACTTCATTAAAAAACAACAACCCGGAGATGGGGGAGAGCTCCGCTCGAGGTATTTACATTTTAATTTTAGCAGAAGACATTGGTTTGTTTGTGGCCTGGTGTAATACGATAGCTCACTGAGGTAAACTTTAATCTAGTTTCTATTATAATGGAGCCAAACGGAAATAGAAAAGACTATTTATAGAGCATGTTCCTTCCCCCTCAGCTGACTGGAGTGACATGATTCATATTGGATTCATTATTTTAAACACCGAAGCAAATTCCCTCTGTATGTACAAGTCTGAATGTGTATTGCTTTATTTGTTTTTATGGTAAATAACGTTTGGATTACGATGGCCAACGAGAGCCAACGATTTCCATCGGGAGAAAGTTAATGCAGCTTCACATATGATGCCATTTTCAAAAACACGTACGCAAATCCAAAACAAATACAACGGAAACATGCTGCAGAGAGCCAAAACAAATACATTAACAACCAATAAACCAGGCGGCAACCTCCGGTTCTGACGAGTGAAGTCAAAGCTTCATGTGTTAAAGCTGCATTCTCTCTAGTGTCCACCAGGGGGCGACTCCTCTGGTTGTATAGAAGTCTATGAGAAAATGACTCTACTTCTCTCTTGATTTATTACCTCAGTAAACATTGTAAACATGAGTTTATGGTCTCAATCTCTAGTTTCAAGTCTTCTTCAATACAGCATGATGTTCATTTAGAGTCACACAGACCATAAAGCAGGGGATGCTTTAGGGCGTCGTGCATGTAAACACAGCGAGTGTTAGCTGGTAGCACTGGCCTGATAACTGATAACCAATCATTGATTCTGTTAATAGTGAACATTTACATCAGACGGACACATTTTATCGGATAAATGAGTCGATATGGTTTTCAGTTAGCTGCTAAGAATCACACAGAGGACCCTTCTGAAATGACTCAACGGCCCGATTGGGCACCAAAGACCACCATTTGAACAACCCTGCCTTATCGGAAATAATTAATTGACAAACCTTTGGATCTGAGACTTTTGCTCCAGCAGCCCATCTCGCCTCCCTGTTGTTGAAATGGCTTTACGGATGCTCGAAACATGTTCCACCTTATTTATGGCCGTGGTAGCATCTGGCTGGCAGCCACAAACCCCCCCCCCACACCTGCTTATGATGCAGTGGAGCCTCTATGGGTTAGGAGGGCCAGCTCTATCAATCTGCTCCCTTCCGGCCCCCACGTACCCCAGTGCGGTTAATCACTGCCACTAATTAGTGCTAATTACTCATCGCTGCCCGGGAGAGCCCCCCTTGTGGCTCACACTGATCTGAAGGTCCTCTGTGGCGCCCCGCTGCTTGGCATTCCTCAGGTACGGGAGGAGGTGCAGGGACGTGGGATGGTGCTGGGGGTGGGGGGGGGGGAGCTTATCTATTCTAATTTACCTTCTTTTTTCGAGGATGGGGGCAACTTTTTTTTTTTTGCTAAAGCAAACACATCCCTGGTGCTGAGCCTCCGGTGGCTGCAGGTAGAAGGCCACGTCCCTGGGGGGGCTGCAGCAGACCGGATTGTGCCGGTCTGCTTTGGTCCGGCTGGCGGCCTTGTCGGCATGCACAGGCCGGCCCAGCTTAATGAGCCAGCACCTTTCTGCTCCCTCTGTCATTAATTGTCTGCGGCCGCGACTCCGTGGGTTACGTTGCGTTCGGCTGATCTTCTTTTTTTTCTTCTCTCCCAGTAATTTTGCTTTAATAGATTCAATTTGCTTTCATTTGCTTCGTATTGATTTATTTGTCCTGCTTTGTCTTGTCAACCATAGAAACCTATAATTTCTCACAAAAAGTTTGTGATGAAAATGCAGAGGGAGCAGAAGAAAAAAGCGAATTTAATTTGCTAATATTGAGCGAGTTATGAAAAAAACAAAGAGAGAAATGACAAATGATGTTGATACGGTGTGCAAGTGAGGCTTGACTAAAGCTGCATTCATTTCTTGTGGGTAACAAAACCACAATACAGATTCCAGACCAGCTGCAAACAGTGAAGCTGAATAACATTGTTGTTAAATAGTTTGATCAGTCCGGCTCTAACCCGGCCAAAAAACCCCAAACATCTCATGATGTCCATGTCAGCCCTAAATAAAAACACAATGGCAGCTGATGGGGGGGGGGGGGGGGGGAAGTGAGTAGATTGGTATTTCAGACGAGAGTTTAGACGTCGGGGTCGAGGAAGAGTCTGAAATAGATTGCTTTAGCCTCTGTCAGAGTGTGTCACTGGGAATCAACGAGAGGGTAGAGGCTTCACCTCGCACTGACCTCCAAATGTGAAGCGTCCAGCTCCAGTGTGTGTGACAGATGAAGCAGCCGCAGTCATAACACACACACACAAACACACACACACACACACGCACACACACGTTTTCCAAAAGCTGGACGTTCACTCGGACAAACATTCTGTGATTTAGATGCTGATGTCCAAATGACATCAGCAGTTGCACGGACATTTTGTTCAAAACAGAATCAGAATATCTCCAAGAAGCCGAACTCATCAGTGATAGATCACCCTGCAATGATGGAGTCACTGGATGTAGACCTTGGCTGTGAACCATCCGCCGCCTATTCCAGCCGTCATTCTGCTCCACCTCCCCTCCGCTATCAGCGCTCCTGTTCTTAGCGTCGCCCGAGATGACGGTGATCGGTTTAAAGAAATGCAAACGAGCCAGAATGTTTGTTTTTTTCCCCTGACACCATAATGATAATGTGTGGAGCCAGACGATGGTCCTACAAGACTTAATATCTGAAGACGAGTGAAAATACTGCCACTTCCACAACATATTCTCCCAAAGAAACGTGTTTCTAGAGATGAGAAAAAGGAGATGGCAGGTTGCTGCACACAGATTGAGGGGAAATAAAGTTAATTTGAGAAACATTTTGAACAGTTTGAGGTTCAAAAGGTATATTTCTGACCTTGGAGAATGCAGTCTTTACGGTGGATTAAGTAGCTGTTCAACAGCTTTCAATGATATAACGTTGTCTTCATCAGCAGACAGAGTTTTCATTCTTCCTGGCCACTTAAAGGACTTGCGGTCCAATAGCGGAGGTTGAAACTTCCGCCCTGACCTTGGAAGCAGCCGTCGAGACAACAGTCCCACAGTAGCTCAGCATCGATCGACTCCTCTGGAGCTTTTAAGTCAACGTGAACGAGAGCTCCGAAAATCAAAAGGAAACTTGAACAGTTCCATGACAGAAGGGCTGCTGATTGAGATCATATGCTCCAGACCGGCTAGTAAATGGACCATTTGGTGGGAGCGTTTTTACCAACTGAGTTTCATTCATCTGCTCGAGAAAAAGGGTCCAAATAGTCACGAATTAAGCATCTCTGACTGCCAGCTAACCTCCACTTAGTCAAATATTAATGATATTTAAGAATATACATTAGAATGTGAACGACAAGACAATCTATCATGAATCTAGAAGAAGTCATCCAGTCACATAACTGCAGCCGTGTGATGGAGTTGGAGCTGACCAGACGTTCTCACGTTGAAGTGTTTTTTTTACCTTTTGTGATATTTTCCGGCGAGGCCACGTAAGAGCTGTAGGGGCGGGTTGCACCATGAATAGAAAGGCGCTCTCTGTTTACGTCTCATGTCTTTACTGTCGGGGTGAATAGCCTTCGTTTTTGAAAGCAATCTCCGCCACAGCCTCTCGGAGGACAAAAAAAGAAAAGCCGTCTGAATCAGCAGCGCGTTGGGCGCCGTGGTTAAACATTCTACACAGATGACAGGACGACGTCCTCCCTCGTGCCCTGGTCAGCTGTTTCTATTTCTCTGATGCAGTACGGTGATATTTAATAAAATGTTTCAGGCACGTGTCCTATGAAGATGTAGATTAGATTTAGTTTTAAATGAGATGTATATATTAGCCGGTGTGTGGTGGAACATTATAATCATCTTCAAAGGGTCGTAGTAATGCTGTCGTTCTGATCGGCTACAAGCTGCTGTTTGGAGTCCCAGCTCTGAATACTTGAAGGTTTTCTGTTATGATTACTATAAGACCAAACTTGCAGTAGTTGAATAAGTATGTTATTCACACAGCCTTCGTATGGAAATGTTTGCCCTGTAGAGTCGAGTGAAATCCAACGAGCAGGCTCAGAAAATGACATGACAAAATTTAAATGACAGTTTAAGCACTCGATAGCTTTTGGATTTGGAAGAGAGTTGTTCATCATGTTTACCGTCCACAGGAATAGCATGAATTCATTTTGATTATGGGCGTAGTTCTCCTATAAAAAAGCTATGAATTAGATTTTGCTTGACCTGGACCAGCTATTGCAGTGACGTGCTACATACATGTAAATGCATCGTGAATAATAATCTTTTCACTTAAAATATGGAATGCATAATTACTACTTTTACACTTTAGTAAGTACTTCACTTCTAGGATTTTGTAAGGAGACGAAACAAGAAAGCTGCAGTTTATTTAATTCACATTTCAGTCCAAGAGAAACACGGAGTGCCACTCATCCTGCTAGACGAAGCCGGCCTTCTTGCACTGAGCTGTTACTCTACAACGCTTTAAGCAGCCGTTGTTCCTTTTTCCTCCAAAGTATTTCTTGTCGCGGGACTTTAAACTGAGACACCAAAGCTTTTTTTTTTCCTGAATGAGTTTCTCTAAATGGAGATGTGAAGCCTCTTTACTGTCTGAAAAGAAGTGTACTTCCTGTCAGTATGCCTCCCCCCAAAAGAGTATTCATCTTTCCAATAAGATAAATTCCCTCAGCTCAAACTCTGCTCATTAAACCTCTGAGATTCATTCAGGTTCTATTCTTCGTTAAAGCGTTTTGTTGATTTTCCACACAGTCTAGTGGGTTTTATTCCGGCGCTGCAGGTTCTCCAACAATATGTTTCCTCGGAGGAAACGCTCGTGATGAGAGGTGAGGGGGATCAGAGCGTTTAAACATTCCGGTCCAGGGACAGGAATGTCGTCTCCACTATTGCTTTGTGAAAGAATCTGTGTGGATTCATACACACACACACACACACACACACAACAACATCAGCTGTGTGAAGGTCGAGCTCGTCTCTGAGCACTGAGAAACATGCGCGTTGTATCTTTAGTCACCCGATCAAATTCTTTAAAAATCAAAATCCCCCCCTCTGCCCTCATAGAACAAGCCAAATCTGTGCTGTTTATGGAAATCTTCAGGAGGATTTGTCTTTATTATTTACACACACACACACACCACTTTGAACCCACCTGGCTACCGTTTGCACGTGTAAATTAGAAGCAATATATCTGCAAAGAAAACGGCACAAATGTCACAGACAACATGAGACGAAGTGTAATCTGTTGCATTTCCAACTCTTAATTGACCTTCTGTTCTCTTCACGCTTCTCCTCTCTTCTTATAATTCTCAATTCACAAGAAATATAGTCATCTAAAGGCCATTCTTATTCATTAGACCGGCTCGCGGTGCTTTTTTGTCAGCGGCAGCGAGGGGCCAGCTGACATCTGCTGGCATAATGTAGAGTCCAGGGCCGGCATCGGCAACAGGAACTGATTTATAAGGTTCCCTGTTTAAGTGGGTGTCTTAAGGTAATTACAAACTAGTAGGGAGGGGGGGGGGGGGGGTTGCTGCTAATTGCACCTTCCCTGATCTGTAATGAAGGCCAAACAGCATGAAGGAGCTCGTCCTGCGGAGGAGCGAGGGCGGCTGAGCTTGACCGGTTAGTGTTGGTTTAGCTCTGGGCTGCGGCTCCTCACCTGCTGTTCTGCCGCGTCTTCAGCCAATTTCTCTTGAGTAATTAGCCGCGATGCCACATATGGTGCAATGGCGGAATATCCGATGAGCTGGCGGATGTAGAGGACTCGGAGGACCCCCCCCCCCCCCCGCGGGGACCAAACAGCCAGCGCGAGCACAAATGGGATGACTGGAAAATTCTTTTGACATGCACAATTAAAAACAAATGTTGTTTCCACATGACACAAATGAGCGTAATTTATCACTGAGCAAATGAATTATTAGGACGATTAGAACATGAGGTAGATTAACTACACCAATGAGGCTTGAATTATTAACTATATTTGTATCAGTTGATTAAGATGTTTCAGAAAGAGAGCACATCCCACCACGGCAAGTCATTAGAGGCGGAGTTTTAACGTTCATTAGACGTTAGGAAGCAAAGATGAGCAAAGTTACCCGAAAAATGAGGAGCCGTACAACCAGAATTCATGTGAGAAACACATGCATGTATGACTACTCCATGTATGTATGAAGTATTCACAGAAGACTGGATGTAAATATTTGACAGGATGATGGAAATGGAAGGAAGGCCGGTCACTCGCCGCACTGTGATTGGCTGAGGAGGCGGAGCAGGTTTGTTTTCAGCACGGGCGGAGATGAAACACGAGCAGGTTGATCTCCTGAAGTCTTCAGTGAAGACACTTAGAGGCAACAAAGCCAACAGGGACTGTTCTCTGGGCTCATGAGACATTGGTGAAGATAAATACATAAAGACGCGCTTACAAGGAGAGATTACCCGGGTTTTTGAGCAAATGTTGAGGTTGACAGAAATACATACAGCCTCTCACAAACAAACACATCTGTAGCATCTTTGCATTCGTTCAATGTATTTGTAGACGTGATTTAAAAACTGCGAGGAGGAAAGCCCTGATGGCATCATGATGGAGGACAGCAGCAAGATGATTTAACACAAAATGTTTTTCTAAAATCTGTTTTTGAGGATGCGTCGGTCCTGCGTGGGTAGCGTTTAGACGTCTGTCTTGTCACCGTTGACATTTTATTATTCAACTAGGATTTCAAATATCTCTCCAAAGTTAATATTAAGTGATTTGAGCTGCTTAAACAAACCGTGAAGATGTTCATCGTGCTCTGGTTACCGTGACCGGATGTTAAAGAGAAAATTAAACTATCAGTCAATGTTTTGCAGATACATTCAGTTTGAACATTTTATAGCTTTACAGATTAGTTCATTGTTTCCTCATAATGTCTAAAAACATGATGTGTAAGGCGTTGCAATTCTTTTAAGATGTTACATTTCTTTACGGTGGCCCATCGGTGCCGATGCGATACAACTGCCCAAAACATTTCTCTCAGGAGATACTTTCTGCAACTTTCAGGAACCACAAACAAATACAAATCAAAACAAATACAATCACAGAGACATTGTGCAAATACAAAAATGTGCTGCGAATACAGAAACATGCAAAGTCTAAAACACACACAGCCCTTGATTTAAAAAAAACAAAAAACAAAACACTCTCTCCCGGGTCAAACATGAAGCTGTTCATCTTAGAGCTCCCCCTAGAGGCCGGGAGGACTCGCGCTGTGTCGGGCCCAATGCTGAAGTGCCTTAAACAGGGGGCGACTCCTCTGGTTGCAAAACAAAAAGTCTGATTGTCGATCCAAATATGGTCTCTTCATTTCACTGGTTGCAAAAAAAAAACTAAAAGATTGCGACGGCCAAAATGCCGAACTTAAGGCTATAAAACTGTAGTTCAAAAACTAGTTTCTTATATACAGTCTGTGGTTTGGCCCTTGTCTGCCACCGTACATATAGTCGTAAATACTGTAATAAAAAACAGAAAATATGGTTAAAAATGATGTGAAGGCAAAAATACATGTATGGAGGTTAATTCAAATGTAACCATGAATATTTAAGGATACGTTATGCAACACAGGGATGCACGATATGGAGTTGTAGCTCATTTTAAACACAAGAAACACGATGAACAAACAGAAACAGTAGTACATTCCTGTCGTACATTTCTTTGAATTTGCCTCATAAGGAATGTAAACGGGAGCAACAAAACCAATTCTCTGGGCAGAGAATATGGTCGACATCTTCACATTACAAACTCAACATGAGGAAAACATTGTTTATCAACTTTGACTGATGTTTGAGCCCCAAGCGTCCTCGAGTGCAGCTTGATCCTGGACCACCATGGATCCAGGTCTCTGTGAAGACGTGGGCTCAACAGTCACCGACCTGCCGCCGCTTTCCATCCCACTTATTTTTCCTGCGACCGAACATCAGACAGCCAGGATGCATGCTGGGTAGTGGCGTAGCCTCGGGTGCTAGCTGGGTTAGCTTAGCTTCCGCCTCTGTTCGGTGGCAGGTTTGGCTCGGTGGTCGGCTGCTGCACCTTTTTCCGATGTTGAGTGTTTTTGTAATAAACACGGAGAAACAAGACAATTAGCTACCGGCGGCAGCATGTACAGACATCCCTGCTGTTATCTGTGATTATGAATGAAAAATGTGTTATTAGTGATTACTTTAAATGAGTAGGGGAGTGAAAACGTGTGCAATTATATTTTTGAATAACTTACGACTTGTGTAATTAAAAGGAAATGACAACTTCCTGGCACTCACATTTCACATTTGTGAAGCGGGCACTCAGCGCTGCGCTATGTTCCATTAACTCATATTTGTAGAATACATTCCGATGTTAAGGAATCATTTCGTTAATAGATGATCGCTGTTGTGTAAAACACGGAGACGACGCCGCGTTTGAGCGCCGAGTCACCGAGGAAGAGTCTCCGTCGAGTGAGTGACACAAAAGCAAGATTAGGGGATCAAGTGCTGAGAGATGAGAGAGGAATTTAGTGGAATTGACGGCACATTCAAGGGTTTCGGAGCGGAAGAGAAGACAAGAGACAGGGCGATCATTTTAGAGATTTTGAAGGGTCAAGATTAAGCTGCCTGATAATAAGCAGAATGAAATGAACCAATTTTGAAAGTATATGCTGATGCAGTGTGGAGGGAGGGAGACAAAGAAGGTTGTCAGTGCTTCCACAAATGACTTGCTATCAGACAACCGGCTTTTGGAAATATTGGATTGTAGTCAGTCAGTCAGATTCCTGCCCGCCGCACTATATTTATGCACGGATCATATTCGAGGCCCCTGCTCGCTGCCGTCTCTTCACGGTGAATGCGAAACGGACCAATAAAGAACCCAGATTCCTCCTGGATGTAATTAGCCGATGGTTTCTAATGGAGTCCGTAGCAATGCATTTTCATGCCGCTGTCGTTTTCCCCCTCTTTACCCCGGGCAATATGCCTTGAAGTGTAATTCCTGCCTGGGCGTTTTCGACACGGGGCTATCGATGGCATTCGATCTGCTCAGAAACCCATCATCTACTTTAATAATGTCACTCACTGCCACGTTCCCTCTGCTCGGTTCCCATTAATAGTCGACCTACGTGACGTTGTCAACATTCACCGCTCAAACAACAGGGTCTTTGAAGCATGGCCGGTTCGCAATTGGGTCATTTAATCAATTTATACAATTGAACCTATTTAACATATTGATATGCAGTTACCCAGTAATGTGTGTGGCCTTTTATCCCCCCTCGACTGAAGGAAACGCCAAGGGAGCTTTTCAGATCTTCTGCCGTTATTTATCATGTGACATTTAGCCGGAGCCCTGATGGCGGCAGCTCTCCACTTTAATTAAAGGTTCAACCTCTTCACCGGATGACAAATTGACTGGTTTGCACCTTGGAAAAAAAGTGGAGGAAACATGTCGCGTCACCCCGTGGCTCCTCGCTAACGGCGGGCCAACACCGCGGGGAGAGCCGGCATCTTTTAGTCAAGTCACCGCTGAGCGAGGTCAGAGAACGAGCCGGATTATCTACTGCGGCGCTCTCTTACACGGAATAGAACAAAACAATTTCCTTCTTCTATCGGTTCTGTTCTAAGCTTATCTTTCTTGGACAAAAAAATACCCCAAAACATTATAAAATAGATGTTTTTCTCTCTTTTTGTTTGTCCTCATTATTTCCTCCTTGTGCCGTTCTTTTGTTAAGTTTCTTTTGACCTTCTGTTTGTGCAGATGCCGAGATCTGCAACTCCCGTCGGTAGCAGCAAATGGCTAATGGTCCGTCCCCCGGTTATTTTACGGCAGGCTGGAGAATATGTCCACTTTGCATGGTTCCCTTCTTCCATTTTTCAAACTTCGCCTGAGTTGGGAGGTGGAGGGGGAGAGGGGAGGGGGAGGGTGGGTGACACAGCTTGAAACGGGTTTCAGGAGAAGCAGCAACACAAATGGAAGAGTAGGCCCAGATGATACAATCACTTTGTTCAGCATGAACACTTCTGCAAACATGTTCGGGGGGGGGGGGGGGGGGGGTCTGCGGGGCAGGCGCCAAGGCTTCTGTGTAAGATGAGATGGTGTAAACAGGCAGATTGGCTCTCTGCTCCACGTTTGCTCCTTGAGATTTCATGCTGGCTGGATTTATAGAGAGTCACAGTGCAGAGGAATCTGCCTTGGACTCCTCTGGGGCCAGTATGAGAGAGAGAGAGAGCACAGAGCTGTGAACTCCAGATGATAAACCAAATATAAATCTATATTAAAAAAACCAGAATGAATACATCCACCGTCTTCAAAATAGATGCCCATCTTTTTAATGTGGCTTTCACATCAAGCTATCCTTCCTCCTCGACCTTCATGTTCGTATATATCCACACTGTACGCTCACATGTTTTATTTTATAAACACTTTATATGTTCTTTGTTGTCGTTTTCTGGAGCAGCCGAGGCTCTGAGCGAGAACTGCTGTCAACAATAAAATGAATTTCACGTTTACTATCGAGGGCATGTGAATGCAGCGATTAACGAAAATAAATCTTGAGAACAATATGCATTATACTTGGTATATGATGACCTGAATATGTTTTCAAAGAAGAACATGACACTGAATCTGCTCTTTTTAGTTAATACGTTAGATGTGCAGTCTCTGAATTACTGCCTCCATCAATCCTCAGTCTATGACAAACCTGTGCTGCTGCTCAGCTCATGTGAGGAATGTCTCGTGCATTCTGTGCCATGTCCTCCTATCAACATGTACTAAATACACACGTTTAAGAGCTCCGGTTCGTTGCTCTTGACCACCACAGATGGTGTAAATCCAGATTTTACAATATGTCATCCAGAGTTTATAGAACTGTCGTAACATTTGCAGTTTGAATTCATGAACCCTCAAAACACACATTATCCTCAGTTTGCAGCCAACGCAAGAAAAACACATTTCCTAATATCAAGTCATGGAAGGTAACCAAGTACATTACTCAAGTACTTTATAGTTATTTATTTAATGTATTCTTATTTCATTTTACTTTGTTTTTGTCTTGTGTATGTTTGTATATAATATAGTTATGATATTATTATGAGTACCCAGCACTAAAGTGATATGTTGATCTGAAATGAGCCACATAGAGAGAACAATACATCTATTTGTATTATTTTGATGCAGATTGTTTTTGTGTGT
Organism: Anarhichas minor; assembly: GCF_050575085.1. Classification (NCBI taxonomy): domain Eukaryota; kingdom Metazoa; phylum Chordata; class Actinopteri; order Perciformes; family Anarhichadidae; genus Anarhichas; species Anarhichas minor. The sequence goes on from NW_027466453.1 coordinate 21,753,084, forward strand.
TTTTACTAAAGTAAGCAGTTGACCTTCCAACAAAAAACAATAACAAAAAAAGACAGAATTTATTAATATAAATTAAATTAAATAATAATGAAATTACTACAAAGATGATTGCTGACTTGAGATGTGATTGAGCTTCATCAAATATCTTCACACTGCTTTTATTCCTCTCCTGGTAACTGTTCAGGTATTATGTACATTAAAACATGGCATATAAAAGAACATATTACCTTTTACTATTCATGCCCGAGGGGGGAACCTTTCTCCCCGACGCAGACGACAAACTAGGTGCTAAATTGATCCTTAACGACAGTGAGGGGGGGGGGGGGGGGGGTATTTCCTGTTTGCATTATCAATACACCAAAGCAGTAAATGTGGAGGAGGAGCAGCTCGTCAGAGGGACGAGGACCGATGGAGCTCCTTAATAACGGCCCCGCGTAGAGGCGACCGTTGTCTCGGCTGTAGGCCCTATACTTCCTTGACAGCCCCTGGGATCCCTTTGTCCTGTTGTAAACTATTCCAAAGGAAGGACATTTAATTGCCCGGCACACACTAATGAGTTTGCAAACTAATTAAAGGGGCTATATTACGCCCTGTGGAGGCCCACATCACTAAGAAAGCCAGGGACATCTTTAATGAGGAGCCTTGATAACCCTTCAAAGGAGGAATGTGTAGTGTCTGTAATGATGCCCAGGGTAAAGCCGAGCTCAGCCAGGGAACGGTGTGCGAGTGTGTCGGTGTGTGTCCCTCACCTCGGGTGTGTGGAGACTTGCAAGCAGATGCCAAGTGTTTTCAGTCCATCGCCCACAGCTACCTACCTACATGTCCTAATCAAAGAGTTTCGCTCTCCCTCCAATGGGTTCAAAGATAGCAGCTCCGGCTCTCCTCTCAGTGGGTGGCGCGCCGAGATTTCTAGCTTTGTTTCATTTTTCTTCTTCCTGTATTGTCTTATTTACTTCAGGATCATTTGACTTATTGAGGAATCAGAGGAGCGTTTTTCATGAGCGACTCGAATGACCTATATCACATGTAAAGAAAGAGGAAACATGGAGAGGGAAACGTCTTGGCTGAGTGACGAATGTGCCATCAGAGTCGATCAAGGTCACGATTAGTCCTCGTTTGGACTCGCCTCTAACAAGTTAAACTCTTGGACTGTTGAGGTTCTCTGCCTGAGCTCCTGCTGTGGCTCCGATGCAGCCGGCCGCCTCCTTCTCACTCTGTAAAGTCAGCCCCCCCCAAATCCTCCAGTAAACAAGTGCATTTTTTTTTTGTGTGTGTGTTTGGTCACAATATTTTCCTCCCAGACAGTGACGGCTGTTATTTCGCCCGTGGCTCCTGTCAAAACTAACACGGCTTAATTGACTGCGAGCGAATGAGCTCCTGGATTGATCCTGTCAGCCTCCTCCAGGAAGTGATGTTGCTCCATCTGTGAGGCGCAACTCCAGCGACAGCAGCAATCTGTTGCTTGGGAATGAGCCAAGGCTTTAAAAAAATAAAAATAAAAAAAAAAGTCAAAATTACAGAAAGTACCTCGGGCGCTGTGTGTATTCTGATCAGCTGTCAGTGATGACACACTCAGATGAACGCGTGCGTGTGCAAAGTGAAATACCAGGCAGAGACATCCACGTGCACGCGATGTAATTTTTGCATCATGGTTCGCAATGTGACATTCAAGGAGGGCCTGTGTGTCTCTCCCTGAAGGTACGCCAGCAAATCAGAACGGTCGTGTCGGGCTTGTTAGACATTTGATGTGAGGCTGGTTGTCCTCGGGGGGGTTTATCCAAAAAGCAGCCTGTCATCCGTTCCTGCAGCGCCGCCATTTGTCCAAACAATCGTGGCACACTGTCATCTCGGGTTTTTACCTGTAACTCAACGCAGCCGGGCCCAGTCGTGACCCCCAGCCTCTCTCCTTTTTTATTTTTTATTCCTCTCTCATTCTTTTCTTTCTCACCCGTCTCTCCCTCTTATTTTTCTTTAGCCAGCGATACCTGGGACATTTCTCACCCCGGCTAAAGCGGGCGATGCGGCAGCACCTTCTGGCTCGATTAAATATTTAGACGGCTGTCTATGTAGATGGCGGCTCGGAGACGCAGGAGGAATAATCTGGGAGACAGCTGCTGTGGCACATCTGGGTGTCACTGATAGCGGGGGAAGGTGTGCGGCTGGTGTTGCTCTGGAATGTGTGTGGGGGGGGGGACTTAAGAGACACAGCTGTCAATCAGCCGGGGCAGCAGAAGCTTCATGGCGTCCCCACATGGTGGGTCGGCTCACACAGACTGACGTCTGACAGACACTGACGTCTGAGCCGGATGCACTTTTTTCGGTGGAGGCGACGACCATATGCTAATGCTGCCGCTAGTCGAACGGTTCAGCCCCCCCCCCCCCCTACCAATACAGTTAGCTCTCATGTTAGCATGCGTGCTGCTGCAACAACGCGCCCAAAGATACATTAATGACTTTCTTCTTTCAAGTGACTTCCTGCAGGAGACGCTTTTTTAAATAGCACTGATCCGTGTTCAGGTTCGCCGGTCACAGGAGGTGGCTGTAGGTGCAGTGTGTGTCAGACACATTTTGAGGAAGATTGAGTGTGAAAGGCCGCCCGCTTCTTCAACCCCCCCCCCTCACCTGCTGCACGGCGGCGCTACGAGGCCCGGCTGGCCTGAAAATCACTTTGTGTTCCTCTCTCTCTCTCTGTCTCTGTCTACCTCTTCCTCTACCTCTCTCTCTGTCTCTCTCTACCTCTTCCTCTACCTCTCTACCTCTGTGTCTACCTCTCTACCTCTTCCTCTACCTCTACCTCTCTGTCTACCTCTCTACCTCTTCCTCTACCTCTCTACCTCTCTCTCTGTCTCTCTCTACCTCTTCCTCTACCTCTCTACCTCTCTGTCTACCTCTCTACCTCTTCCTCTACATCTCTACCTCTCTCTCTGTCTCTCTCTACCTCTTCATCTACCTCTCTACCTCTCTGTCTACCTCTCTACCTCTCTCTCTACCTCTTCCTCTCTACCTCTCTCTCTACCTCTCCACCTCCCTCCCAGGCACATGCGATATGGATGCGTCTCGGGCTCGGCCCGGGCCCTCCCGACACCGTGATTAATGGCACTCGCTTCTCTCCCCATCTCATTCTGTTACTGTCAGAGTTAAGTGGGCCGAGGACAATAATAAACAGTCAGTCTTCTGTGAACCCCCTAACACGATCATTCCACCCCACCCGATTCCCCCCCCCACCCCCCTTTTTCCCGATGAGAAAAAGAAGAAGAGAGATGGAGTGAGAGATGGAGAGGAAGTGTGTGTGTGTGTGTGTGTGTGTGTGTGTGTGTGTGTGTGTGTGTGTGTGTGTGTGTGTGTGTGTGTGTGTGTGTGTGTGTGTGCGCGTGCTGTGCTACGAGTTAAAGACACAGGAACGGGGCTCGGTAATGAAAATGGAGGCTGGGAGATACGTCAATGAATCAGATTGTCTCATAAGCATGTGAAGTTTAAAGGTGTCACGTGGTTCAAATCACAACAAAAGTATGAGCGCAGGTCTTACAGCTTTCTGAAGTGCAAATTATTTATGTGCATTTCATACATTTTTACACCTACATCCCCTTATATATGCTTTGCCTCCGACTCCATACAGTATGAGTCAATAAGCAATTAGCTAAGCAATACGCATAATTGCATATAATTGCTCGGTAATACGCGCGGATTGATTAAAGTCTGCACTGCCTCACGACAATAATAATGCAACTCTGACGACAATTAATGCAGACGTGATCTTCAGTGTGATAATTAAACAGTTCATGGAACTAACGAATATGTTTCAATGCTGTGTGCAGATCGAGAGAAACCAGTGGGTGGATAGTACATTTGGATGAATCATTGCAAATGGTTTCGCAAACTGGTTGTTTGTGATGTAAAGTGTACATCATTCGCAGTAAATGGGCTAAAACATGCAAAACTGCTTTAATATATATATATATATATATATATATATATATATATATATATATATATATATATATATATATATATATATAGAAGCGACTCCCTATAGAAACCTCTATTCACCAACCACGTCAACGTGTAGCCATCTTATTTACAACTGCTGAGATATCGGTTACCTGCCAATCAAGAGGATTTATTCAGAAAACATTAATAAATACTATAAACTCATCTCACTATAAAGATTTGGACACGTGGTTCAATAAAAGTAATGAACAAGAGATGACTCATTTTCTTAATATTTACTAAATAGTCAAATATAGTCAGAAGAAAAAAAGCAAACATTGTTTATAAGTCGTTATATATTCAGTCATTTAACATAATGATGTACGATATAATCAGTCGTATTGATGCATACAAATGTCTGATCTGCCTCTTCAAACCAGTGAAAAGACACAGAAATTGCTCCTAGAAAGGAAATCTGTGTTGACTTTGGCACGTATTTATTATTACCTCCCCCAGGAGATCATGTGTTCGGTCATGTACGTGCATCTCTGTGTCTGTCCACGACTGATCTGATCTCTCGCATACTGCTGGACCTCTCAGCCTCATATCTTTTCTTGTGCTCATGTATGACTCTCTGCTCAAGGAGCTCTCGTGGTTGCAGTGATTCACACTTTTTAAAAAAACATTTTATTGACTGTTTTTTGATACCTTCATTGACATCTGACTCACTACTATCAACCGGCCAGTAGGGGCCGCAATTGATCAATAACCTGCTTCAGTTTCTCTCTGCTTTCTGTGTTATTTCATAACCCGAGAGTGTTCGGCTCTGGTCCCGCCCTACTCTGCTGTGATTGGCTAGTACGACTGGACAGGAAAGTGCATGATAACAATATTTGCAGGATGGTTATATATCTTCAGGCCTTTTAAAAATGCTTCACATGAAACAGGGAAAAAAGTAAAGAACAGGATTTAGATGTATGTAACCTGTCATGGTGGGTCTCAGGTAGACAGTGTATTTGTTTCAAAAGACTTTAAGGAAGAAACTGATTAAGAAAACACATCTTTCAGTTCTGACTGACTGACAGAAAAGGAAAAACATTTCAGATAACTGCAGCCAGAAGAAAAAGAAAAGCGAACAGAGCGATCGAAGACAGATCTCAGACCTGCCGTTTTCAGTCACTGGTGAGTTTTCTCTTCCTGCAACTCCAGCTTCCTCCCTCCTCTTCCTCCTCCTCCCCCTCCCTCCCTGGACCTGTCACTTCACTCTGCCATATCCTCTTCAGTCGAGCACTCCCTGCTACTCTCTCTCTCTCTCTCTGTCTCTGAACGACACTGAACCAACCCGCCACACCAGCGACACAGCATCGTCCAATCCTCCCAGGGGTTTCCGTACACAGGCAGGAATAAAGTCAGCGTTTGAGTTCCAGTCTCTGACCTTGGTTTCAGGGCCCTTTCGGAAGCCTCCGCCGAGGCTGTGGGACCCTTCACCACCATTACCACCTCCTCCTCCTTCTTCTTCTTCTTCTTCTTCTTCTTCTTCTTCTTCTTCTCTCTTATTACTGGGGATGACCTGCCTCGCAGCCCCTGGGCTCAGTGACCGAGAAATCCTCCGGCCCCCCCCCCCCTCCACCCCACGTCCTCCTTGCTGCTGGTGGATTCGTCTTTGTGTCTACCGGAGTGGCCTCGGAGAAATGAAGTGCCATGATCTCATCACGCCGAGCCCATTGTTTTCACTCTCATGCACACTGTGTAATAGCCATGGAGATAAGGGGATGATTCAGGCCTTTCACGGAAGGAAATGTGAAAAGCCTGCCTGTGAAAAAGTGAAATTACTGTTTTGATGGCTTTCGATGGTGGGGGGCATAATTGCTGGATGGAAGGAAGGATGGAGGGTGAAATACGCATAGGAGATTAGTATTTCTAATACTGGAGACGGCTGGTAGGAGGCCCGCCGAAGGTTATGCACGCAGTGGGTAGTTCTAATGAAGCTGCCATGTATGCAGAACAGCAGATTGACTGAAATAGCTCATTGTTCTTCTTTCCACCGCAACCTTTGCCCCTCTGGATTCAAACTACACGCCTGATGGCAGCGCTGATTATGATATTGTTCGATGCTCATGCCATAGTACCGGTGATTATTTTTCACATTGTTTGTCGTCGCCGGAGCCTTCAGGAATGGGGGGGGGGGTATTTTTGGCAATGGGCATAAGGCTCATCAACACGTGCCGACACCACGGGTCAGAGGATTACAGCTTGTAGTAATGGCAGGGGCGAAGTGTAAATAGTATAAATACTCTGTGGGATTATAATTAGCGTTACTCCGCACATTTGGACACACTCAAGTGGAACTAAAACCTTATTGACTTCTGGAGACAATTTCATATTAATGTGGGAGAGTGGGGCTGGTGGGGCTGTGTGTCCTCTGGGTGGAGAGGCGGTAACATGGAGGCGAGCAGGACGGGGTTTCCTGGTGATGCTGGGGCCTGGACATGAGAGGAATTAATGTGGATCTCATCCGCCGCCACCACTCCCTCAAACACACACACACACACACAAACAAACACACTTTTTCATCTTCCATCTCAGCATTCAGCATATGTCCTCCTCCCTCTTTGTCTCCCACTCTCCCGCCCTTCGTTCTATCCACACATTTCTCCCTTATTTTCCATCCAGGACTAGTGGAGGTGAGGGGGGGGAGTTGTAGAGCTAATTAAGGAGCGGGGGGGACGCGGGCAGCTCGACAGATGTGCATCGAGATGGGCGCTATTGAGTAGCGGGGATAATGGCGTGTGGACCTGGTGGGCAGCGGGGTTGTGTTGGAGGGAGCGTCTACCTGGGCGTGCATGTTAATCAGCGCGCCTGTCTGTTGAGAGCCGGGGAATTAAGGGGGAAGGGAAGCGTGTCGCCAGCCTCCAGTGAAGAGACAAGGCTGGCAAGCTGATTAAGAGCACAAATTTGCCAGTTTGGTCAGACAGGGAGAGATGTGTGTAGGAAGGAGGAAAAGGGCAAGAAAGGTGCGTATTGATTAACAGTGCTGCTGCTGGTGGGTAGAAATCTACCTGCCGTTGTCAAACAAAATATTTCACAGCACTTGAAGGCATCACGATACTTCAAAGGGCTCAAAAAAACAACAACCAAAAAAAAAAAAAAATGGCCATGGCATATCTGCAGAGAGGCTGTGGAAGTTGTTGATGAATGTTAATAACTTCATGATTTCTCGGCCCCAAGATCTTTTTTTTCAAAAACTCACTTTGCACCAAACAACAAAAAACAACAAAAAACTTGCAGCCTGATGAATTTCATGACATTCACAGTCTCCTTCATGTCCACATGTATTTTCAGCTGCTCAATAATGGAGGACGGAGCTCCGGTGTGCGAGCGAGCAACGTTCCCGTGATGAAAGCGTTGGCCTTGTCTTCTTCAGCCTTTTGCTGTAGTTTACATCTTAAAGCTGGAATCACCAAAAGATTACTTTATGTTTTACTCCAAAAAATGACTGCCGGGGCCTTTAAATAGTCAACGCGAGTCATTAACCTGCTCTAATTTACACTGCATGGCAGTGAGCAACATACAGGATGAGGATGCTCCACCACATTAATGTTAAATATTCATAGACGGGGTTTAAACGTAAATACATCACGGGGATGTGAGTACACTCTGATACAATACAGCGATGCAAAAGTGTTCTTTTGCATCGCTGTATTGTATCAGAGTGTATCAGAACACTTTTGCATCGTTTTTGATCACACAACACATCATGATATCCTGTAATCATCCCTCATTGAGAAAAAGTAGGAAAAAAAAACACTTTTAATGATGATTATTATAATAGAATCTAAATCGTAGATCTTTAGGAGAGCCTGCGTCTGAATATTTGTCAGGTGATCACGAGCTAGCACCAAATGCTTCCGTCACAGTGTCCAAAGTACAACGTAGAATTTACTGCAGAACTATTGGGGAACATAACTGTGTTCTTTGAGACCAGATACAATCAAATAAGAACCAAAGACTAGTGAAGTGCAGAGTTGTATTGAGTTACAAAATGTGAAAAGTGCCGTCACACATGTCGAGACTTCCTTGTTTCGTTAAAAACAGAACACTTTTTTTTAAAAAGAGCAGATTATACATCATTGCTAAAAACAAATCGTCTATTAATTGTCCACAATTTAGTTCATCAGCGAATCATTTCAGTCCCACTCGCTGCTTCTCTTCGCTCTCTTTCAGTATTTTAAGTGGAGTATGTTTTGGTTGTGGACTGTTGGTCAGATAATGTCATCAGAATATCTCACAGCCGTAGTCACAGAAACTCCTACGAAGAGAAGCCGGACCTGGTCGGATGCCAATTAGCAGCATTTCTCATGTAGAAAGAGGAAGCTTTGAGGTTTCAGAGCAACAAAAACAACTCACACAACCAGAGGAAGAATCTGTGTCCAAGCTGCAGAAACACGCCAAAAGAAAACGATGTATTATCTAAATAAATATAATGAGCAGTTTTAACTCAAAGCAATCCAGAGGGGTTCAGAAGTTAGCAGTGGTTTAGTTCCTTCAAACTAGTGAAGAACGCTTCACCCGCTGAGTGGAAGTGAGAAGCAAAACTCTGATATGATAATTAAATAAGACAAAAGAGATTTGCTTTAGTGACACCTTGTAAATAAAACAAAAGTGTTTCACACAGGAGTGAATATACTAGTTCACTCGTTCAGATAGATGCACAGCAACATGCTGAGCTATCTGCAGGTTTTTAATTAGAATTATCTTCCACCACCACAGCCTTGTTGTTATTTAGCCGCTAAAGGTTTCCGGGTATTTATCGACATTTACTCTCCCAGGTCTCTGTGTCTGTCGCCGATAATGAGCAGGGGGAATTCATTTTTAACACTCAGTCATTATCTGTGTGTTGGAGTAGTCTTCCTTTTAATATGGTAATGCAGGCTGATATAATCAGCTGGTTAATTGTGAATCACTTCAAGTACGACACGTTTTTTGGGGGTCTCTCTCTCTGTCTCTCTCTCTCTCTGTCTCTCTCTGTCTCTCTCGCTCTCTCTCTCTTGCTCTCTCTCTCTCTCCCCCCTCTCTCTGCCGGAATGAAGAAATCACAGCCACTCGGGCGGCTCAGAGTTTGCCGCCGATGTGTTTGTGTTCTCGGGAGAGAGACGCCGCCCCGCCATTCGATCCAGCATGGAACGAATCCAAATCACACACAGACTCCTATAGAAACGTGTAGGCTGGCGTGACAGCTGTATCGCTGTTAGTGATCCCACCACCACCACCCACCTCTGCAGCTTCTTTTTTCATTCATTCTCATCTCGCTTTTTATTCTTAAAAATCCACCTTTGATTGCCATTGATCCTCCCGTACGGTTGTTTTATACCTGCGCGCTATTCATGTCACAACATCTTAAATTAATCTTTTCTTTATTGCGCGTTATCCGGAATGATGAAAGCAGTGTTCTCCCCTTGTCCCCACGGGGATGCTGGTGCTTTTTTTCCGCGGGAGAGGATGGGATCCTGACTTTGTTTTTCTCCTTCGGCTGTTATTTCCCTGAAGAGGAGAGCGGAGTGAAGGGAGCTATGAGTGATCGACTCTGCCTTTATTTTCCAGGTTTTCGGGGGATTTGAAAGTTATTGAAAGTCTGGGGATGGGTGACAGCTCGGAGATGTCTGCGTGACGCGCCGCCGCGTGTTTGCGTCCGGCCCTCGCAGGCTTTCGCGAGGTCAACGGGGCTCCATGTTCTCAAATACACGTTATTCTTTGCGGCCAATCATTTTTTCCTCACACATGACATCTCTGCCAGATTGATTTCATTCAGCTGTAGAGGGCGGCAAGATCAAACAAACGCTGTCTGGAATAGCAGTGCGGGGAGGAGGAAGAGGGATGAGGAGGAGGAGGAGGGGGGGGGGGGGGGGGGGGGTCAGGGGTGGGAGGTTGCTCGCTTGAAAAGACAAAGTGAGTGATGGAGAGAGAGACAGAATCCGTCATCCAGTCAGCGCCGTGCCATGTGGCGACATATAGGTGTGACTCCATAAACCAATCCTTCTCACAGTGAGGTGGCGGCGTTTTTTATATTATTTTTATTTTTTTATTTTGTCGAGGCGGTGGCGGTGGCCCCCCCCCCCCCCCCGATTCCTTCACGATGCCTCTGAGTACCCATGCAAGGAATAATGGATGCGTAATACGGAACGACAGCTTGCAGAGCACTATCATTAATGTTGTAATTCACTTTTAGTGTTTCTACTATTGCGCTGCAACAGGAGGCACAGATGTCACCTGAATCTGCTCCTTCGAGCAGCCAGAGCACACCCGGTTTTTCACCAGCTGTCTAGGAACGCACCCTGCCAGCTCCCCCCCCCCCCCCCCCCCCGTGTGTGTGTGTTATATCTACATGGGTTTTGGACAGGAGGATTTTGGTGAGGTAGCATTTTCTGTTTGTTACATTTCGTCCCTAAACTCTCAGGGTTTTACACAGTTAAAGGATCATTAAAGTGTTCTCTGAGCTCTTTCATCACGTCCTTTCCTTCTAATCTTCGTTTTAAGATGCATACAACGAGTTTTCACTTTACTTTTAGCTTCTTTTGTTTCCGCCAGTAAAGTTAATCCATCACTCTGAATGAGAGGATGACAACCGTGTTTGGCAAAGCATCGCAGAACAAACGTCATGCTATGAACTTCTACATATTGGAAAACAAAAGTTCTGTTTATTATTTGATGATAATGTAAATTCTGCAACACTCTTGTGTTGATACACAACAGCACTCCTGTCAATCGCAACAACCTAAGCTGAAAACTAAAGCAGCACTACAGCTATACTTTTAATGTTTCATACATCAAAAACTTTGTGTGAAATAATTTCATTAAAATATTAAATACAACATATATTTTATTATTATTGTTTATATATTATTCTTTGACTTTATTGCATCATCTATCAGGTCTCTAGAGCTCTACTGATTTTAGTTTTTTTCTTTTTTTATGTCCACAAAATAATATACAAATCTGTCCGGTCATGGTTTTTCCAAAATCTCTCTTTCATTTTGCGCTTCTGTGTGGTTGTTTGGCGTCTCTTTGATGGCATATTGTGTATCTTTGTGGTTGTTTGGTGTCTCTTTGATGTCATAATGTGTATCTTTGTGGTTGTTTGGTGTCTCTTTGATGTCATATTGTGTATCTTTGTGGTTGTTTTGTGTCTCTTTGATGTCATATTGTGTATTTTTGTGGTTGTTTGGTGTCTCTTTGATGTCATATTGTGTATTTTTGTGGTTGTTTGGCGTCTCTTTGATGGCATATTGTGTATCTTTGTGGTTGTTTGGTGTCTCTTTGATGTCATAATGTGTATCTTTGTGGTTGTTTGGTGTCTCTTTGATGTCATATTGTGTATCTTTGTGGTTGTTTTGTGTCTCTTTGATGTCATATTGTGTATTTTTGTGGTTGTTTGGTGTCTCTTTGATGTCATATTGTGTATCATTGTGGTTGTTTTGTCTCTCTTTGGTGTCATATTGCATCAATGTGTTGTTGTTCTGCTTCTCTTTGTTGTCTTTTGGTCATTTTGCACCTCTTTGAAATCATTTTGTGTCCCTTTATTGTCATATTGAGCATCTTTGTGGTTGCTTTGTGTTTCTTTGTTGTCGTTTCACGTCTCTTCCTGGTTATCTGTTGCATTGTTTTGTGATCATTTTACTTCACCGTGTGGTCGTTAGCCAAGAGGCTATTTTTCATCTGTAGTCCCGAAATATGCAGGCACTTCATACAGATGTTGGAAACATAATCTTGTGTGAATAAAGCAGTAATTTCCACATTGTCCACTGTTACATTCATAAACATGAAGCCCATCCATCAAATATTCTGTCACATTCCTTCAAAGTGCAGTCCTCTCTTTTCTGCAGCAAAATGCTGAACAATTAGTAAATAATGATATGGATATCATGGATAGTGTGAACAGTGTGATTAGCATATTGTTTGTTTCATGCTGCTCTGCGGGCCTGTTTGTGTTGTACAGGGACCTGTATGGAAATGAGCACTTTGAAAAAAATGAATCAACAGAAATGTTTCCTATTTCTTTAAGAAGGGCACCAATTCACTGTGAAGATCATCCTGAGAAACCACAGAGGGGAATGTCAGGAAAGGGGAGAAGAAAGAGGTTCAAAGATCTCAGGATGAGATGAGAAAATAGCTGACTGACTCTGTAAGTGAAGCTAAGCTCAAAATGAGAAATGTTCATTATATGCCCGTCAAGGTGAAAGGAAGCCATCTCCTCGCCGCCGCAGTTAAAATGTCGACCTCTCCTTCTCCGAGGGCGAAAAGAGGAGAATTGTAAAAAGAGGAGAAAACGCTGCTTTGTGTGTGTGAGTGTGTGTGTGCGTGCGTGCATACATGTTTTATGTGTGTGTGTGTGTGTATGTGTGTGATCTGAGGTGCAGTTCAGACAAGGGCAGCGATGTTAATGGCGCTGCTCAGTAAAATGACCCTTACATCCGTTTCTTCATACATTTTACAGCGCTTCAGAAGTCCTCATATTATCCTCTTGTCAGCAGTGTGTGTGTGTGTGTGTGTGTGTGTGTGTGTGTGACCTCCACAACAAGCACCGCGCCCTCTCGGACCTCTGCTTGTCTCTTTGTATGTACCTGCTCGTGTTAAAGATTGTTAAATCGCACTCAGGATGCATCTTATTCAGCGGTGAAGCAGAATGTTCCGGTCGACCTCTGCGGATCACAGACGCCGTCCCCGGTGCCTCATTACTGACAATTTATATAATCTAATCTTACGTGAATCACTCGCCGTGCCGGCAAATGTGTTTATTTTTTAAAACAATGCTACAAATCCCTGTAAGAATAAAGCGGCAGGTGTGGAGCTCAGCGGCTGACCACGTGGTTTGTTTTTGTTTCTCCAGAAACAGCCTTCATGGCCGGACTGCAGATGAGTGGAAGCCTCACATTTTTTTGATTTGTTGGATCTTGTGCTCGTGCCAAAGCCCGTTACAATTTTCATAAGGATTGGATGCCAGCGTGGCCACACTTAACTATCTGTTATGGATTATGAGCTCACCTTCCACCTCCACATCTTATTTCTTACAGCTTTGTTGGACAGGGAAGGGCTTTTTTTCACGCTTTTATGAATGTGAGCAGCAGCCCTGCTCTGAACTCAGATATTATATCCCATCATTACAAACCTCTCTACGGCTGCAAAGTCTGTCGTATATTGTCTTTTTTACTGATATGTTCTCTTCCTCTGTGCCATAGAGCTCCATTGTTGTCCTAAAACTATTAAAAAACACAATCAAAGAGCTCCATTAGCATGAACACACTGTAGTTTATTTTGACCCAATCCCACATGCACCATCCTGCTGCTGTACATCCTCACATGTGTATTAATCCGCCGCTGGAAATCTTTCCTGGGAAACTGAGTTATGAATCTGTCTTCTTACAGAAACTGATTGGCGTCGACATTGGACTTCACTCTCGGCATCGGCAACAAGTGATTCCTGCTCCTCCCACCACCTCCATCCTCTGACAGGTAGGATGACAAACCTTCATAACTGATGGATAACGATATACATGTTCATGTTGGAGCAGTGAGCCTACGGGGAAAACAATACTTACTTAATATACAGTATTTTTTAGAGGGTTACTAAATTACATAACAACACAAAATATCCAACAGACCACACTGTTGAGAAACAATAATAAGGGGACGAAAGAAATCAGCACAACTGTGTGAACTGTTAAAATGCAGGATTCAATGATGTAATCATTTTCTACTCAGAGAACTAAGTATAAAAAGTGAAGCAGCTCATTTGCCAGGGCTGAGACCAGCTAAATGTTCAAAATGAATAGAGGTCTTGTGCAGTACGCTGCCTCTGTACCATCTCATTATTCAGCTCATCTTCTAATTAGAAGATGTCTCAGCAGGTCTCTAACTGCCATATTGACTAAAGTTACAAACCACCGGACAACAAAGGAATCCCATTGTTCTTCTCTTTGCCATTTTGTGTAATGAGCCTCTGTTTTCCCTCTGCACCTCTGTGTGGAGAGACGCTTTCTTCTTGTCAGCTCGTGCCCCGTGCAGACAGTTAAAAGACATCCGAAAACACACTCGTTGGAATGATAATCTCGATGCGCGTCTGCACTTATGGAGAATATCTGGAAGCATGTCAGACGTGCATCAAAGCCCTTGTTGTAATTTTCTTTTCAAGGGCAACTTGAAAGAGGAGTCGGGGAAAAGGAGAGTGGCGTTGGTTTCTTGTTTTCTCCTACGAGGCAGCTCGTTCAAAAGTAACCCGGGATGATTCAGCAGGAAGCCAACAGCCGTCTGACTGATTCACATTTAAACATAAACAGAAGTACGGACGCTCCAGGGAGCTCCGCGGAGGAATGGAGAGCTAGACCCAAATTTCACAGCAGCAAATCAAAACCCGCCTTTTTATTTGACTCTTCCTCTCTGTTTCCCCCTTTTTCAATCCGTGGCTCCCCGTAGCACTGTGCACACATAACAGCGCCTACTGATTGGGCTTATTTGAAGCACGTAGCCTGACCAGAAATAAAAATGGAGAAGAGGAGATTTTCCCATGTCACAACGGGATTGAATGTGGTTCTCCAGAAGAGGAGGGCCTGAGAGGATTATATGGCTCAGTGGGCGCTGTATTGTGTGGGGAGTGGATACAGCAGGTACCTGCCGAATCCCAGCCAAGAGACAGACACAGTGTTGCTAGGGATAATGTTGCCTCCTAGCAATTAAACTCTGGAGGTTTTGGAGTGGTTTAGGAGGAAGCTTGTTAAATGATCCTCTCTCTCTCTCTCTCTCTCTCTCTCTCTCTCTCTCTCTCTCTCTCTCTCTCTCTCTCTCTCCCCCCCCCCCGTTTTCTTCCCCTTTCACTGGACGTACACCAACAAGGGAAGTCATTTGAATTGACTTGAATACTTAATTGAATCCTCCCCAGATTTTCCCATCACATATAGATTACACACACACACACACACTGAGACATGAAGGCAAACTGCATCCACACACTCGCTCTGTTGAGGTGAGGTGAAAAATGCCAAAAGCTGCCAGTTGATGGCAGTTTTGAATTAGAAACATAGAAGCTTTTTAAAAAAAACAGAAAAACGCAGTGAAAATAGTCATAATAATCTGAATTGAATGCTTTGTATTCAGAATCCAGTCGCTCTCTTTGTAGCGTCACTTTTCACTAATAATTAGCAGCTTATTTGTGAGGTAGAACGTGTTTGAGGACAACAGTGGATGAGGATTCAAGGACTGCATTCATATTGTAATTCACAGCATAGACTTGTGTAGGACCCTCATTGCAGCGACATACATTATGTTGGCAGTACAATACGCCTCCTATGTGCTTCATTAAAGTGTTTCATATGCTGCTGCATTAGTCACTCGTCAAATTAGCCTTTAAGTGAATTCAAAGGTTTGTGCTCGTTAGGTGTTTTTGTGTAATGTACATTTATTACGATAGAATTAAGGAGTTAGCTTCATTTTCCTTCTATCGTTTTCCATTTTTTCTCATGCTAAATTATTCATATATATCTGTAAATGTTACATTTTGCACATGCTGGTAGGTTTCTGTCGCCTCAAACATCATAATCCATGTACAATAATCCTATAATATACAGTAGCATTGAAAGAGTCCTCCGCCTCACACAACTACTTATTCATACTGTTCATATTACAGTATGAGCACATTCTGCTCATAATTATTCTGTACTTTTTGTCTCATTTTAATAATGAGTTTTCTGACTCCTACTGCCTCTTACAGTTCAAGTTAAAATCTAGGATTTTCATTGAATCAAACCCAATTTTTGATATTATTTATTGGCGTTTCTTTCAGCAATAACTAGTAGTGGTGGCCTAGAGGTTAGACAAGTGTGAGTATCACGCTGTTTATGCAAAAGAGAGGCTTCCTCTCAGTGAAGTTAGCAGAACAACATTCAATGCGGTCACATTCTGTCATCACCTTTTTATATATAGTAGTTTTCATCATTAGTGGCAGAGTCCGCCTTTCACCGCCATGGATTCAAACAGACTTCTTATGCTTACCTACAATATGAGTTTGTTGATTGCAGTTAAACATATCAACCAGCTGCCATGCTGTTTTATTTCTCTGGCAAAGTAGCTGCTCAAGAATTCTGGGAGGTGTAGTTTTAAACTGCACTGGCAGTCACCAATAGAAACCGAGGGTGCTGCTTCGTGAACCAGGGCTGAAATCTTCACGGTATTAACTAAGTGAAGGATCTGCATTAAAACAGACCTCCACACGATGCATTCAAGTACCAGTTAACAAACAGAGAACTTGCACCGGTTCCCCGAAACTCACGCTGGACTCGCTTTGCCTTCATTTTGCCTTTGAGTTCAACCTCCATAAAACTCCTGTCTTGGTTTTTTGGTTTCATGAGGGAGGAGGTGCTCGCTAACTTTGACCACCGTCCTCGTCCTCGGGGCAAACAAACAGCCCGTTTCAAAGGTGAGAGTCCACGGCATTCTTCTAGAGAAAAAATATTCTCTCATTTATTTCCAAAAGTGACACAGTGCTTCCTAATACCCTTGGGACTTCTGTGTCCGTAGTTCCAGGTCGGTTCCCGACAACACAGCAGTGCTGCGTTAACCTCTTTTCCATGCCCCTACACACAGGATCACACACACACACACACACACACACACCCCACGGTGACTGTGGGTAGTAGAGCCCCAAAGCTTCGTCGTCCAGGACAAATTGGTAGCAAGCGGCTCATTTACTCGGAGCCGTCATGAATGGGCTGTGCCGTGACTGTGTAAACAAGTGCAAAGACTCCCAAGGGCATTCCTGCATAAATAATGACTCCGAGAGATGTTCGCCATTTGTACCACTCACTGGTTGCAGACATGGGTCAGCTAGTCTCCTCTGTGGGGACATGGGTCTTCAGTAAACAACAGCAGCCGTGTCCATTAACGACTGTGTGGGAAGTTTACCTGGTCACAGGTGCGAGGGCTGCTCTCCCAGGCTGGGGGATGTTGGGAGTTTATTGTTCTTCTTGTTTGGAAGTTTACCTGAAGTTTACTTTATTGTATGTTTGTGTTCAGGCTGCAGAGTTTAACATCGAGGCAGGACTTCAAAAGCAAAATAAGTTATTTCTGTGGAGAGGACATTTGAGGGAGTCGTGTTTTGTCATCCTGCCACAGTCGAGACTTTGGGCGGCAGGTGAAGAGTCAGAACGCATCACATCTCCTGTCTACTCTCAAAACACAACCAACAGCAAAGAGCAATAGTTGAGGACAAGTTCCTTTTGATTCTTTTGGTTTTGCTGCATTTGCAAGTTGGAATGTCAACATACCAGACATTTCACGATTCTCGATATCCAATTTAACACCATGTAACTCAACGTACACCCCTTTATTACCATTTAGAGACATTTGTATGATTGCATTTGAACACATCATGATAATTTGTCTTCACCCAGTACTCAGTTTTACTGAATAGAGCTTGAATGCATCATAATGTAACTCAATGTAACTTCTGTACATTAGCTGTTAGCCCAGTTATTACAGCCAAACAGGACTTTGCTGCCCACCGACCGCTAACTGCTAACGTTAGCTAGCTCTCTTCATGCCGATTGTGAAACAGATTTGACCCCGTGACTCTTAAGCCCAGATCCCTGGTACTTGCAGTATACTTTAGAACAAGTACAGAGAAAGTGTTTTTTTCCATGAAGAAGAACTTCATAAGTCAGTGAGTCAGGTCACCCTGGTGACGAGGAGATAACGCTGGTTATTACTTACTTTTATTCTCTTTTTTAGACTTTGTGCGTGACTAAATTAATTTTCTGTGCGTGGACCCGTCCATCCGGTGGCTTGCTGTGAAATGAGTTGTTGAGAGGTGCCACTCTGAACCAAAGTGCTGCAACGGCCGACCGTCGTCCCAAACAGCCGGGCCGACGGTGAACTGCCACTGAACTGCACTCTTCCTCTCCACTTTGCTGCAGAAGCAGCGGTGCACTGACCCGATATCCTCTCCAGCTCCACCAGCATTGTGCTCTTTTGACTTTGACTTGTCGTTTACTGTCACTAGCTCTACAGTCTGCTGTGTTTGTTTAAGAAGGCCACCCAGCACTCCAAATTGTGTTTCATAATTATTTGGCATATATGTTTTTCTGCTCCGAGCGTGGGTTTGAGGGAGAATGAGGAAAAAAAAACAGAAAAAGCACGAAGATGTGTCGGTGGGAGAGAGGGAAAAGAAATACAGAAGGAAGACAAAGCGACACCCACTCCTCATTAGATTAAACATTGCGTGCATCCGCTACCCGGTAAGATAACATTTGAAGAAGGAGGGGGAGAAAAAAAAAGGAAAAAAGGAAGAAAGGAAGCGGAAGCCCACATCCACTGCGCCGCGACATGGGATGGAGATATAAAACAAATCTCCACTCTTAGACTCTGCCATCTGTTCGTCTTGGAGGAGAGCATGCCTCCGCCACTCTTCTTTCTTCCCTCCCTCAGAAAGCTCTCTCAGAAACCAGACAGCCTGACAAAGTGACACGCCTGGATGCCAACCCCGTGTCCCCCCCCCCCCCCCCTTACTCCCTTCGAATTTTCCAGATAGTTTGCATATCTAAATCCAGGTTTTGATAGCATATGCGAAATACAATGTGACATAATACAATTTGAGCTCCATGTGAGAAATGGAATTATCTCGGTGGTGATTGTCAGCGCCGTGTTACAGTAATCACTTTCCTCCAGGAGTGAGGACGTGACTCACTCACAACTTGACCCGCTGTCATTATCTATTCACTCCGACAGTATTTATGCGTTTGGCTTGATGCTTTGTTTTCCTTCAGGTAAATTAGAAATGAATTTGGAAATGGAATAAATAAAGGGATGATGAAAAAGTGAGGTAATCCGCCCGAAAATTGGAACAAGGAGTGAATCCCAGCGGCGGTAAAATCCCTCCACCGGCTCTGCCTCGGCCTCTCTCTCTCAAGAAACGCCGTCTGGATGCTTCAGAGGAAGTGGTCGATGGTCACAGTGAAGACGCGTCATTGGGCTTCTTCCCTGTCATCTCCGCAGCCACACAAACGCCACCGGCGGTCTAATTGATATAACGGGATGTGTTCTCCAGGTTCCCAGAGGAAGGTCACACCACATGAGTGCGGCTCACCGTGGAGACAAACGTAACGTACCGATGTCTGCATCTCACCACCAAAACAATGTGTTTCAACACCTTATTTTGAGGAATCTAATTGGTTGATGCCTTTATTTGCAGTGCGAAAGCTCAGAGAAATTGACCTCATTCTGGAAAAAAGACATGAAATCATGAGAAAAACAACAATTAAACGGACAAAAAAACCAAAAAGGATGTAATGTATCGACTGAGCCAGCAGAAAATAATAGGAGTAAATACTGTTTTTTGAATCATTTCATTAAGGACTTGACATCAGGTGTTTTCTTTTGTTGTTTAGGTCAGAAATCAAACTAAATATGAGATTACACTGCAGTATTTAACTTGTGTTCACTGTGTGTCCCACGAGGAAACAACACCAAAGGACCAAAACAATTATGTTTTGAATGTGGCACACAAAGATTCCACATAATCAAGTAAGATTAATTTAACATCTTCTGAACAGTGTTGATACATTAGTCGTTCACGCGGTAGAAAGACACTTGAATCCCTTTTTTCCTCCTGATGGCGTTGGATTAAAGGGAGCACATGTCTCTCTGCGTTTTGGGCATCGGTGTCTGGGCGATACCTCCGTCCTCCCGCCCGTGCCAGGCGGTGACACATGGCTATGCATTATTCTGTGAGTGTTTGGCTGAAGTTTGGTCCTCCCTCCGCGGCCCCTCGGCCTGCGTCCAACGCAGTTTGTTAACCAGTAGCTGATGTAAAGTAGGACCCTTCATGTTTTCACGGATATCTTCTTTGAACTTTGCCAAACTTTCAGTTCTCTTTTTGGCTTCATCCTATTTCCATACGTGTCCTTTGAATCTCCAGCTGTTTTGTGAGGACGCCGTCGATCATAATTGGCTGGACCTCTTGAGCACGACGCCCCCAAATTTGGGGGCTCTCGGGCTCAGAACCCCTCAAACTCACATGCAGCAAATAGCCTGATCATTAGCCAGTAGTGTGGACACGGCCACTTTTTATTTTCGATGAACCAGCAACGTCTGGACAACAACATCATATAAGTCACTTATTATAAACTCCAAAGACAACTATAGGCTACTCATATAAGCACAAAAATATCGTGGCATAAAAGCACCAAATCCTGGCCCGAAATCGGCGCTATGAGTACAGTAAATCAATGTTTGTACCCTCATGCTAACGGCTACCCAGTCATACAATGCATTTATTAGCATTAGCACACGTGGCGGAACACGTAACTAACTTCTGTTTTACGATCCGTAGAAGCACTAACCCGTTGTGTGTGATCAAACGTACCTTCATGCTGAACTTCGCCGACAAAAATCGTGGTTATGCGCCCAAGTTTTCTCAAAATATGGATAATAACGTCGCGGAATTTCCGTTCCAAAGCTGTAGTCATTGCTGCCAACTGCATACTGTTGACTTCCGACTTGTTTCCAGAATAAGAGCGGTCAAGGGGGCTTGGGCGAGTGGTCAGACTGCCTGCGACCGGAAATTTCCGCCGGGATACACGCCTCACTTCTGGCAACTTTATTGTACGAAATCTTTTGTCGATCACCACCAAATTTGGCATGAGTCTTCCTAAGCCTATGACGCGTCTAAGGAGGGGTTGTTTTTGGAAATCGACCGAGGATAGGCTGAGATCCAGCCACACACACACACATGAACTGAGAAAATCCTACAGATGACAGCCAAAACTGGCTCTGATGATGTTATGAATATGAATATGATTCCTATTATCTGTATTTGGATGTATTGAATCATATGAGTGATAAAGAAAGTGAAATATATAGTTATATAGTGTATAAAAGTACAATGTAAGCTGCAACAGCTGGTTCGAAAATGATGGCCTCGCCTGACTAAAACCTCTTATTCTTAACTTTATTCCACTTTATTCCACTTTAACCTTTTTTTAATAACTACTGATCAGTTATGCTATGACTTGGGAAAGAATCAGGGAGCTAGCTGCATTATTTCAATAACCTTTTATCACTGAAAGTGCATTTTTCCCAGGCGAGGCTGAATATTTTCACTTTCAGCTGTGTTATGTCTTATTTTCTATATTAACCAGCAACATATTCACAATATGACCAATGTAAACTATGTCACAGGTGTTGTGATCTGATTATATCAACAAAAATTATTAAAATCGACCTTGTAGTTACAGAGCTATGGTCAGTTTTGTAGGGCTATGCTTTTTCGCTCAGAGACCTCAAAAACGGCTCCGAGATTAAGAGGTTAAGTAATTAACTTTTAGTTTTTATCAAAAAATAATTAAGAATTTGTTCAAAGAAAGGGAAACTTGTCTTTTAATCCTGTTGCACATATTGCAGCTCTCAGAGATGCAGGGATAATTTGCAGGCTTAGCTGCTGTTCACTGGCTGAGAGCGACGCGGCGGTCCACGCTGCTCTCCGCTCTCCAAAACTATCTGTTGCTCAGTGACATTGAGGCGACCCAGAAAATTCTATGTCATTAAATGCTCGGAGAATTTGACCGGCGTTCGTTCCCCGGGTCAACGACACCCGCTCGTTTCTCTCGACGCTGACGCTTTCTGAGTGTCGTCTCGTTGTCCGTCCTGCTGTAATGAAACATTTACTCCTCAGGCCTGGTGTTTGTCCTGCTGCTCTTTGCATCACAGTCACAGCTTTTACGCCAAATGCTGCAGCGGGTTTCCTCGACACCCCTCAGCTCGCACAATGCCGTTTGATTCCCGTTGCACAACACTAGATGTCACTCCGATGATCTGAGATTAGTTTGATGTGACTGCATTCGTCCGCAAACCTAGGTGGACATCCCGCTCGCCTTTTTAGCGCGCTTCCACACATCAGCTCGCGTGCTTTCACATCGCATTACATCACGCGTCCCCGTAGTTAACCACGGATCAAATGCTCGTGTCATCCGAGTCGGAGACGCTGCCTCAGATAAGCAGATTTAAAGTGCGTGTTGTTTGAGCAGAAAAACTGAAGAGGGGTTAGCGCTGTGGTGTGATCCCAGGTCTCAAGGGGAGGCTCCCGCTTGTCAGAATGTGCTGTTGCAGGATCTTCCTGATGAAGTCATTAAGAAGTCATTAAGAAGCCATTAAGAATCATTAAGTCGGCGAGGTGGCACTCCGATGCGCGCACAGCGAAGCGCCAGGCATCAGGAAAAACTTGTTAATCACGCAGTTTATTTGTTTCCCCAGTGTGAGACTGTAAATACTATGACAGCGTGTTGAAGTGTGCATCCTAATGAAAGTCTGTATTAGCTCCTTCGCCAGTGTGTGAACGCCCGTCTCCAGAGGGGCCACTCTCATCATCGCACAATGGCTTCCTCCTCGCCAAGCCAGCTCTCTAAAGCAATAAACAAGACCCAGCGTTTCTCACGCCGCTCCCTCCCCACCCTGTCGGCCAGGTGTCTGATTTATAAAAACACCGCCATGCGTTTGTTTTCTGTCCTTCCTGTTTCCATTCGTGACCGCTGGGCTGCATTCAAATGTGCGTGCACGGGTATGTGCGTCGCCAAGTGTTTGCACTTGTCATGCATATAGGTGTGCCCTCTGTGTTTCTCTAGCTGATTGTCTGCCGCCACTGGAAGCCCCGTGCTGTGACGGGTCAGGAGGAGGAGGAGGGCGCCTCTGAAGAGCTCTTATCGGAGTCATTAGGGGCCTGAGCGAGATGTTGCCTTCCCCCATGATTATCTCCACACAGTGAATCTCTCATTAGGAGGTCCCTCTAAAGCGAACCCTCGGAGACACGAGGCTATCTGCAGGATGACGAGGGAGGGACGGAGGCTCCGGTGTCGCACCCGGCGCCGCTATCAGACAGAATGAGGCTCCGTGAGGACGAGCATTGTAAGAAAATAAGGTCCTTCATAATGTCAGCTTGTATGACAAAAATGCACAAAGTAGCCTGAAGGAAGTAACACTTTACTAAATGGTTTGCTAAAGCGGGGAGAATCTGCAGAGAACCTGAAGCGGCAAAAAGCCTCAGCTTCCTCTGTTTGATTTTTCTTTTCTGTTTTGTGCTGTTTTCATATTCCTCCACTTCTGGTCTGTCACGGAAGTAATTAAGTTACTGTGTTCGCCGTCACACTGTGTGATAAAACACTCCCTTAGATTAGCTGTGTTGCTTTTCCTCAGGGTTACTAAAAACAATGCAGGTGTGCAGCTGAAGTTCCTGCTGAAGAAACAGAACTCTTTACTTTTCTTTCGGTTGATACAGATTGTGTTTCTTGTTTCTTTTGTTGGTTTCCTACCATCAATCAGAGGACGTTTGTTTCCTCCATCATCGCACTCTTTCATTTGGACCTGTTTTTACATCTATTTACACCATTTGTTCTGTTGCTGTACCACAGGATAACTTAAATAAAACAGCTCAGCATCAGCAGCATCTCTGACACGATGAATATCCGTCTTCCCTGACGTGTTCCAGGGCCCCCGTCCAGCTCTGCAGGGCCCCAAAATCATTTAAAAGCCTCCCCCTCCGCCTGCTGTGACCAAACATCCAAAAAATAAACACAAAATAAACCATGCAGGTGTGTTCAGCAAAGCATCTCATGTGATCACAGCCCGCTGAATCCCCCGCGTTAACGTTTTTACTGCCGTTCAGCTGGTTGCAGCCATCAGAGAATATATTGACATAAATGCTGTCAGAAGAGCAGAAAAGCTACTTGACAGATGGCTTTCAGCTGCCATGTTATTAGCTTACCGACGCGCCTTTGTCCGCACAGTTGGCTCAACACCGTCCCTCCACCCCCCCCACTGCTTTTTTCTACCTGAAAACACAACCCTCCCCGCTGGCCGCATGACCCGGGTCAAGCAGCTTCTCTCTGGGTTTAATCCGTGTTGTGTGTAAACACATTAACTGGTAATTAATATGATGATTCTGCTCCAGATGTGCTTGTAAAAGTGGAGTTTGGACTTGGCAGCCGGCTTTTCTTTTTGGGATCCATATGGGTGTGAGCTGCCGAGGCAATACTCCACCTGCTCCCTGCCGCCGTTCTCTTCCACACATGCAAACAAATGCCCCAAATGAGAGCCATGGCTGGTGAGGGAGAGGGAGGGGGGGGCATCGATATACACCTGGTTAGTGCGTGTTGAGACGTGGCACAGAAGCTGTTCCTGCTCCTCCGTTATGCTAATCTCAGTCCTCCCACACTCATGATGATGCGAGGGTTTCATCAACAGCTGCAACTGTCTGTCAAGTGACTCAACATCACTGCGGCGTCGACGGTTTTCTGTCAACTGGTTAAACTTCGACAAAACTTTTATTTATTTTTCTCGCCGGAATCGCAGCCGATAAACGCGGGATAAAAAATGATGTAAAACGTGGAAAGAGTCGACGTCTGAAGCAGCGGTTCACCTGCTGAATCTCAGACACACAAACGGCTCAGGAGTCCTCAAACAAATTGACCCGAATTGTGCTAAATTACTTCTTTTTTTTGTTTAATATCGATCCGGCTTATTTTCAAGACATGTGATTTAATCCTCCTATTACTGGGCCTATATATCATCTTTGTTTATAAAGAAACGGGCGATCAATACAAAATAATACGGACTCTCTTTGAAAATGAATCCATGTGAAACATGATGCTGCAGCATTATCATTCAAAAAGCAGCGTGGCAGCCCGATCTGCCCCAGAATGTGTCGTCACAGCTGCTGTGGCAAAGGTCCTATCTGACTGGCAGCATGGAGGCATTAGAATAACACAAACTGGGTGAATAACACACTGAAACGGATCAAACTCGTGCTGCTTTCACACCCGAGCACCGGAGGACTGTCTGGTTTCGCCTGTTGCTCTGCGGTCCTCGTGGTGCTCTCCGTCAGGTGCATGCAGGTCACAGCTGACACATCGTGTCACGCCTGCTGAGATGATCGGTCGCATCAACCGGCTGCAGAAAGAGTGATTGCATACGAACTCCGGTTTTCATCTGGAATTTCCTCAGAAAAAAAACCCCAACTCACTTATTCAGGATTCAGAGCAGCAGCAAAACAAGTGTCTGGTTTTCATGTCACACGGCCGCTCATTTTTCCTTTTCATCTCTGCAGCACTCATCATTCACAAGATCGACTGCATGACAGAAATGTAAATGCACCGTAGCGGTCCTCGGTAGAAAACACCCACATTTCCATATATTTGTACTGAATAATCACGGCATTCCCAAGTCGGTTGCATCAGTTCCTTCTCTCCTCTCTGCCTGAACCTCAGTGTGATTAAAAGAAAGAAGTGTACGGCGAGACATTGATCTTGACTTGACATGTTACTCTCGTGTATTAAAACTCATTAACTGTTCATCTTGCATTGTAACAATAAGCCTCAGATGCAGATGTTAACCTTGATAGTTAAATTAATTTATTTTAAAGGCTCATGCAGTCACAGCAACAGAGCGAAACACGCCATTCTCTGAAAACCACGCCCACAGTCGGCGCCACAATGTGCATTTAACGCTAACTTTAACGCTAACGAAATGACTGTAGCAGAAAAAAAAGATCAGTCAAAAGATATTGTTATCACCGTATGTCTACCAGGGGTGCAGTTCATAACTGCAATGATGACAAGTTAGCTGTCAGCGTGCTAATATTAGCCATGTGCTACCGTCGTTAGCTCAGGCACTAGCAAACATGATACTGCCCAGCTTTCTGATGTATCCAAATTCCACTATAACAAGTATTATAATGTGAAAATGCTCGAGCTAAACCTACAGAAACATTTGGACAAAATACTCCAGTGTGGGCGGGACTTAATTGTGCTCTTGTGTGTGTCAGTAAAACCCCAAACAAAAGACAGAAAATTGAGTTTATAAAAGGAAGTAATATACTGTAATATTTAATTTTGTTTAGCCATGAAATAAGTAAAGAACATACACTTAAACACGGCCTTATGGGTTGAGGTTTTACTTGTGCTCCTATGAAAATATAAATAAAAAAACAATTATTTTCTTGTGCCAACAATACTTCCAGGTACCAAACACCTGGACAATCGCTGTGTGAAGTGGGCCTGATTGAAGATTTGTCGGTGTTGGGAAGTTACTGTCCAAATATTGGCGGACGATAATGATCGACGATCAACAAACACTTTGTTTGAAGCAAACTGATGTCTTGAATATTCCATTTCTTGCCGGGAGCTTGAAGCAGTGGGGAAATAAGTAAGTGAAAACAAGCTCCGGCTCCTCTCCGGGAGGACCTCTTTATAAATATCCACCTTGTGACAGGAAGCGGTGGGATTTCTATGAAATGCCGCCTTAATTTTGAGAAACATCACCACAAGAGAATCACAATTACTTGGACTATATTGCTATAGGTTCAAGTTAAAAAATGCGGAACGTGGCACTTTTAAAAGCAGTGGGGAGGGGAGGGGGGGGGAGGGGGGGATGCTTCTGGCTAAAATTAGACAACAGTAAGAAACTAAAACAAGATACCAGGCTGCTAGCTTCCTCCCACTCTCTGTCACATGGGGTCCGTCCTCCAGCTCGGCCCGGATGGACCAGCGGTCCCCTGATGGTTGGATCCTTTTTCCCCCCGAGGCCCGCCGTGTGCCGACGGGTAAAAGGGGGAGCGATGCACTAGCAGACGCTGGCCACAGTTGCTGTGCCTGGCACGAGCGCCGCGTTGGCTCCGGCCAGACCTGAGTCTTCCAAGAGCTCTGTCTTTTCCGGCCGGCCTGAGCGCCCGCATGGGGCCTGGCATGCTGAGCGTGCGCTTGGCATCCCGGACAAACAACAGGAGGTGGAGGCATCCTCTCTCTCTCTCTCTCTCTCTCTCTCTCTCTCTCTCTCTCTCTCTCTCTCTCTCTCTCTCTCTCTCTCTCTCTCTCCTGATGATCTGCTCCAAGGACGATTTTCCTTCTCACAAAACTGGCTGCGGTTACGCACACAACAGCAAGCAGCGTTATCAGACCTTCAGAAGGAACAGATCAAAGGTTTGATTTGCTTGATTCATATTGTATAAACTGCCATCCAGGCTAATTGAGTTGCATTCCTGTTTGGATTCAGATATATTTACATGCATTATGTGTTAGAATCTGTGGTCTCTGTGCTTGAAAGTCTTTCCCCGCCTCATGTCGTCTGAGATTGTGTCCATGTTGCTGTTATGAAACGACAGGGTTCATGTTTCTCGTGGCCTCCGAAGACACCGGGTGATTTCAGACAAAGAGCCGGCACTAGACCTCGCGTATGGATACGGTGATTCTTTACTCTGTTGGTGGTGCATCCCACCACACAGCAGCTTTTAGACGTGTTTCTGTTCTTTGCTTGCAGGCTAAAGTGTCACATTCACACAATACTAGCATGATGGATTTTGTTTTCCTCCGATGTGTGGGCGGGACTTATTTGTGCTCTGTCTCTGTTAGTAGAAACTCTGAACAATATCCTGTTAAAGGGAAATCTATCCATGAAATAAGAATACAAAACCGTCAACGTTTGAGATTTCTCCTGGCGTCCAACTTTTACAACCGCCTCTTTTCAAGATTAGAAAATGTAACTGAGTGAAAATAAAGACAGTTATTTAGTTCTGCCTCCAAGGCGACCAAGTACCAACACCTGGTTCAATCGCTCTGTTTGAAAGTTAACCTTTGTTTTTGTTTTTTTTGCATTCTGTCAGAAAAACAAGCGCCACGCAGTGAAAGTGAGGCGGTATATTGAGCGACCATCATTTAGAGTTGCTTGGTGTAATAATGAGAAGTAGATGTTGATTGTTCAGCTTGTTACGTAACCTGAAGTAAGAAAGTCTGCTGAGGGCGCTCGGTATTTATTCACACTAGTTACGTTTCTGCAGTTATTTGAACACAAACCATGATGTTTTTATAACCTTAATTAACCAATTGTTTCACAACGTTAACCACATCGTGTGTTTCTGCAAGCGTGATACGTGGCTGATGTGAAACACATTCATGAAACCTATTTTATTAATCCAGAGACGTCTGTGTTCTGAGTATCTGTGTGCAGAAACGTGGCAGCACTCAGACGTTAGTGCAACGCTGCAGAGCTCCTCAGCTTCACTGAACCTTCTAAATCAAAGTTCAAATGTTCTCGTAGTGGCACAGAGTTGCCTCAGTCATTAGAATCATTCAGCCGTGAACATCTTTAACATGTAAACTCTTTGGTTTCATGTTTAAAACACTGAAGCTGTCTAACAATAAACTGAACCTCAAGATATTATCTCCAACAACTTGAACTTTGACAAAAAAGTAAAACAGCAGCAATATAAAACATATTTGTCCAATCATCCACCACTTCTCCCGTGTTTTTAACACCATTACGTTGCATATTTCATTGTGTGATTAATAGTCATGGGGCAACACTGAAGTAGTAATATTGTCCAGTCAACATGAATTTGTACAATGTCTTGGCATATAAGTTTTCCAAAAAATAAATCTCTCATGCATAAATGTGAATAATGTTTCATATTTACACATAATAATCATAATTTAACAATTGCACAGGAAAGCTGGCTGGGCCCAAAAGGTTCTGCAAATATTAAAAATCAGCTATTTATTTTTCTACATTTTAACACAAGTGCTTCACAAACCTGTGCAGCAACTTTCAGCTCCGTTGTTGCATTTTGTAAATCCACCGAGCACTCGCTCAATATTCAGAAATACAGTCAAACAAGCTAAAATAATTGTTTAACAAACTTCTCTTTGCAAATGCTGCCAAAGTGAAATCTAGACGAGCACAGAAATCCTGCTGCCAGCTGTGTTGTTTCTGCAGCCGAGAGGTACACAAGTTACTGACATCACTTCAAAACTCCTTCTACAACCGTCTCATGTGTTTCGCTCGCTCCATCATCTCACAGTTAGAAAGTTAGAAGCTGCAAAAAGGTCAAACAGGAAGCAGCGATGTGATAAGAAACCCTCCAACCCTTCCTGTTTGTTATCAAAAAACACAAGTCTTTAATTCCTCTTCCATCTCTATCATTCATTTGTGTGAGTCAGCACTATCCTATCGATCTCATACTGTGGCTAATGAGCTGGGAGCTGTTCTCTCCTCTCCTCTCCCTGCACACCGACTGACCAACAGGGGATTTGAATCCTGACATCGTCCTTCAGGCGTCACGTGACCGATGGGGAGCGTCTCATTTCCATACCGAGCTGTGCGGATGGCTAGTTCCCTGACCGCCCCGGCTGATGGAAATAAAGGAAGCTGTATTCTAAAGCAGCGACCTTCCCACAACCCCCATAATTCATGCTGTTTATGATGTAAATATTTCAGAGAGGTGAGACGACCCCACAGCATGGCAAAGGGCATTAATAATCATAAAAAATATGAACCGCCCTCTCAGTGATTAATTGCATGCATTTTGCATAATGCTTTGTTTGCGGTGAGCTTTAAGCAATTTACCATCAGCCGACCGAACTGTCAAAGTAACCAAGGCTACTTCAAAGTGATTCTTGTCGCTGTGGCACTAGTTACTCCACAGTTGTCTGCACAGAGGCTCAAAGATGGAGACAAGAAGACCCGTGTGTCCAAGTATCATTCACAACTTGAGTGATTCCTAAAAATGTCGTCAATATCTCCTAAAAGAATTGCTAGCATGCTCACACTGAAGATACGATGAGATGAACGCGTATTGATCCACAGCGGGGAGGTTGGGTCGCTGCAGCAGCACCAAGACACAAATACGTTCAGATAAAGTGGAAGAAATAATAATAAAAACTATGCATGGAGACAAACTGTCAGGTGAAGTCAGTGTTTACAGTGTTAATAGTGTGATGCAAAAAACAGTAATATAATATAGTAACATATGGTAACTTGGATCCCTTTATGTGTATATATTCATATATATTTATGCATATGTGTATATATTCATATATATTTATGTATGTGTGTATATATTCATATATATTTATGTATATGTGTAGATATTCATATATATTTATGTGTATATATTTATATATATTTATGTATAGCTGCACAGGGTGAGATATGAAGCTCAAAAGCACTAGTGGAAGGTATCTTTTTGTTCGACCCTCCCTGTATAATATATTATGTATATAAATACTGTGTAGTGGAAGGCCCCCTAAGATTCCATCAAGATATATTTTGACTGACTCGAGTTATGCTTCAGTGTTCAATATTGAGTTAAGAGTGAGATGAGGGCAAAAACAA
The DNA here is from genome assembly GCF_050575085.1 of Anarhichas minor. Taxonomy (NCBI): domain Eukaryota; kingdom Metazoa; phylum Chordata; class Actinopteri; order Perciformes; family Anarhichadidae; genus Anarhichas; species Anarhichas minor. The sequence goes on from NW_027466453.1 coordinate 21,783,204, forward strand.
ATGTCTGCCAATGTTGGCCAAGTAAACCTGGCGTCTTGGCAACTTCAACGCGTCCCGCTGGCTCGGCTGAGAACAGTTAGTCCGCTGGATCCTTTTAATTTCATTCATCTCACGCTTCCTTTCATGTAGTCTGCGATAGTTTGTTCAATTTGAATGTAATTCTACTGCAAACTCGCTGAGTCAGGAAAAAAAATATGAGGTAGCCGACTTGTATGTTCAGCCAAAAACTGTCAAGTTATATTTTCAGTGATTTTTAATTAGACATCATTTACAGTTTATTTTTTTTACATGTTTTCATGCCAGCCCTGTCCCTTAAAAACGTCATTTATATACTATAGGCAGCGCATGGATTCTTAGTTTTTTTCATCAATATGACAAGAAAACATTTTGCATGGATGGATTTTCAAAGTGGCAAATATATATATATATATATATATATATATATATATATATATATAACCTTCTTTTTAACTACAATAATACGTCACCTCACACACACAATCTCTCTCTTTCTGTCTCTCGACTGCACACACACACACACTTGCGGGCCACAAGGCTTCTAACACACCGACTGGTGGAAGCCCTTCTCGTCTCGTCCCCCCAAAAACACATGAACTTCCCAGTAAACAAGCAGTGCCTTCACCTGTTGCATACTGTGCAATATGTGCACACACGGCGGATTATGCCGTGTTTTTTTATTCTAGTGGCCTCTGCTGTCATATAATCCAACTCAGCGACAAACACTTACATCTGGTGGTAAATCCACGGGCTTGTTTTTAAGCCACACAGACGAGTCGCTTCCCAAGCAGGAAGCAGGTATTCTCTCCGCGTGTGGACGGGGCTGAGCGGCTAACGCGTGAAAGCTTAGTCACTGTTTGTTTGTGTCCTTGTGGCGAAGCGATCCCTCCAAGTTATCTCTGAGAAGAAGAAAAGAAGATTGAACAGAGAGAAGCAACCTTCCACTTTTTAAAAAATGGGCTGTGTGCTTGATATCGCATGTGTGACCAATTAAAACACACAGCTGTTCTTCCCCCCATCTGTCTGAAGCCGCTCTGTATTATAGACTGTCGCGGTGTGCGGATGCGATGTGTCATTCTCACAATGAATCACCGGGCTCCTCATTTGTTCTCATCAGCCCAGTTGCTGTCTGATTTATCCTCATCCATCTCCTGTCCTCGTGTTCTTTTGTTGGGAAATCTTAACTTGGACGATTAGACATCAGAAGAAGTTTTTAGAGAGACAGAATTCTCTTCTTTTTTTACTGGAAATGTGATCTTCTCTATTTTCTTTTTCAATCTGAGATGAAAAACTAACTTCATTAGCACACTTGTTCAGTTAGAAACAGGAGTTTTGCTGCTGCAGCCTCATTACGTCTGGTACGACTAGTAGCTAATGGTGGCTAATGCTAACAAACCAGATGGATATTGATGTGTAATTAATATTAGAATCACCCCACAAACACAAGCGTCCATCAGTTTACTGACTTTGACTCTTCTGTACTCGTTCTAAAGTTACACCAGCACAGATACACATTTAATAGTTACTCTCTCACAATAAAGTAGAACTAAACATGCTGCACATGTTCTCAGTCGGCTGTGGATTGATGCTGTAATTAGCTCTTGTTGCAACAGAGGAATCCGAATAAAAACTTGCTTTAAAGGGCAATGTGTAGCATTTAGGGGAATCTAAAGGCAGAAATGGAATATCATATCAATAAGTATGTTTTCTTTAGTGTGTAATCGCCTGAAAACAGGAATAATTGTGTTTTCATTACCTTAGAATGAGCTTTATATCTACATACTCTTCACAGAGTCGGCTCCCATGTTTCTACAGTAGCCCATGAGGACAAACCAATCGCTGGCTCTTAAAAGGGCCATTCACATTCTTTTTTTTTGCATCGGTCACCGATATCGCTCGATACTGCCGAATCCTACGCTGGAACGTAAAGGAGAAACGAGGAAATAAATACAGGTATGATACCAATAATGTAGAGGCTCCAGTACCAAGTATGTAGAAAAAGAGTATCTTATTATTACTGCTGAAACAAAATACCAAACATTATCTCACTCAAGCTTCTCCAACATGAGGAGTTGCTGCGTTATTTCATTTAACTAGGAAAGCGTCACGATTATCAGTCCCTGCCGAGAGGCCTTCTCTGGAACTCTGACGGCTGTTTCTCACTTTTGTATTTGACTTTTTCTCCTCTGAAAATGCATAGAACAAGCACCAGTAACTATGCCAACAATCCTAACAATATATTGATGGGCTGACTGAGTCACCAGCGTGTTGGATCAAACACAGACAGACAGAACTAACCAAACAGAGGGCTCCTCTAGTGGAACATTGCAAGCGCTGGCAGTCAATAGTCTTATTTGATGTAGATCCCTGAGAGGCTGAACTAACCCACAGCCTGAGTGAAGATTGGCCCTGGATACAAACCACTGCCCCCCCCCCCCTCTCTTTGGACAAAGACAATACATCTTGTGGCCTTGCGAAACAGGTGTTGGCAATTCAGCCCGACCAGCGAGACATAATGTTTGATTGGAGTGGATCCGGATCAGATTGTCCCCTTCCAAGTGAGCCACAACCGGCTGACATTTTCACAGTATTTAATAAAAGCCACTCTTGATTAGTGAGGCCTTACCACAATCTTTTTATTTATTCTCGGTGGCAGAAAAGCATTAATTCACAGTAATTAATGAACAAGTGGTGGAGGGCCTGGGAACAGCTGCCTCCTCTGGGAGGCTGGAGGAAGGGACTCTTCCCTTTGCCCTGATTAGATGCACTCCATTTCCAAGCTCCCCATGACACGTTCACTGTCTAATGATAGCTGCTGCTGCAGTGGTGCACCTCGGCTTCATGTTGTACAACATGCTGGAAGGAGACGGAGCTGTTTTGGCTTCACTGATTGCTGGAGCTGTGCAACATATTCTGGTTTCTTTGGGAACGATTCAGTGCTGTGGTGTCCAGACTCACTGCTTTCTCACTCCATGGACGATGAATCATAATCATGTTGTTCCAAAAACAGAACAGGACAGAATACCGACCAAATTATGAGTATTTAATACCTAAATCAGAGTCCTGCACCGGGTCAGGACCCTGCAGGTAGCAGCTGCGTAAGACACAAAAATGTTGTGTAACCGCTAAAAAATACATTTCTATAAATTCACAGGTATGAGCACGGATAAAAATAGACTAAAAGCAGACGGGAAACACATGAGTACAAAAGTATGTTGTTGTTGTTGTTTTGGAGAAATTAGAAATCAAAGTCAGTGAAATAAACTTTTTTCTTAGCTGTTCTTTCAAGACAGGAAGAAACAAGCTTAAACCAGGTTTTGGGTGTTAAATCTCGGGTCGGAGGAGGGTCCGGATTTGACTTTGAGACAGGCAGCAACCTCCGGTTCTGAAGAGTGAAGCCAAAGCTTCATGTGTTAAAGCTGCATTCTCTCTAGTGTCCACCAGGGGGCGACTCCTCTGGTTGTATAGAAGTCTATGAGAAAATGACTCTACTTCTCTCTTGATTTATTACCTCAGTAAACATTGTAAACATGAGTTTATGGTCTCAATCTCTAGTTTCAAGTCTTCTTCAATACAGCATGATGTTCATTTAGTACATTATGGTCCATTTAGAGTCAAACAGACCATGAAGCAGGGGATGCTTTAGGGCGGGGCTACACGGTGATTGACAGGTCTCTACCAGAGACGTATACGGCGTCTCTACGTCACTGCTCGGCCGTCCAAATATGGTAATTTCCATTCATTGGTTGCAAAAAACCAAGATGGCGACGGCAAAAACGGCAAACTTGAGGCGTCAAAACATCAGTCCACAAAGCAATGGGTGACATCACATGACTGCTTCCACTTCTCATACACAGTCCATGATTGGAGATCATTCTGGGTAACAGGTCGGTTCCGGCACTGAGCTTTGCTGGTGCATATGGGTGCAGGTTTGCAGAATTGGACCCATGCAGGACTCTGACCTGAATATCAAGTAGCATGTTTTGCCCTGCAGCTACAGCTTTAAAATTAAAATTCACAGCAACTGATTGACATCAAATCTGAGATGAAAGTGTTAAAGAAAAACCACGAAAACAACCCAATTTCAGAATCCGACTTCCTGCAGCAGCTACGGCAGACGTGTTATGAGTCCGCTTGGACTCGTTCAAGTTGCCATCCGTCTTCTAATGTGCCCATTCCAGCATTGAGATTTTCTTTTTATTACTTCAGTCATTTTGTTGTCTTCCAGAGCTTCCCTTCTCATATCCTCTGTCTTTGGCTGTCACTCGATTTTAGTCAGACGGATAAGCTGATCTCTTTTATCCACACTTGATCTTTTTCTCTTTTATCACCACGTCTTGATCCCCCCCCCCCACATCCCTCTTCCTTCCAGTTGGCTGGCTAGAGCTCTGCTTTATGAAAACAGTTTAGACTTGAAAGGGAAGGAGGTGGCGGCCGGCCCGCAGGTCAGACTTTCCTTCGTATCTCGTCCGTCACTGTGAAAGCCGTCAGCGCTCGGCATCCCGTCAGCTACTAATTGTCTGCTTGCTTCTTATAGATACCGTCTGAAGTCCTGCACTTAAATTTAGACTTGCTTACGTGCCAAAAAGTTTTTCCTCCCACAGGGAAGTGGTGGTGAGTGAGGAAACGTAGTGTCTGTCAGGTGGAAGTCACTGTTTCCCTGTTGACGTAGAGCCCAGCTATATGAGGAGGCAAGCTCGTTCCTCTGCCCCCGGTTATTTACATTATCAATAAATAAGATACTTAATGTGTCTATAAAAATAATTGATTCCATTTAATTGCGTTGTTATTTTCCCATTCTTCTACTTCACGTAAATACAAACTCAGAGGGAAGAAATCGTATTAATTTCAATCTGCCAATACTTTCAGCTCCAACTTTTTAATAGAAGAGCTTTAAAACACACGCAGGATCAATGCTGGACGACTCGTCATGAACATTACTCACAAGTTTACTCGCTTTACATTTTCACTTCCTCTGTGACTTGGAGCCCTGTTGTCCAAAAACTAAAAACTCATCAATGAGCCACACATTTACACTGGCTGACGTGTTCCTTCATCACCATAAACACACACACACACACACACACACACACACACACACTGTAGTTTATTTTGACTCAATCCCAGACGCTGCTGCCAGTTCTACTTACCAAAACACCAAATGTGTTCTAATCAGCTGCTTAAAATAGTCCCAACAAATGCTGCTTCTTCCTGTTTGAGTAACAGGACGAGCTGTACCCTTATTTTTTGGTTGAAGTCTTCAGTGGGAGTCAACGGGCTGAGACAGGGGAGGGTTGTTGGGTTTTTTTTTAATCAAATTTATTGGCAAAAACTAAAATATAGATTCTTAACAAACATGTTCAGGCAACAATCTGTCTTTGGCTACTTTCATAACTAACACATGAAGTTATGTTCCCTAATTTATAATTATTATTTCCATCCATCATTGAGTTTTATTCATTTTGCAAACTTTGAGATGATTTTGGTTTATGATGATGTATGTCAGAGAAAAGATGCAAATATTCACATCAGAGAAGATTAAACAAAGTGTTTGTCATTAAATGAATGAGTTAAAGCAATTCAATGATTAATACAATCACTGTAAATAAATATTATATTCTTTGATTAACCATTTGATTCACAAATTACAACTGACAAGAAACACTAGTTCTTCCTGCTCATAAAGACAAACCATCTGTCTGGTGCAGATCAACCAGATTCAACCAGCGCTAAAGCTCTTTGTTTGGGGGGGGGGGGGGGGGGGTTTGATTATTATCTCTCAAATCAATAATGAGAAACTCGGTAGGAAACATCAAATTATGCAGAAGCAATAAAAAGAACCTCTTAATTTCTAACTGAGTTGGTTCCAGCTCCCTCTCGCTGTCCCTGTGCGAGCTCTGACACAATACAAAAACAACACTTTTTCCCGAAAATTGAAGAAGTAAAATCATTTCTGAAAGCTCAGCCACCAGTGAACCTGCTTTGCATTAGCACAACTGTCCTGCCATATCACACCTGGTGATTTAGTATTTATACCATCATAACACTTCATTATAAGAATGAAGACGGAGCAGCTGCTCCAATTTTCACCTGAGACCGTCAACAGTCACTCAACATTACGAATGATTAGTATCTGTAGGTACACGTGTCGCCATGCTATGTGCAAGTTTTAGATATTACATTTCATAGTATGCCAGCGATTAGATTGTATGCATGATCAAGTTCTGATGGTGTCACGTTGGAAACGGACAGCATATTTTATTCAACCTTCTGTTCTAATTTGTTTGAATGTATGAATAATGAGGAGAGCAGAGCGGCTGTCTATTGAACCTTGTATTTATGGGCCCAATGCATTAGAAAGTGAAATTCCTGAATGATAGAGAAACCCATTAAAGTAGTAATAAAATTGCAAATGTCTCCCTTCTCTGTTTTCCTGCCTTTCAATATGGGCAGCGGAACACGTTGCTCTCACCAACTGTGTGCGAGTCCCCGGCGAACGGAGCACATACATAGCAATATGATACAGAACACATTTCCCAATCCAATTCCTGCCCGCTGCGTCGGTGAAACACTTGGTGAGATCCATCTTTTTCAATTATGCCGAGAGAGGACACGCATTTCTTTAAGCCTGGAGGGAGCAGGGAGGTTTTAAGGACAGGTCTCATCCCCAGATCTCAGCCCGCATTAAAATGTATTGGTGCCTTTGGATATTAAAGGAGAATCTGCCGGATTAATCGGCGAGAGGCCCGCTGAGGAATCGCCGTCCGGAGACACGCACTTACCTACAGGAAGACTGCTGTGATAACCGATAAAAAATGAAAAAACACATCAGTAACGGGGCCAGTTAAAACTGGTTTCATCTGAGATGGTGTGGAGAAACATTCGTTCAAGGATAATTCAACTTTATTACAATTTGGGTCCAATCTTTGTAGCATTTATACATAAATTCTAGTTTTATTGAAAGTAAAAAGGCAACTAATCCTACGAACTAAATGACAAGATGTCACTTTTCCATTGCCTCCCAAAATGAACCATGTCACTTTCTGATTTGCACTGCGACGGTTACGATTTGGCAAGGTTTTTGCACAATGGTAAAGATTGCAGGGAGAGAATGTTGGTCGACAATGGGGACTGAACGGCAGTCTGAAGAGTCAAAGTCACACACGCTTTGTTGACCCATCCATTCAGAGGTTTTTAACCTTTGTTCCCCAAAGTCCAGACTCACACAGCCGCTGAAGATCCTTGTCAAGAAGGCATACACGTAAGTCACTTTAAGACCACGACGAATGATGTCCTGTCTCTCGTGAAGACAGCATCGGGAACATGGCCACATTGAGACAAAGAGGTGTGTCAAGAAACGTCAGCAGTCAATCAGACAGGTTGTAAATAAATCAATAGTTTTGCAACATTGTAAGCCACTTTATTTGCGAGGTAAGCTGCAAGTGAGCCAACTGTTGGTTATCATCAGGTGATTAAAGACAGGCGGCAACCTTAAGGTCTGAAAAGTGAAGTCAAAGCTTCATGTGTTAAAGCTGCATTCTCTCTACTGACCACCAGGGGGCGACTCCTCTGGTTGTATAGAAGTCTATGAGAAAATGACTCTACTTCTCTCTTGATTTATTACCTCAGTAAACATTGTAAACATGAGTTTATGGTCTCAATCTCTAGTTTCAAGTCTTCTTCAATACAGCATGATGTTCATTTAGTACATTATGGTCCATTTAGAGTCAAACAGACCATAAAGCAGGGGATGCTTTAGGGCGGGGCTACACGGTGATTGACAGGTCTCTACCACTGCGTTGGCCGTTCTGGGAGTTGTCCTTGTTTACTTTAACCCTTTGACGGTGTGTTTGCACTTCATGGAAGTTAATTGTAACATTTTGGATGCCTGAAAATGATTCAGCGTTCTGTTGTATTTATCTCCACCATCTTCTGTCACTTCTGGTCTGCAAAAAACAATATTGCTACAAAAAAACCAAAATAGTTTTCGTCTTCCAGCTCAGTGGGTTTTCAGTTCATGAAGGTTAATTATAATCTGTAACGGATGTTTACATCAGACGGTTTGGGTAAAGATTGTAGTTTTCTCCTAACCTAACCTGGAAGTTTCTTTATAATCTGAATATCTGGTTTCTCATGTTTCTTGAGCGCTGCTAACTCTTACAATCCACACACCCATTTGTATATATTTTCCCCCAAGTTATCTGGGATATGTAGTACCTCCGGGGTTTCATGGGTCTGCCCTCGGGTCTTCTCCCAGTTGGATGTGCCCAGAATACCTGCACAGGGTGGCGTCCAGGAGGCATCCTAATCAGACGCTCCAAACACCTCAGTTGGCTCCTGTCAATGCAAAGGAGTCACTCCGTCAGAGCTCCATCCGGTTATCTGAGCCTATCTGACTCCAGCCAGCCAGTAAAAGAATCAGATTGTGGCCACACGATATCAATATTTCAGTCATTATCCAAAACTCATGGCTTAGGTAAGGAGATGGACGAATGCACAATGTGCTTTTTTTTAACAACATGAATGATGGCCAAAACTATGAAAATTACCGCGAGACTGTGATCAATCTTTAAAAGAACAGCAGGGAGCACCTGAAGGTGTGAGCAAAGATCCACAAGTCAGCCACTAATGGTGGCGTCCAGCTGCAGTGTGATGGACCGGGAGCTGTGCCGTTAAAGGTTACGGTAGCGTATTGTGCGCCTCCAGCAGTCCCCCCCCCCCCGCCCCCCCTTTGCACCGCCCTATAATCAGTTGAGTGTGTTCACGGCGTTTGGTGTGTGATCGCTCAAAAGTTCTATTGTGAATGGGGATTGCAAAACACCAGGGCGCTTATGAGTAATGGCCAAAGAGGGGTCCCTGTTCCCTAACCGGCCTTCTCCATCAGGCAGCAACTGCCCTGCAGGCAGGCACAGAGGGAGGGTGGGTGAGCCATGCCAGCGGGGGGGAGGGTGGGTATAGGCCTGCGAGCGTTTGATGCTCGCCCCACCTACGTGATTCACAGCTGGTCATTTGTTTTTCCTGTATGTAGCGCTCCGTGAGCGCTGCGGCGGCCTTTTCTGATCACCTTAAACGTGGGCACAGGGGTGTGTGAATGCACGCCGGCAACAAGCCAGTCACATCCTCGGCTCCTAATCAGGGAGCCAGGCCGCGTCCCTCCTCCCCCTATACTCCCCCCTGACCGACCAGAGGAAGGGAATTACATTCCCCATGGGTGGCCTGGCGCTGGGAAACAAGCCCCCACTGGTCTTGTGTATGGGGGGGGTAAGATAAAGATAGCCTGTGGGATAGATTGAAAAAGTGACAAAATCTTCCCCAAATCAGAGAGGTGACCTAGCCCAGATTGTTTGGCAGATTAAAAGTCAAAGTTTGTGATACTTTTCATTTGTCAGGCTACAGTGATTGATTTGTGCTCTAAACCCCTTTTAAGTGCAGCGGCATCACGGCGGTCGCAGGGGGGCCGTGCCGCTCCCGATGACATTAGGAACACTGAGGTAGAGATATAGAGAGGCTCACCCCTCCCATCTACACTCCACGGTTACTTGTTCCACACTAATATCTCGTGAAATGAGATGAACGGCGAGAGGATTTAGTTGACGAATCGATGGGTCAGTCGACTGAAAGCTGTTTTGATGAACACAAACGTGCTTCATCACATTCACAGGTTACAGCTGCTCAACTATGAAGATTTGCTTTTTTGCTTTGTATCATAAATTACTTTACATTTTTTTTAATTTTTGGCAATTGGTTGGACAAAACAAGGAATTTGAAGACGTCAATTTAGCCAAATCGTAACGGTCGTTTTCACTTTTTAATGTCGTCGTCAGACTCAGCAGGTAGTTGTTGGTTTGAGGAAGGTCGTCAAACATATTTAAGTAATTTGCTTGCTCAAAAGAAATGTCTTACAAAAACGTTATCCAAGGACTACATATGTAAATGAAAGTAATTGTCTTTATTTAGTTGCATATTTGTTCCATATTGTTTTGCTGCGAGACACCTTCAACACAAGCTGTTTTAAAAGCCTGCATCAGTGAAGAACTTTATCTTTAACTTTAAGCATCGCTCTGAGTTTGTGCCGTAACATTGACACTGCTCCTCTCTATCAACAGCTTTATCTAAATCATGTTATTCCACTAAATCTTTTGTGAAGGCTCCATAAAGAGTCCGTCGTTTAAATAGGCGCCGGATGCCTCTTGCTCCATTCTCTGACCCCGTGAAGGTCACTGTCAGTCTTTGTAGTAAAACTTTATGAGATGAAAGAATCCCCAACTGAGTGGAGACCTTGGTCTGTAATTGCTTGATACCCTTCTGCTTAATACGAGAGAGGGAGGGAGAGAGAGAGGGGGGGGGGGGGGGGGAGGCTCAGACGGCGAGAGAGTCTCATCTGTGATATTCACAGATGAGATTGAGTGACTTGGAGTTGAATATTCCGGATGATTCAGCTGGACGCCGCGGTCGGCCTCATCCTCCTATTGTTGTGTTTCTCTATGGCCACAGATGGGATAACAGTGTGTGTGTGTGTGTGTGTGTGGAGCTTTTGTTGTCTCCGTGCTCATCGCTGCTCTGTTCTTTATGATCCCGATGTCCCCGGTCTATTCTACACAGAACCGCCGATTGTCTGTGCAAACAAAAACCCCTCCCTCCCAAGTGATCACTTTCATTGAACCGTGGACACTGTATGAAAATATGTACTCCGGCATTCATGCGAGGAAAAGGGCAGCCGTCAACAATACCTTTCTGCCTTTTTCAATACGCACTGCACATCAAAAGACAAGGCGGGGGGAGGGGGGGAATAAAAAGATGTGGCGGACTTGCCAAGGACTTCACAGTGATTCCACTTTTTGTGTCTTTTTTTGTGTCCTCTTCATAAAGAATAACAATGGCTGATTGTCTCTTGTCTCTCGCTGGGAGCCAGGCGGGGACGATCAGAGGAAGAGTAATAGGACGCACAGGTTCGGGGCATATGCTGCCGCAGACATGGCCCCTAAACTTCCTCTCCATCATTCTCTCCATTTACCCACCGCTGAGGCACATCTGGGTCCAGGTGGCATCCGAGCATGTTGTCAGCATGTTGCGGTAACTGCCTTAATGGCTTGAGTCATTCTAACTGACAAGATGGGAAAACAGACATGGCAGAGTCTCACTCAGCCTCTTTATCTTGTGTTTACCCACCACTGTTCCATTGATAACAAAGAGCCTCCCACCTCCGCGGCCTGCAGAGGCCCCGAATCGGCCGGCCAGGTTAGAGTCCTCTGGGTTTTCATGAAGCAGATCAAACAGAGCAGCTCTGCAGCGGTCGACTCGTGTAAACACACACACACACACACACACGGCTGAGAATTAACAGCAAGTGAGACTGAATGAGATTTTTTTATGTGCTGTGTTTGGCTCCTGACTGCGACGGCTTAAAATGCGAGAGCTAACCAATCGGTAGTGACTGACATATCCGTTTAACGTCAGTCAGTCCGACACTGAAGCTGCCGTAGAGGTTGCTATGAGCAGTTAGCTCAACGTTTCTGGCAATGAATGAAGAGCAAAGCAGATCTGAGAGCTCTTACAACATCTCGTGTATATCTTCTTGTGGATCTCATCACCATTTGTTCTGTCAAAGTCGTCCAACTGGATGTGTCCAACGGGGAAACAGACGCCCATAAACACCTGATGTTATTTCTTTGGCTGTCCTCGACCAAAGGAACTCTCCGTCTTCTAACTCTCAGTCAATTTTGTCGACAAATCGATGAGCTGATTTAATCGAACAATCTGAAAAGTTGACTAAAAAATCCCATAAAAGCAGCACTTTTTACCAGAGATGTGCTTTTAAGTTTCTTGGAAATAAGTCATTCAGGGTGAAAAAAACCCTAATTGACTAATTAAATAAAACTCAGTAGACTGAGACCAACACGAAAGATTAGTCTCCAAATCGACTAACGAGGGGCGACCGTCATTATTTGTATTACTGAAGATTTCAAAGATGTTGCTGACAGTTGTTGTGGCAAGATTGTTTGACTCCATCGAAGCATCAATTCAGTATGATTTAATTCAGCCTCGACTTACTGCAGTCAGATCCACTGTCGCTCTGCTCATGGTTTAATGAAGGAAAGTTTCTGTATCAGTCAGAACAGGACGTAACCAATATTCAAATTCTCCTCAATAACACTAAAAACGTTTTGATGCATTCTCCTGAAATGTAGGAGGCACAGAGGCACACGTCAAGTCATTATCAGACCCTAGAATTAAAACAGGTGATGCGTATAGTTAACTTAGGGCTTTTATTGTGAAATGTAAGGAAGGAAGGATCTGGTCTGCGCTGTTGTTTCAGGAGAAACTAGTTTTCCACAACGTGAACGGTTGATGCCTTTATTTGAAAGCTCAGATTATTGAGCTCTAATTATTGTTAGAATAAAAAAAGAAAAAGACCTCTTTACAAAAAACAGTGTTGCTTTTTTGCTGCGTAATATTTGTGTTCTTTGTGAAAGTATTTATAACAGTTTAAATATATATATATATAGGCGTCGTGTTAACCACACACACAAAGCAGCCCGGTCCCCGGTGTGGAAAGGCTTTTAGAGGTGTGACTCTTGCTTAAGATGTGTCTCTCGCCTCTCAAACCTAAAACCTAACCCTGGAATTCTTCAGCCACCATCTTGGTGGAGGATTTATTTATTGTTAGAAATCATCTTCATGACCTGCAAGAAAGAATTAACTAAACGTGCAGAGAGGTAAGGCCAACTCTGAAGGAAACAAAGACATGACATGTTCATTCGTCAGACGTCACGAACAGAAGAAATCTGCAAAGTGGCATTTAATGTTACCATTGAGACAGTAGAGCCGTTTGATCTTAGAACAACATCAATAATACCCACAATGCTTTTCAGGATCTTCAGGAAGGCCAGTGCACTTCTTTGCTTTGGCAGCCTGCTCAACGCGCTCAGCAGCTGTATTTGTTTAGAAGGTACCAGCTGTTACAAGCCGAGCCAGAAAAGCGGAGTTTCTTGTGATTGCATGCTGCAGGATTGCATGCCGCACACATTGTGTTGATATATATTCAGCATTCATGAATTTGTAAACCTCATCAGCTCCTGATACACCTTCATTTTGTCTTCACACACACACACACACACACACACACACACATACAGGTTAATACCTAAAAACATTCTAAAATAAAGGATAAACGTTAGCTTTGGATGAATCGTAATAAGCTGAACTCCAAGATGAGCTCAAGGATTTTTAATTGACAGCACAGTCGGCTTGTTGCACACACACACACACTCACACACACACACATCAAATAAATTGGCCGTTGCTTCTGTTGAGCATCAAGTTTTGTGTTGAGAGCTTCCAGTTTAGTCCTTAAAACAGTTTATTAGTTAAAACAAATAGTCAGAGATTAGTCTTTGTTTGCGATGGCGTGCTGAGGCGTGATGACCCAGAGGAGTTAAGCATGTTATCTGGATAGAGGAGGGACTGCAAACCACCATAAGTTATCGTGAGACGTGCACTTATGTTTAATTAACGCAGAGTTCAAGAACCGCTGGCTTCATCCGTTACGGAGACGAGCAGACGGAAGCTCCTTTAATTGGGGAAAAAAACAATTGAGCTGAGTGGATGGGCGGTGCATTGAGGTCAACGTTTTTCATAGAAATCTCCAATCTTCTCCCTCGTCCAGCGTGATTAACTCTGTCACAGCATGCGACAAGATAATGAGTTGAGAGTTGAAGCTCCTATTTTAATGTATGCCTCAGTTGAGAATATGGTGTTTTTACTATGTTTTATTGCTGGATTTAAATCTGTTTGATTATATATCCTCTTCCTTCTTTTGCACAGGTCTTTACACAGTTGTATTAATGCGATTAATTCCCACAACAAAATATATATATATATCTTTATATATCTTTAAACTGTTGTTTCTGTCACAAAAGCTTCACAAAAAGCATTGTATTTTATACACATGTTTCTGTGCTTTCACCAATCAAGTTGTGTGGAACGGACATATTCAAAATGTGCATTTTAGAGTACAGCAAAACTTTATTTCTCCTTTCAACCTTGACAAAAGCAGCAAAGGCCAGATCCACTCTTTCCTGTCTTACCCTTCACAATAAAAGGTTGGAATAGTTCGAGACGAAACGTTTTCTCACGAAAAATCAACATACGTTTTCTTTGACTGGTGCTGAAAACACACGAGAGCAGCAGCGAAGTGCGGCCCGTGACGAGCTGCCGTGCAGTGTCTTTGGAAAGCTGGCGCCAAGTGCGGCCGAACTAAAAGTCTGGGATATTTTGGCGGGATCCTCCTCTGTTGTTCTCCCACAGGTCTCTCCCTCTTTTCTCCCCGTTAAAGGGTTTTTTGGGGGAGTTCTTCCTGTTCTGATGTGAGGGTTCTGGGACAGAGAATGTCGTATGTGTACAGATTGTAAAGCCAAGGGCGTAGGTTTGGTCTCAGCATTGGTAGGGACACTGCCAGTCCCCCCCCCGCTATCTAAAAAAGTCTTAGTTGATATTATGTTGAACAGGCAAACTTTATTAAAATATATTAACATTTGTGTAACTTGGAACTGATTTAAACATAATAACAATAACAAAACCTTAGTTTAAATACAAAACAGTATTCTGCACCAAATAAATAATAATAAATAATAATAAATAATTAAATACATGAATAAAAAACGTTCTGCTAAAATGCCAATATACAGTAACAGTATATTCTATATCCAAAATATATATAAAAAACTTTTCCCAGTTGTGCAGCCAAAAAAAGAAAATAAATCTATTCTGCAGCACTTAATAGGCTACAAATAAAGTGCTTTCCTCCTTTATGCAATTATTAGTAGTGCTGGGCAACGATTACAATTTTTAATCGCAATTAATCGCATGGATTGTTTGCGATTAATCTCATTGTTATGGCAAAGTTCAATAATGAATTCAAAAGTAGTGTATTGTGCACTTTTATTTTAAAAGTGCTGCTATATGAACAAAAGGGCAATAACATTTGGTTTGTCAACATTTTAAACACATCAGGTTGTTGTTAGCAGCAGTGTTCTCTTTACAGCAGCAGTTCTATCTCTTCACTATCTGTGCTCAGTGTGTGACTGTGTGAAACGTTCCACTGCTGTGCAACAGGAATAAAATGTTTCAGCACGTTTCAGCAAAAATGTCTGTCTTCATGACAGTCAGAGCATGTGAATGCAGCTCTACTGTTCATCGATATAATGCTGTAACTCAGAGGTGATGATGGTTACCCAGCGATCAAAGAATAAAGACGCTTTACGCACAATTTAGGTGTATTTTCCCTTTAACTCACGAGATGCAGGTAGCATGTTTTATACTTAATGTGAATATAATTCATACTTTGTTGGCATCTTATTCTGAAAACCGGATGTCCGTCTGAAGAAACCGGATGTTGTCTCACTTTACTCTTTCCGCTATCTTTCAAAGTCCTTCTTTTAAACACAAGCAGGGAAAAAATAAAAAAAACAGTCGAAAGGGAATTAATCCGCTTGGCTTTATTTTGATAATGTTTGAGAGCTACGCCTGCCCAAATCCATCAGCAGAGCTGTTCTACTTTCTCTTCCACAGACGAGCCAGTTCTTAATCCCAATTCATCTAATTGTACCTCAGAGTGCTAATAAATATTGTTATGAATTATTCAGGCTGTGAGTGGGCTGATGACACAGAAACGGATGCAGTGAGCAGAATTCAAAGCACTTCAAATTGGAAATGGGAAAGTGCACTAAATTCTCTCCGAATTTGAATTAATGAAAGTTACATGGAAAATGAATCGTGCAGGAAGGTTCTCCACACGATTACTGTACTAATGGGGATGTTAGTGCAACAGTCCAAGGCAAAAACACTGCTAGTTCATATAGAATACAAGCTGATATAAAAGGTAAGTGCCATTAAAACATCATGCAGTCAGTGATAATAAACACCGCTGTATTAATAACCCTGTTGCACATGAAAGTGTGTGCGCTCTACTCGACTACGCTACAGCTAAATGACGTTGCCTGAACTCGGCGTTGCACCTGGGTGCTGATGTCACAGAGAAACGGCTCAATAATCTGTTCACGCCACACCTGACGGTCCGTTTTTGTGCTGCTTTTTAATGCATTCATCTCCTAATTTGCCGCCTGGATACTGTATGTTTTCAAATGTCATCCATGTTCTGCACAGCTGGGCTTTTTCTTTTTTTCTTGTCTTTTTTTACAACTTGCTTCATGGCTGCGGGTCCACAGGGAGCAACCGGGGGATTAGGCTCCGTGGCAGCATTGTGCCGAGCCCTGTCTCGTCGCGGTACTGTTCCACTACTGAGCTCCACTAATGGCCACCGCTCAGACCAGGCCTCATTAAGGCAAACTGACACCAGGAAACGGGCGCTCGCAGTAGGCGTGATTAGATTAAAAGTTCAGACAAGCCCTTGGTCTGTGTAATTTGTGGGGCTCCGGTGATACACAAATAAACAAAATGCAAGAGCACTTTAGATTAGAAACAGCCCCCTTAATTAGCTCATTGAGAGTTGGGTGAGCAATATCAACACCGTGGCCTTGGGGCTCTGGAAGTAGCTGCTGGAATAAAGGGGGGGGGGGGGGCTGAGGGGAAATGAGGGACAGAGGAATTATTCACTGTACGGTCATGTTTGTATGAGCGTTAGTTTTCGGCAGCAGAAGCAGGCGGGAGGTCATTGAAAGCAGCAGCTCGGGTCCAAGCTGCTGATTTGGGGCTGGAATTAAAATGTTCCACAGCTGTTTGGCTGGTCTCTGTACCCTGACTAATGAGTTGTGGAACCGGCTGAATATCTCGCCAGTCGGTGACATCCTCACTCCGACCAGTCAACTGTATCAAAGTGTAAAATACCACCTGCCCCGCTCAGCTGCTGCTATGAAACAGCTGCCTCCTCCCCGGCACGTGGACTTAACTTTTCATCAGACCACCGGCACGATCACACGGCTTCTTCATACTCCACATCGGACACGGCCGTACTCCTGACCAATGAGCAATGAGCAGATTGTTTCAAGTAGCGAATTCACCAACAAGAAGAAAGACACTTTAGTCTCTGTAGCCAACAGCTTTGGAACACCACGATAAGAGACTTCGATGGACTTATTGCCAGTCACAACAGCGCCGCTGGGAGAGTTTCCACCTTGTGAAACTGTGTGGGTGTTGTCATGGAGAAATGTGCTTTAACTAGCACAGACGAGGTTTGAGTACTTTGCTCGGTGTTGGTTCAGTAACGGAACTACAGCTGTGTAGTTGAGATCAAAAAGAAGGTCAAAGGGCGTCAGCGGTGGGGGGGGGGGGGGGGGGGGGGCTGGTGTGATCCATCCCAAGATGGTCTAGTTAAAGAGCAATTCCTTTATTACTCTAAAGAAACATAACTTTTTTTTTTAAAGTACAGTACAGTTTCTGATAAGTGACCCGGTTTGTTTATCCTTGTGGAAGATTTAATTGATAATTGGAATGCAGTGACAGGAAGTCTCACATTGTGCTTGAAGAGACATGCTGGAGCTGTCTGTTGAGTCTCATCACCCTCTGAATACTAACCGGAAAACAAAAAAAACTAAAAAGCTGCAGCTCAAACTGGAGCAGATGAGAAAACAGCTGTCAGCACTGTTCCTGATTGTCCGTTGAGATTAGTGGGTGCTCATCCAAGATATGGTCTTCGGAGGAAACACTGAATAATCACCAAAATATCTCGTCCTTCATGACAACCCTGCTCCTAAAGATGACATTTGAATAGTTTTGTCCGATCTGTTTTTAAGGACGTAATTGCGCCAGGACTTAAGTTGTGGCAGTGTTTTATTTTTTACTTCTTTCTTTCCAGTCCAGGAAATGTGTTTATATCACAGAGAAATCAAAGGGTTCAACGTTTGATCAAAGATCAAAGTTAGGTTGAGGTTTCATTGAGAAAATAAACACAAGACAACAACAATCTTTATTAAGTGCTTTATGTGCCTAAAGATGATCATAAAAACATAAATCATGCTTTAGTTACTCCGTATGAAATAACAAAAACATTGATTGTCACTTCAATTGTTTTGTGATTTTGGAGCTTTTGGATTTTGGAGCTTATGTGAACAAAAGACATAATTAGGATGCCATCAAATGTATCACAGATTTAAACTAGTGGTGTATAAACATCAGGAAGATCTGCTGAAAGAAGAGGCTGTGAAGAATCACATCCAGCAGTCGATAAGTTCAGGACCTGAGGTGCACAATCAACATCAACACTCACAACATTCAGATAACTCGACCGCATGAAGGCCATCGCACAATGCAAGATGACATTTGTAGAATGAAAGTAGCCGCATCATTTAGCACGAGGCACGCAGCTGTTCTGCAGCTTGTGGCTGCCGAGGAAGGACGAGATGAACAAAACAAATGACACAAACCGAAAAGAAACAACCTTGAAAGCTTGACTGTCAGCAGCGGCCTGCAGAAGTCAAGCGCCCGTCCAATTAGCTGCGTGCGGTGCCAGCAGTGAGCGGACCCGTCTGCCGGTCGGAGGTGGTTTCTGAGCGCTGTTGCCGGTCCTCGACGTTGTGTTGCCAGGTTGCTGGTAATTGATGACGGTGAGCTAAAACGAGCATAAAAAACCGTCTCTAACCTATAAAAGTTTATCATCATCATCATCATCTGAGCGCATCATCTTTTTCTCCTGCAGCATCTGTACTTATTTAACACTTTTGATAAAGTATGGTAATATTTAAACATTATTACAGACGCAGCATGAGAGCTAATCTGATTGATGGATCATGCATGAGTAATGGCGACACATAAATGATGGATAGTGTTAATATCTTTGAAAACATTTTCCCCTTCTTCTAAAGAAGACAGCAGCAGGCAGCGGCACTCCTACACTTATTTCCATCCACCAGTTAACTTCCATTTATCATCACATTTGTCAGAATATGTTCACTAGATGTATTTCTTTACTTCTTTGCTCACTCTCCTCGGTCGATAAAGTTTCCTCGGCGCTGATTCGCAGCCGTTAGGTAATCAGATTTCAGCAATTTTTATTTTATTTTTTTCAAACCTTTAACATTGAGGCTTTAAAATTGTCATTTCAGGCCAGCTGTCAGTGGGAAGGCAGTTCAAGCACTTCTGCCAGGATGTTGGTCTGTGTGTGTGTGTGTGTGTGTTGTCATGGCTGCACCACTGCTATATACTATATTTAATAGGCACATGTCAGGTGAAACAGGAAGTTGGTGCATTTATTAATAGGAGATCTTTCTGTTTTCTTGCTGGCTCAACTGGTCAGTGAACTTATTCAGTGGTGCATCTTGAAGACCAGCCAACAGACACCCAACATGAAACTCATCAATATGAAACCATATGTAGGGCAGTGCCCAATACTTCTTATCTTCAAAGCGTCATTCATTTGGTTTGGATGTCTTTTAGCCCGTTGACTGATCTTCTGAGAGGCCATATTAGAAACAAATGTAATCATACAATCATTTATATGCAATTCAGCACGTATCACTTACGTATACACACATTTATAACGAAATACTAATCCTAAACCAACGTCTGAATGCTGCTCAGCTGTCTTAGGCATGTCTATTCATTGTTCAAAAGTCAACATTTATTGAAAAAAAAGATGCAATTATTTTCTAAATCCCAAACATGTTTTTATCTAACAAAAAATGATACTTCATTTCAAATTTGTTGGCATTTAGCCTTTCAAATAGGACATTGTCACCGGCGAGGCTTCAGCCATTTCCCAGAGAAACATGCAATAAAAGTCGGCATTAATCACAAAATCAACGGATTCCCTCGTTCAGCAGCTTTATCAGGAGAACATGCAGATCTGTTATGCAGGAACAACAATAACAGTATGTACAGGACTACGGCTGCTGGCGCCACTGAGCAGAGCCAGCTGGTCTTTAATATATATGGTTTCAAACACTGGAGGCAAAACAAGCTCCCATTCAAGTCAACGGAGCAGGAACATTGCCGCCGTTGAAGCAGGATAACTTCCAGATAAAACCAGTCTCACTGAGGTGAGGTTTTGCAGCAACGGCCCAAATGAAATGAAATGAAGAGCACGGAGAAGGTCTTATGTCTCCGTTAGCTTGCTGCTAGAGAGCAACTCAGGATTGTTACTTGATGAGCAACAAGAGACACAAATAAAGGAAAAGGCCGGCTTAGTGTGGAAGGGAGTGTGACACACTTTATGTCACCATATCAACGAACAACAATCACCGTTTTATCACGACTTAGTCAAATGACCATGGCGAACGGTTCCATGTCTCGTCTACCCTGAGTCCATTTGCATCGGTGCGACTGGAGAAAGGTTTGACTCTGTGAACGTTTCCTTTGACGTGTGAAACAGAAGCTGAACTGTTAGCACCAAGTCCACTTTATAAAAACACCATCGTCATGGTAAACGGCTTCTTCATTCACGCTGCTAGGATTTAAAAGAGCTACCTGGACTATGATTCATGGAAACACTTCGCTGGAGAAATCAACTACTTCCTTGTGCACAACTATAACGGCAACGGGAGAAAGCAACTGTCCACCCGCAGTCGGGAATCTAAATTGCATGCTTTAACAGCAAACATAACTGAAACTTGTGAGAGGCACGAAAGGAGCCCGCTACTTTGAGTCTTTTGTTGTGATGTATTGTGCAACAGTGCAATGTGAAACTCTGCACCGCACACTTCAAGTGTACTTACACCAGATTTAGTTTCAGAGGCTTTTCCACTCGACAAGCACCGCGAACGGAAGGAATATAAATCACGAAACTGCAGTGATAGCCACAAGGAAATTGCATTATTACATCGAGACGTAGTGAAAAATGACTACGAATCAAGTGTGGTTATGAGAACACAAGCAACGGATGGTCCAATTTATGAATGAGGAGTATGGGAAGCACAAAGCAACAGAGTATGCTGAGACACAACGTGAATGCAGAAAATCTCTGACATGAACATTGTACCGATGCTCTGATTATCAGCCGCTGCAACCTCATCAGGCCTCAAAGCCAAGTCCATCCCTGGTGGAAACAGAGCTGTTCCTGCTGCCAGGAAACACCACCTAACATTGCATGTCAATAACAACATTATGTAATTCATGAGTCATCTTTTAAACCAAGACTATATCCCAATAAAAAAAAAAAAGAATCTTCTCAGTCAAAATACGTCGGGTCAAGCTAAACAATTCTGCAATTTCCACTGCGGGTCGGATGTGTTATGAACCGAACCGAATGCAGTCGGCAGAGCGGTGAACTCGACGCATCTCGGAGATCAACGTGGCTTCTACTGTTGCCAGGCAACACAATATGAAGACTGCGGTGTGTGAATTGAATCCTTTGATTTCTAATTCTTCCAAAATGTGTGAGGACGGGAGCCAGAAAGTAGAATCTTTATTGGCTTCTGTCGAAACCCAAAATATTTCTGAGCACCAACTAAAATGTGTCCTCGGCATTTAAATATTAAAACCTGTCAATCCCTTAATGTTGGCATTAAATAAATACTCCCATTCTGACGTGTTGTAAGGTTGTGTTTCTGTTGGTGAAGGTTCTCGTACAGTGTGTTGGGACTTTACACCCTGATTGCATTTGTAAAGATAGATTCAATGAAAGCTTTTAGAGAATAAATGGTCATTTTCCTCAAAGTAAAATACTGGAAGACGGGGATTTTGGTATCACATTGACACTGGCATTCTGAAATCATATCCAGCATACATGGAGTGTTTTCAGAGTCGCTCAAGGGTTTGAGAAATATAAGAAAATACCAAGAAAAAGAAAAACCTGGCAGAAAACGACACACGAGTCAGGGCCGTTTTCTGTTCCTTTCAGATTCCTGTCTCCTGCCACCCACAGAGCGAAATCAAGGGTCCAAGTCAGGCTCACTTCTACTATATATATATATATGTGTGTGTGTGTGTGTGTGTGTGTGTGTGTGGTGGGGGGTCACAGGGAGCTGGTCCAAAGGCCGGCCCCGAGGCGCGCAGGACGCCGCGGTCGCCTCCACACACCGCTCTGCCCCCGAAACATCCACACTGCCCACCGAACACAACCCGGAGAGCGAGCAAACAAGCCTCAAAGTGATATTATACAACACATACACATAGTGTATTTGCACATGGGGCGCTCTGTTTACACTGTGGACATATACAGTATACAAATATATATACACACACACACACCACACTCGTCTCAGGAAGCACAGAGTAGGAGGACAGGCCCGGTTTCTCATCTCTTCCCCTCTTCCTGTCACTGTGCGGTGGTGGTGTGGTGGATTCAGGCCTCGTGTTGTGGCACAAAGGGCCTCCTACATGCCCGGAGGCCGACTCCTACAGACCGGCGTTACCCGGCTGGTTCCCTCCCACCAGGTTCCCTGAATCACCGACTCTCGCTGAGGTTTTTCCCACAGTGTCAGTCAGTGACGGAGCTAAACCCAGCTAATGGATAACGCAGAGGTCACTGTCATTTCTTCTTCTTCTTCTTCTTTTTTGTGTCAGAACGTTGCATTACTCCTACGTTACTGAGGTTGGTATGCTTCTGGCAGATAGCCTCACTTTCTTTCCTTCCTGATATGCCCCGTTGTGCTCTACTTCCTCAAAAGTAATTCCTTTTTTCTACCTGCAAAATAATCCTCAGGCAAAAAAGAGAAGCGTCTCGCTGACAGGAATGCTCTATATGGAGGTAAACTTTAATGTGCAGAGCCTAATAACCACCACTTTTACTGAGAGCATTCCACTCAGTGAACTTCAATGCCAAAGATAGAAAACTGCTTCATTATAACTTCTCTCTTTCTACATTTCCATCTTGGCTAAAAGAGGTTTTTTTAAGTCAGGTTTTTGGCTTTTGCCCTGATGAGTTTTTTCCTCAACTAATGAGATTATTTCTTAGCCTTGTTCTGACCTTTGAACTACGTCTGCCTTTTCAGATGCTCAGGTTTGATGTTGTGCTCGTAGGACTTTTTCACACTCTTTCCCACATTTTGGCTTGTTGGAAAAGCTCAGGTGTTACTAAAAAACATCAAAGACTCTCTGTCTCTGCGTCATCCTGGCACGGCTGGAATCCATCCCAAACAAAAATGGCGGCAAACATGTGCAGCTACTCTTCGATTCAGACAAACGGGACGAATAATGAAGGGAAAATGAAAGTCCGATTTTCAGATCATTTCTCCTCTTTACCTCCTTTTTCTCTCCAAGAATTGTTGTCAAATAGCAAAAACTCCAGTAGGTGGTCTCACCCCACGAGACACTCAATTCAATGAGGTGACGTTCAAGGAATCGCTGGTGACACGACAAGATGAGTAAAGTTAGAGGTTGTGTGTGTGTGTGTGTGTGTGTGTGTGTGTGTGTGTGTGTGTGTGTGTGTGTGTGTGTGTGTGTGTGTGTGTGTGTGTGTGTGTGACAGGGGGACGGTTCAAGGGAGAGAAATTAACATCAGTCACTGAACTCCCATTGATGCCAAGCCGGTAGTATTTCTGCATCTATTTGATTTTAATAAAGCATCTTTGTTATCAAAAACCTTTCGACCACTCTCTCAGTTACGTTTAATTGTCAGGATGTGTTGCTAATCACCCAATCTTACAAACCTAAACCTCTTCATACCTGCACTTCTCTAATCGTGTCACGATTCTTTTACACATTTCTCGGCCAAATAAAGGAAACATGTCTGCCATTTGCACAGTGATGTAGCAGGAGGTGCGGATTGATTCAAATATCAGAAAATAGTACGACTGCTGCCATGACAATCAACGTCCAAATCAGAATCAAAATGTTGTTTTAGTAATATAGTCTCTGCATTATTCCAAATATCCCAAATAGCGCATGAAATAAGGAGCAGTAATCTCACGTTATTCATTATTATGCACCTACGATGATGATCACGGGTCGTTCTGATACGCAAAGCGTTGTTTGTTGTGTGTGCTCAACAAGGCCCGCTCTTTCATTGCACATGTTGGCGTAGGCTACTTTCTATTTATCAGTCACGTCTTTACAGGCCTACATACGAGCACATTAGCTTCTAGGCCATCGCTGTGGTTTTATTGCACGTTTTGTATCCGTTCTTATCTCAAGAGAAATAAGAACGTCCTTGAAATCCGATTGTTGTCCTCATCTCTCATGAGACAATAGTAGCAAAGTTAAGTATGATGTAAATAAACAATGACCTCAAGTCACTGTCGAAGTGTGGAATATCGCCGAGTATCGTTGAGAATCTCTCACCGGAGCTTTGAAGCCCCAAAAATGGTATTTGACACGTCCCTAAATAATGATTATATGATATATATGCACTTTGCAGAACATTTGTTTCGAAAGTGCTGAACAGAAGAACACATTGAATCAAATAGTGTGATGACAACAGAAGAGTGAGCGTAGAAGCTGTAATAAAACCAGCAAACAATGACAACAAAAGAAAGACAATGGATGGAAAAGACGGTAAAAACAGCTGGAAGAAGGTATTGGTTTTAAAACGTGAATTTTCAGCAGAGATAATCAAACCTGGAAACGAGCAAATATGATGGTAAAGTAATGCCCCACAGTCTGGGTCCTGGCTTTGTAACAGTACAAACAACGATGGTAATTAATACAGCTACACATTCTCTCCCACTCGTTTGCATTAATTGGCTGAGTAAAGGAAAGGCGGCTGTTAGATTTGAGGTACGAACCAGCCTCAGAAGAACCTCCCACCACATGTTCATGTGAGCATCAAACATCTCCGGATCCCCGCCAACCCCGACGCAGGGGGACACGCGGAGGCGAGGCGATGTCATAATGAGTCCGGACAGAATCAATAGACGTCAACGGTGTGATTGATGACGAGCCCGGAGCTGCGTACACTATCTCGGCTGTGATTGAGTAAGATACACATTAGCATGTCTTCTTTAACGAAGACAACAAAAAAAGAAAAAAGAACGAGACTCGGTTCTCGGGGGACTGTTTGTCTAATGTTTTCACGTCGCGCTTGATTGGGCTCCGTGGCGTCCTCGTGGCCCATTCCAGTCACCGTCAACTCACGGCGGCACTCTGGGGCCTCCAGACCTGACTTAATCAGACCGGATATACATAAATAGCAGGCCAGCCATATGGTGACGGCTACTTCCTCATTACGACGGTTTTCCTTATAACAAGCTAGCGAGCAGCTATTTTCAGTCGAGCGGGGTTTAAGATGAACACCGAACATCTGCATAGTGTGCTCGTCTACAGTATACGTGGTGTATAGCCTCGGGCGATGCAGCATATGCCGTATGCACAGGCCTCTAGGTCAGTGCGGAGCATGTCATGTAGTCATATTAACACACGTTTGCCAGGCAGGTCGGTGGGGAGAAAGGAAAGGAAAACAGCATCGGCGCTGCTGGCTGTGGAGTTGGCGGGAGGAGAAATCTATAAATATTTGCTGTATATTGTGTGAGAAGCAGTGTAATTGTAGCCCATTAAATCAGCAGGGTGTCCGGTGGGCCGGCTCTGATGAAACACCGCTCCGCTGCTGCCTCCGCCATCCACAGCGGGGTCAGCAGGCTGGGGATCGCCCGGATGATTTAAGGCCCGCGTTGCTGGTTAATAGTTAATGAGAGTGAGTCGTTCAGAGGCTCTGGATGGCTTCCAGAGGTCCGGCCGGCTCGGGGGCAGCAGCCCCGCAGCCACTCAGGGCTGGAACTGAGAGGTGTAATCACTGTGTTAAATAAAGATGGCCTCCCCTTCATCCTTTGCAGATGCCCATGCACACACAAAACGGTAGAAAACAAACTCAATGGATAACCCCCCCGCCCTCCCGTGCTTGCGTTTCCTGCCTCATCTGCGGCCCCGTCCACAGAGCCAGATTTACAGCTGTCCCCGCCGCCTCGACAACTTGTTCCCCCATGAAATGTTTTTCTTGTTGTCCTGTAGTTCATCATTTTTCCATTTTTCAGGCCCCGCTCGCGTCAAGCTATAATTCAGGATCGCCGGATAACTTGTCATTCAGCTATTTCCTGGGAAAAGAATGAAGGGGCTGTGTTCACGGGGGGGCTGTGTGTGTGTGGGGGGGGGGGGGGGTATAAAAACCTGAGGCCTCTACACACACAGACGCTTTACCTCTGTGGGGACCCTCCATCCATAACTACAGCTGGGAGGAGTGATAAGTGAGAGAGAATCAAGGGCACATTAGGTGCCGAGAGGAGGAAGCGGTCCTACAGTCGGAAGCCATCATTGCTACACGTGTTCTGCTAATGCATGAAGTGGCCATTGTGCGAGCGCGGCTCCTACACTCCTCCCTCTGGTTCAGGAGGTGTTCATCGGTTCATTACGATCCACACCGACTTCACCGTACCAATTTGAATGCACTGGAATTGAGCGAGTGAGAGAGAGAGAGAGAGAGAAGTTCGCCATGTAGCCCGTTCACGTTTGGTTTACGAGAGATTCCACCAATCACATTCAGTGCGCATCTTTCCTTTATGTTCCGTGCATACAGCATCGATGCGGCCAGCTTTGTGTGTCTGTACCCTCGTTGGCTGTGAGAAAAGACAGAGATTGGGAGAGAGCTGCAGAGAGCCTCTCCAGGGTTTAGAGAGAATGCTCATTAAGGCCTCCTATAGCACAGCCAGCTCATTCCTCACAGTCCCAGCGGCCGGCTCCACTACGCTCCGCTTCCTCACCACTTCCTCTCTCTCTCTCTTTCTCTCTCTGTCTCTCCCCCATCTCTTTATCTGCTGTCCTCTATTTCTGTCTCCTTCTCTTCTCTGTCTCCCCCCCCCCTTCCCCGTCTGTGTCTCACCCAGCTTCCCTCTCGCTCGGTCTTCCACCTGCCATTTGGAAGACTCGAGCAGCAGATGTTTTGACGTTCGGCTAGACGGCGATGTGACGGCTCTGCACGTTGGCAAATTAGAAATACAGCAAAGACAGTCTGGCTAAAACTAAACTTGAAGCGGAGTGTGTAGTTGAGTCCACCTGTTTCCTTAATTTGTGTAATTTGAGCTCTTACATATGTTTTTTGTTGGGTCAGTTCTGCATGTTGTGGCAGCTTATAACTGATTCAGTTATTGGTTTTAATGCAAAAGCGTCACATCAGTGCATGCACACTTAGGTCTTCAATGTCTTTTTTGAGTGGTGGAGGGCGGAGGTGTTGAACAGGTGGAGCCATCCCCGGTGAGCCCGGCTCCGCATCTCCAGAAGCTCAGTGCTGTTTAAGAGACAGTTTTATATTTAACTCGCTCCGTTTTGGAATCTTCACTCTTCAGCTAGTCTCACTATTAGGCGGTTGGAACACTCGTCTCTGCCTCATTTCCTGGTTTGAAGTTAATGAGGTTACTGTATTATTGCAGAAATATCTCATGCAGCAGCTTTAAAGGATAGCGCCGGTGTTATTTTTTATCTTATTTCATTAACAAATCCCTCCGAAGAGAGCAAAAACCAACATGAGTTCATCCTGCTTTCTAATACAGCTAATACCTCCATATGACAGAGCTCTGTTTGCCCCAAGACTGTTAAAAACACACAAATCAGCCAAACTATTTCACCTGAATAACTTATTACTTCATCATGAACATAGAAGGTGCATTTCATGTCATGCAATAGTACATTAACTCTGAGTTGTCACTGAGCATGCTCTGGGAGGTTTTAAGTGTTTTCTGGAGAGTAATGGATTACACACAACATGTCACCAAGATGTTGCCCAAAAAGTATTAAGACCACAATGCAGGGCTCAACACACGCAGGCAACCGGCATCAGCTTGTGTTTGCAGGAATAAAGACACGGCTGCTATTGTTCGTCACCTTTTATTATGTATGATTATTACTATATTAGACCGTTGAAACAGACAAATATTGTTGGGAGAATAAACTGTTGGTTTTGGTCTTTTCATGAAAGTCACAGCAGGTTGTATCCTATAATATCAATGTGTGTGAGGCCATAATTGAATGTGAAATTCCGTTAGTTAATCCCGCACTTTGCTACGTTTAAGGCTTTTTTAAAGGCCTGTCCTTCGTTTTGCAAGCAAACCAGTGTGTGTGTGTGTGTGTGTGTGTGTGTTTGGGAGTTTTGGTGTGTGTGTGTTTTGGTTGTATTTGCGTGCTCGCGTGCACAGATGAGTGTTACTGACATTATCCGTCACGCAGACAGGCGACCCGCTGTCTGCTTGATTACTGCCGGCCAGCCGAACGCTTGACCCGTGAGCGGTCGAGGCCCTGGCGGCGGTGGCGGCGTCGGGAGCATTATCCACCTCCACCCCTGCCTGTGTATAATGGCCGCACCGTGTGATCGATGGCCTGTGTACCTGTGGAGCCCAGCAGCTACAAAGACAGACACACACACATATACAACCGACCGGCTCTCATAAAAGCCAGGAGACACGCAGCGCTCCCCAGGAAACACCTCCAAGTCACACCCTGACACATGGATCCATTATACAGGCCTGACTAGATGTATGGGAAATGCATCATCTTGTCCACCTGCACTGCAGTCTCGATGCTGAATCGCCTGCATAAATATTTTTTAAGGCTTTCACATAACTGCGAGTGTGGATGATTAAAACAATCCCTGTACTATCAAACTTTCCATGGCATATTTTTTTCTATCTTGTCTAAACCGTCACGTTCTCACTTCAAACTCGTCAAACAGACGTTGGTTTCAGTGTTGGACGTGTCGGGGATGCTGTGTCAGGTTCCGCTTCTTACTTGTTTAGTGTCTTTTCAAAATAAACTCAAGAGTTCACAGGAAACATACAGTTTCTGCTCGTTACTTGCATAGACTCTTTTCAAATTCATTAATTCCAATGTATAGGTTCACGTAGTCTTTAACTGTAGCTACACACCAAAACTACTTGGTGAGGTTTAGGCGACCTAGTACTTGCAAGTTTGTTACGTAAATGGTGCTAAATATGTAGGTCTCTCACTCTTATACTGCGTCGGTTGCTGTGACCGTCTAATAATGGCGTGGATGGGTTTACATTGGAGTTAGTAGAAATGCTGGTGCGTCTCATACAGATGTTAAGGTGCCTCAGGGCGTCAGGTTCAGGCGGCGAGGTGCGCTGAGCAAGCATCGATATTTGAGAACGAGTTTGTCCAAATGAACTGCATTTTTGTCGTTGCTTTTTGAAATATGGAGAGAGGCTTTGAGAAACGTTCTGTACGGATTGTAAAAAGCATTCCTGTACTGATGAACTTTTCTGATCCATAATGTAGGTTTGACTGGATGTACAGCTCCAATGTCAAATGAGTCACTTGTTGACACTTTCTCTCTGCATTCTGTTTGCTTTTGAAAAATTTGGTGAAAGAATTTCATATAAATGCCCCGTTTATTATTTTGCAAACTTGCACCGCACCCTAGGTGCTGACTTGTCTGAAGGAGTCTATCCAGCACTTACTTAAAGCATTTTTTACCTTTTGCCTTCAAAGGATTTTGACAGAGGCCTTCGCATAAACACTTCCAAAAAGCATTCCTGTGTTCTCTCTCAAGCGTCTGTGTTTGACTGTACATTAACACATTACGCCTTACTTCATGAATGCAGCAGAGCAACACTTGCAGGTTGAAGACATTTAAAGGTTTTTAGTCTTCAGCTGTGCTCCACACTTTGAGGACATGTATGTCCCTTTAGATTGTTCGGCTCTCATTTGAATTCATCTTATTATAAAAGGATTGTAGCGGAGGTGCGTTACCTTTATCACACTTCCAGACTGTAAGTAGGATGTAAATGCTAGAAACCCGTGCGTATGGTGCTATGTATTCAGCATATTCCCCATGCACACCCATGTTCCTCGTACCGCCCTGTTCCTGTCCGTATTCCTCCAGAAACAAAATCCCTGCTGCTTGATCTGTTCAAAACTCCCCGTTTGTCCTTTGGAGAGCCAAGGTTACCGTGTCCATCGCTCCCTCTCGCCACAGCAGAGATCTGTCAACAAACTTCTGAAGACTTCCTCTCTCGGCAAACTTAAAGAGGAGCGGGGTTTGTCCCAGGAGGTAATCAAGCTCCTTCTCCCCGCAACCGGTATCTTTAAACAGAATAGATAAAGGAGGAGCGGGTCATGCAGGAGAGCTCAGGTACTCTGCAGGAAAAGTTCAGTGTATTGATGTGCTGCAAAGGGCTGCTGCTTCACAGAGAGAGGAGCCCGTCAGACCCGGGGCTTGATACCTGCACAGGTAGCCCAAAGGGAGCTGGGTTAGTGCCCAGAGAAATTGACTTGCCGAAAAAAAAGAAAAAAGAAAGATTACTCCCTCTTTCTATCTTTTTTTCTTCTTCTCCCCCACTTCTCACGCACCGTCTTTCACTCTCAACTTTTGTGGAAAAGAGTCAAATAAAACCTACCGTGGATAAATGACTCTTCTTCACTGGAGACTAATGATCCACTGGTGTCTTTCAGTCGTGGAGAAGAGCTTTGATGATGGAGGATTACGGCTGACAGATGAAAGCTGCCCCCCCCCCCCCCCCGACCGACCGAGATGCTCTCACTCTACTTAGTTGTGTGGATTGCTATGGTAACTCATTGTTATTTCGTCTTTGACACAAAAGTTCAAGCTGACGGTGGAGGAATCCGGTACGAACGGAGGTTGCCTCTCTCTGTTTCTGTCTGCCTTCCTCGTCTCGTCTTCCTTTTGTCTCCGCCCTGTCTGTCTGGATCTGTTCATCGTGCTGAACGCACTTTTGTAACGGCGATGTCATTGAAAGACGTCTTCTCTGTGTTTCCACAGCGTGAGTTTGCGTTTAATTCTTTCTATTCAGGTCTTTGGGTGAGCACCTACGTCTCTCACATAACATATTTTTCATATCCAGGCATCCAATGACACAATTATGAAATGAAAGGTCACAAAGCTACATGTATAAATCTCTGCAAAGCCCCCGCTGATCTTTGCATTCGCTGCACCGACTGCCTTGCCTTCCTCTCCACTTGACTTTGTCTTCAATAAACACTGTCGCCGCTTTAAAGCTATACCTTTGTGCAAATTCGTGCGCATTATTTACTAAATTGCCGTTCTGAGCTATTAAAGGGGGGGTAGAAAGAACTTGAACTCGTTGAGAGAATGCGACTGTTTTCGAGCCCTTTCCCTCTCCCTCTCCATTCCCCACTATTTCCATCCAAGCACAATTTGATTTGACTTGATTTGATTTGAGCCCTGCCACTTTCAGTTTGAGTAAGGTAACCAAGAGTTATTTGCTAGGAGAGACAAGGGCCTCACCGGCCTGGAGGTTTGATGAATTTCCACACTGCTTAAAACTAACTTTGCTTTATTCAAATGTAGCACATGACTACAAAGACCTGGTGTTTGATGAGGTGTATGAGATGTAAATGTCGAACGGAGCCTCTCCACTTATCTGCCCCGCAGAGGAAGGTGCCCAGCATAGTAATCATCTGATCTGAATGGATTTGGAGTGAGGCTCCTTTATGTGAATGAGTGCTGCTCGGTTGCTTTGAGGAGGGGGGGGGGGGGGGGTTAGGCGTACAGTAATGTCCCCTTGGGTGCTCGGTGGATCAGATGGAGCCGGCTAGGAGATACGTGCTGCAGCTTCTCTGGGATCTGAGATGTAGAGCACACTTGTTGTTTTTATTCAGGCGTCTATTTTTCCCTGAAGGAGGAAATCCCAGATTCCCACTACGTTCCTGCTACATCTGGGCCTGATTTCACCAGCGTCTCCCCCCAAAAAACATTCCATTTACTGCTACACTACATCTCTTTTGTTTCAGTCAGATCCAGCCACTCTTATTTCAACCTCGTCCGGCGTTTGCAATTCATCCATTTGGAGTTACTGCACTCTTGTACGTATAGTGAGTCACTGTGGATGAGAGTGTCGGTGAGCTAAATGTCTAAGATGTAAATGTATGTAAATGCGAGACCTCCTGTGTACATCTCCAAGTCTGACTGTGTACAACCATCAGCCGCTTCAGTAGGGAACCACATCAGCTCCTTTCATCCTGCCTACAAAGTGCCACGCACTTCAGTGTCTCTCCTAAACCGATCCACAGCAGCGTTCAGGCCTGAGGTCGGCAGGAATTTACTCACAATCCTCTGTTGGCTTGAAAAACAACCCCAGTAAATACTAAAAACCAAATAGAATTGAACAGCAGATGTTTAGTAACACAGCAGATGTTCTCACATCACCAGCAGTGAGAGGCTGCACACGGTATCTCTTTGCTTGTACAGTAGCTAATGTGAGCTCACGGATAAGCGCATGTCTATCTCTGCATGTGGCCGAAAGCCTCTGCACGGCCCGCGCACGAGCATACGTCGGCTTCGTATTTTGGTGTGTGTGCATGTGTGTGTGTGTGTGTGTGTGTGTGTGTGTGTGTGCATGTGTGTGTGTGTGTGTGTGTGTGAGCCCCCGAAACCAAGCTGCTCACCGCCTGCCTGTCTCTTGTCCCCCTCCAGAGGGTCATTCAGCGCCTCTCCCAGCTTCTAATCCCCGTCTGTCCGGGGGAGATAGAGGGGAGCGGGCGGCCGCGGCGCACCCGGGGCGCCGCAAACACAATCACCGGCCTTTCACAGACACTTAACGGGGCTTTGCGCTTGTTCAACAAGGCAAAACGCGGCAGGAGGGATCAATTTAATACAAGGCCTGATTCAAATGGAAAGAGGGTAAATAAATAAGCAATGACAGCGAGGACTGTTGCACAATTTGTGTAGTGGCTGTCCACTTTCTCTCCGTCTCTCCTCTGCAGCGGCACCTATACCATTCCATTTCCTGCCTCGGCAGCGTATGGGGGACGAGCTGAGCAAGAGAGAGAGAGCAACCCTGGCTCCTCTCTCTCTCATCAGGGTGTGTTATTTTAATAAATCACTTCTGCCATTGCTTGGTACATTAATTCCCCGGGCCCGGAGGGCTGTGTTGCCACTAGCAGCGATCTGCATGAGGCGCTAAATGATGTGGGGGGGGATCCCCCGGTGAGAGAACAGAGGCTCTCTGAATCTTCCCTCCATCTCAGCCTTGTCGGTTTGGCTCTCACCCTGGGCTGGCCCCGGCTCTCAGCACACATCATAATCAGAAGAGAGCCAAGGCCCCACATCGCGCCGCACATACCAATGAGACGCACATATAGCCAGGAGGGAAGTCACCTGACACCTCGCTCCGCAGACACTAGCAACCTCACGTGGCTTCATTTCGCTTCCTCACTCTGGGGGGCTTTATCATAGGATGCATGCACGTGGCAGTATGACTCTTTCTCAGCCATGTGTTTCCTCTGGGGGGGGTTGTTGTTCCTTTTCTGTGTAAATCCGAAGACAATAAGTCTCTCAGCAGTTTAACCTACATCTTCCTCAACCTCCCCGCTTCCATCACATCGTCGCGCGCCGAGGACGATCGCAGCCCTCGGAATAAGAGCCACGCGACCGCAGGTGGCGGCGTTCATAAGCGCCGCGTAGATGTGGCTGTTTTACATGGCCGCTTGATTGAATCCGGCGCAGTGTGACTGCACAGAGGCAGGTGGTGGGAGCAGCAGCCGGCAGAGTAGTAACACTGGCACGAGTAGTGTTGATGGGAGTGATGTGAATGTGTTTCTCCACTGGGGGCTTCCCGACGCCCCCGTTTTCTTCCCCCTCCCAATATCTCGACGCATCGCAGCCTGGCAGTTATTTTCCTTTCTCTAAACATCATAACTCCTTTGACAGAGGTGAGGTTTCCATTGGTATGCACAGACGACACCGGCGGATTCACCACCCAGAATACCGCTGGGAGATTATACCCTTCTCGCTCCACGCAGCAGGGATTCGGCCACCGTAAATGGAGCGCTTGGGAGTGCGCGGTGTGCCCGGAATGACAGAGCACCGCGGCGGCGGAACACGCCAACCAGACGCCGAGCACAAACTCAAGGACTGACGCAAATACAGTAATCTCTCATGCCTTCGCTTGTGCCTCTTTCTCCTGCGGGGACTCAGAAATGGCCGCACTGGAAATCCGTCTGGCCGATTGTCAGTGCGCAACCGCTGGAGCGTGCAGGACATAAACTACAGAATCTGTTGGACTTCAGAAAAGATATAACACAAGAGAAGGCAGAGAGAAAAAGTTGTTCACACGGAAAGGCTGTCCACGTGTCATTCTTTACGTGGCCCAGGTCCAGAATTCAGCCCTAATCACAGAATACAAGAAGAGAAAATTGCCCCCATTTATTTGCTTTTTGCTCAAAACATTAAGCTAGTTTATCAATAAATTATTCATTGTCTGTTTGTATCAGATCTTCGCAAGGACGGAGCACAAGTTGAGGCCGCGGTGTCTGCATGCAGATCAAATCATGAATGAGAAAGCAGGAGTTCTTCTGAAGGGATCACGTCTGACTGGAGACAGAAACTGAATGACAGCGAGAGAGGTAATCTGAACGAGTGTAATGACTCTGTTGCTATGGTGTGCAATGACACACAGCGGGAACACAGCCGCAGCACAGTGAGATTCTAGACCAGAAGTGCTTCGGCATGTTTTAACAACAAGCACAGCTACCTATTACATTATGAACGGGTAAATAATGCAGAACGGTTTTCAGTTATTTTTTCCTGAAGAAGTTATTTCAAGTTTAATTAAACATCTCATGGTCACTTCCAGTTTTCATCATCAAGCTGTTTTTTTTGGTTGTTGCACACACTGATTTCCATTTGTCTTAGTTGTGCATACTCTGACCCATTAAAACGGCATCTGTGCATTTTGACTTAATATGGACAGGGAGGGCTGTCTTAATTAATAAGCAGGCATCCACCAAACTAATCTGCCGGTGTTGTGAAGTCTGTCCTTTCCATTAAGTGGGACTCGCATTATCTCCTAATCAAATTAGTCACTTAATTGTGGCCCTCCCTTGATGGATCCCATGAAGAAAAAAAACGAGCGCCGCGTTTGCTGGAGGGGGATGTGTGAAGATGGAACAC
The DNA here is from genome assembly GCF_050575085.1 of Anarhichas minor. Taxonomy (NCBI): domain Eukaryota; kingdom Metazoa; phylum Chordata; class Actinopteri; order Perciformes; family Anarhichadidae; genus Anarhichas; species Anarhichas minor. The sequence continues at coordinate 21,817,981 of NW_027466453.1, forward strand.
GGCTGTTTCATTACGATATGAATTTTTTAATAACCAAAGCGCTCGCTGTCATCTCCTTGCTTTGAACCTTCGCGAAGGGTGAAGTTGAATTTGACATTTCATCCGACTCTCAGAGTTGAGTGTCTGGTGTGTTGGGGCTAAGTGCCTAGCCCAAGGCCACTACCCGATTGCCCAACAGGGGATTGACCCCTGTCATACGGTGATCACTAGTCTGCCTTCTTAATCACTTCCCCACACCGCCTGGCGCACTACCTGATCTTAGTCAATACGTTGGCTCCGTCAGCACAGATAGAGCTGCTATTCCCAGAGTCGTGATTAAGAAGGGAAGCCTTGTGTGAGCAGAGACGCTCCGTCCATCCCCGGCTGTGTGGATTGGCCCCCGGGAGCTCACCTTTTAAAGGGGCAGCGGAGGCTACCCCCGCAGCGTTAGGTAGGTTGTGGTGGCCAGGGTCCATGGGGGAACCACCCCCCCCCCCCTTCCCTCGGGCGTCTGATAAATGATGGCCGTGGTGGTCGTTTGTCCCGCTGATGGAGTTTTATCCCCGTGCCCTTTCAGAGCGTCCAGACAATAAAGAGAGCCACTGCCAAGCGTGACAGGTTAACCCAACAGTAATAGCATACGCTTAATAGTCTTGGCTTCAGCCAAAAGTCAGCGGCCAAATCGCCGGGCTACCTCAGTGGTGAGAGTGCAGGGAGGGGGGGGGGGGGGGGGGACACGACATCGGCTCTCACTGTTGTCAGACACGGGGGCAAGGACAAAGAGGGCAGCGTGATTGGCTTAATGGGTGGTTTGATGGCTTCATAGGGTGAAATTGGAGTTGGTGAGGGCAACCAAACAGATGAACCAAGGAACAGGGGGCATCATGCAGAAACAGACATTAGCCATATGTCTTGGCAGTATATTGATATTATATCTTGGTATCGGACTACACATTGTCTTAGATGTTGGATACAGTAGTAGTAGTAAGTGTTGTATTTTCCTGCTTTTGAATGCTGCATTACAGTAAAGTAATGTCATTTTCTGAGCTCTGTTCTATTATTTGCCTTGACCCACTTAGTCATTACATCACTGGTGATTATGTATCAACAATCTCATTGTGTCATTTTTTCGACAACTGTCAACCCTACAGTATCGTCGAAATATGGATGTTGGGTTCGGCGTATTAGAGGCGGCTGTGGCTCAGAGGTAGAGCCGGTCGTGTTCCAATAGGTTCGATCCCCAGCTCCTCCGGTCCGTGTTTCCTTGGGCTAGACATTTAAACCCTGAATGGCTCCCGAAGGCTGTGTTTAGATGTGATGTGAATGACTTTAGTCCTGAGGGTGCAGGTGGCACCTTGCATGGTAGCCCCCTGCCATCAGTGTATGAATGGGTGTGAATGGATGAAGTGTAGAAAGGCGCTATCATAGACTGAATATAAGAAGTGGACGCAGTCACCGTGATGTCACGCATTGGTTTGTGGACTGCCGCTATCCCCGCCCCTAAAGCATCCCCTGCTTTATGGTCTGTTTGACTCTAAATGGACCATAATGTACTAAATGAACATCATGCTGTATTGAAGAAGACTTGAAACTAGAGATTGAGACCATAAACTCATGTTTACAATGTTTACTGAGGTAATAAATCAAGAGAGAAGTAGAGTCATTTTCTCATAGACTTCTATACAACCAGAGGAGTCGCCCCCTGGTGGACACTAGAGAGAATGCAAGTTTAACACATGAAGCATCGGCTTGACTTTTAAGAATCGGTGGTTTCTGCCTTTACAAATATAAGTCCATTCACCATATTGAGATATGTTGTCAAGAATACCTTGATATTTGATTCTCTCCATGGTGCCTCTGTGAGCATGACGTCAAACCGACTGCATCACTTCTATGTTTTATGGGAATCCTTGAGCTCTGGCGAGGTGGCACAGTCTCTCTCTGCCTCTCCTTTATACGGAGAGTGATTTATAGGGATATGATAAACATAGATGCTGTGACACCGGGGCGATGCCTATACAGAAGGGTTGAAAGCGAACGC
>NW_027466453.1:21825000-21935000 GCF_050575085.1 Anarhichas minor
CTGACTCCCTGTGACGCTGGAGATCTCCGGTCTGGAAGAAATGAAAATAATTGGCTTTAAGAATGGACAAACAATTTCCTCATGTCCATCCCGTGGGGTACGGTATCGTATGTCATGCCATGAAATCCATAATCTGGGGAATTCTTCTCATGTTTTTTTGGTGTTTAAAGGTGAAAACACTGGTTGATTTAGAAAGTCGCGTCAAGTGGACTTTTTGTTGATACACAAGCTTCAAGTTTGCAGACTTGTGTGCATGAATTTCTTTTTGGGGAATGTCGCCACAGAAACCGGTTTGTGCTGCAAAATGTATGAATATTGCAACGCTTTCAATCAGTGGGCCAAAGGTCCAATCACCGTGGTGTTACCTCCTTAAGAGACATTAATCAATCCTGTGAGATCATCGCTTTAACGAAAGCTGTTTCATCCAATCCACCGAAGAAGACGTCACCGTGCCGGCCACCCTCTTTGACTGACTTGTGATCTCTGGGATGTGCAAAATCACCACAGCAACGACTGCTTAGCAACAAAGATGTTGCCAACGTGAAAAATAAAAAAAACAAAGCAAGGTAAGATGAAACAACAACCCAAAAGGAAAAAGAGGGAGATCTCAGAATTATCCCTTGATTTAGTGTGCCGGGATGCAATCCTGCCGCATTCTGTTTTACGGCGAGGTCTGCAGCGACGGCGGCTCTACAGATGTTCGGCGTGAGGGATGCTCGTAAAGACGGAGGAGACGAGTGGTCAAATCAAGGCTGTCAAGTCAGGGAAATAAAAAAAAGAGGAGGAGGGAGAGCTAAACATGCCGCAGCTCCGAGGGCTCCTTCATTGTCTGCACATGGGCAGCGGAGCTGGTCTTTGTGTTACGCCTCTGGAATGTGTCTCATAACGATGTGAAGGTGCCGGTTAATCAGAAGCCGCATTGTTGGTCGTAATAAGTGAACGGAGTTTAATAGGTGAACGTCTTCCACTTCTCCTCTTATCTCACTGTGACTTTCACTTTCTTGGACTGCCTGCAGCAAGTAATCATGGGAAATATACGACCGGCAGACGTCGTCTTTTAATTAAAGACAGTTTTTTTAGCGTCATTTGAAGGAAAAGGGAAAAAACAGAAGTGACATTTGGACGTTTGGAAAGAGAGTTCTTGTGCACATATGCATGTGGAGCCATTTTTCTTTTGGGTTTGGTTTTCTCATTAATAAGCGGCAGAACCATGTCTGATACGAGCGTGCGGGAGATGAAACCAGGCTGGAACGGCGAATATTTGAACATCTCAGTGCTGATGTGTGCAAAGCAGAGTGTGTGTCTGCAGGGGAGGCTTTGAAATTTCATCCACTCCATCTCTTTTAACTCTGCGGAGGGGATGTGTGCGTCTCACTCCAGTTGGCCAATGGCTGTTAGGAAGCTCCTGAACACCCCCACCCTCACCCTCACCATCCGCCGCCACCAACCATTCACACACACTCCACGCTATCCCTCCCCCCCTCTCTTCTACTCCGCAGACCTGCATTGTGTCGGATAGTTTAATGTGAAATTGCTTTTCTTTCAAATTTCCCCCTGGAAACGCGGGTCGTCGCAAAATGTTACATCTCATAATGGCGTGTTATTGTTGTCCTTTCATACGAGTCCTTGGCTCCTTAGTGCAGGATTATTTTTTTTTTTTTTTTTTTTCGACACGGTGCTGAGGTCACACTCGGCTATTTCTCTCTCTCTCTCTGTCTCTCTCTCTCTCTCTCTGACTCTCTCTCTCTCTCTCTCTCTGACTCTCTCTCTCTCTTCCTTTCTCTCTCTCTCTGACTCTCTCTCTCTCTCTCTGTCACTGTCTCTCTTTCTCCCTCTCTCTGTCTCTCTCTCTGTCTCTCTCTGACTCTCTCTCTCTCTCTCTGTCTCTCTCTCTCTCTCTCTCTCTCTGACTCTCTCTCTCTCTCTTCCTTTCTCTCTCTCTCTGACTCTCTCTCTCTCTCTCTCTCTCTGTCACTGTCTCTCTTTCTCCCTCTCTCTGTCTCTCTCTGACTCTCTCTCTCTCTCTCTCTGTCACTCTCTCTGTCTCTCTCTGACTCTCTCTGTCTCCCCCCCCCCCCCCCGCCCGCCTGCCGCCTCACCTCTCTTTGAGCATCTCGGATTCTGCGGCGGAGCTCTTCCCGCGCTGCGCCCCCACCGGTAACCCCGCTGAAAGATTCATCACCACCTCACTCTATGATTACGTCCGTGCATTAGCGGGGCTTAAATTTAATTTGTCGGGCGGGCCCTCACGGCGCTGCCACGGGCCCGGCCTATCAGAGACACTTTGTTAAGGGCCTGGAAGAGCCTCCCGGGGTGATCCTATCAGTCAGACACCCTGTCAGCAGACACACTCAGTTAGTCAGCATCGAGTCAGAAATGTGGCCCAGCCGAGCCACACGCCACCGTTGGCTGCTCCGCTGGGCCGCTGCTCTGGGCTTCGAGCTCCCCCGCCTGCCAATCAAAGCTCCAGCAAGGACGCTGACCTTTGTTCCCCTGTTGAAATGAATGCTCCTCAACAGGTGATCCGACCGACATCCCTGCCTCGGCGCCCTCAAGTTTAAATATAGCATAGTTTTCTTTCTTTCTTTGCTTCAGCCTCCCTTCACATTAGCCTGTTACAGCGCTGCTGTGTGTTGGTGTCAGCGGCTCTGTAGGACGCACTCACATTATTTCATATATCTTCAGACTTTAATCAGCACATGATGTCAATCCTGCTGGCGATCGCCTCAATAATGATCATCTGTCCTAAAGTGGCTATTAGCGTCTTCCACTCCTGTGATTTACATTAATACCCGGTGCTTAATGTCATGTTTCTTTACTGATTTAAGTGCAAGGCTCTGCAGCTACGTGCCGTGTGATTATGCTCCCTTTTTGTTGTGCCTTATTTCTACATTCTCCCGTCCTCGCAGACGACTATCAAAATAGCTTGATGTGAGGCCGCTCGAGGTGGCTTTCAGCACCGCTCCCGGAATGAGAAGGTCAAATTTTAAGGCATTTGTGGGGGGGGGGTTTAAACCAGCTAGTTACTAAGAGAACCAAGAGGGCCGTATGCTTCCTGCGGCTCTAATTGGGACCCATTTTCATTTTTATATGGTTTTAAATGTCAAGTACAGAGCGCACGCAAAGTGTTTTGAATTTGCTGCAGAAGGCTTCAGTCTCCGGGTCAGAGAGGTTGAAAGCATATTGGTTTATTATGAAAAGAAGAAACACTGTAACAAGGTACTCTGTGGAGTTTTACCATTTAAAAAAGGAGGAGGAAAAAAAAGATGATATACTGCTTTCTGACCTCATCCGTGGTCCGCTGAGAACATGATGTCAAAAGTTGCCAGCGCCTTTCTTCATTTGACAGAAACAAATCCTCAGGAAGGACTCGGTGGCCCTCCCTCCCTGTGTGGAGGCCGTGCACTGTGTGGGTTTTCCCTGGGTGCTCCGCCCCCCCCCCCCCCCCCCCCCTTCCCCCTCATGGTCAAAATATATACCAGTTGGTCTGTTGGACTCCCACTTCCCCAAATGTATGAATGGGGTATGTGTATTTCATGGTGCTTGGTCACACCAGAACGTGACACAGCAGAATGCATTTGTGCGTCGTCATGAAATAGTCGGAGGCCCGGTGATGCGGAGGCGACAAGACCGTTGGTAGAGCCCGGTTTTACTTCCTCCCTTACGCTGCACATAGAAACTAAAAGAATATAATTTAAATTGATTCACTTGGGATGCAAACTGTCTGTAGACGTCCAGAATGAATAGTGTTCAACACAAGCGCTGCTGAGGTTTGCCCTTCTTTATTGAAGCAAAGAGTATTTAGAAGAGTGAAGGATTTCAGGCCGATGCTTCTTCATCCAGTGACGAGAGCAGAGCAGCCCTTCAGTCTATAAAACGTATAGAGGGCATTACTGTGGGAAAGGAGTGCATTGGTGTCATCCCTTTCCCGAAATACACTCTTTGCACAGTCGTTTGCAAAACAGGTTAAAAAGTTTACTGCATATGAAAACATCCAAATGCTTCTACACAAACTCTTGTTTTACTTTATTGTTGTTGCTTCTCATTCGTTTTATTAAGAAGTGTAAAATGGCATCTTAGCAGATGCTTAACAACGACATGTTTACCTTCAATTGACAAAACCCTCCAGTGCTCGTAAGAAATCTGCTTCTCGTCAGTCTGCAAAGAGGAAGTAGTGGCATCGCTGTGGAGCCGCAGAGGTTGGGACGGTTGGATGGGACGTGGTAGAGCACCGTTGTCGTCCCATCACCCTCCAACAGTCAGCGGTGGTTTATTGGAACAATAAACACGACTTTAACCAGGTAGTAGTTTTAACCCAAACGACAACCTTTCCCTGACTCCAAAGAGTCATTCGTGTGCATAAAACAAATCTTCACCTGCAGTGGTGTCAGATCACAAAACAAGTGCATGTGATATTCTGGAGAACAGTGACGTACAACGTATCCTGTCGTTTCATTTGGAGGAATTGTTTTAAAATAAGCTCTAACATGACGTGAAGCTGAGGTTGAAAACTGTTTGGAAAAGAGCAATACCTGGCAGGCGATTGGACGAAACATCTGTCAATCAAAATGTCCATGGAGAAAAGCCTTCAGTGTCGTTCTTTGCTCTACTTTTGATAGAGAAATACCCTGCAGTTCTGATATAGTCGATGCTATTGCAGCTAGGCTAACCTCGTCAGGAGCCGCCGTCACGTCACTGAGCTACGCCTTTAGCTGCCAGTAGCTCCTCACAGGATGCTGATTGGTCCGTGCACTGGCTTCACTTGAAGCCTGACGAGATGTGATCTCTTATTCCGCCCTTCTTGCGTGATCTTGTGATGTCTTGCTGTGACAGGTAACTGGTTTTCTCCCTTCCCTCAAAGGTGACAAATGGTTTGCAGTTGGTCGACTGCACATATTCATGTCATATCTTTATAAAAATGAGTGTGAAAACAAAGGAAAATAATCCACAGATTCGTAGAAAATTAACGTTCAGTGTTAAAAATGCTATTTTGGACGATTACCTCAGTGATTTGTGCAGAACCTGTCCAGGTTCAATCAGAGGCGTACATGTGTGCACGAGTAGCTGTTGGGGAACAAAATGAACGGAATACCCCGGAGGCTGGATTTTTGCAAGCGAGGTTCAAATGCAATTTTGCTTCCAGTAACAATGTGTAATCCCTCGTCCGAGCAGGCCCGTGTTTCTACCTTAAACATCCCTTTCATCCCTTCATTTAATAAATGACACCCAGAGGACGAAACGGGGGGACGAGTCCCCGCTGACACCTGTGAAATATAGACTGATAATACTCCCGCGGCGCTCCCTTCCCACCCCCCTCGGTCTGACAGGTCGGCCCCCGACGCATGCATCATAATGAGCGGATCTCCACGCCGTCAATTAGGAGCACCTTTAAGCGTGTGAGCGAACTTCTGTGATTCCTCAGAATCAAAGAACGGAGATGAAGGATCTCTCCTGGCTCCATGGGACCGAGCGTCACTTCTCCCAGCATCCCCCCCCCCCATCGGTGTTAGCTATTCCTGCCCGAATGATTACAAGCAGAGCGTCTATCGCTTTGTGCGGCGGGTCCCAGCGGTGGTGTGACGGAGAGGAGCAAGTCCAACCGGCTTTTCCACGCCCCGCACTTGCAGATGCAGCGGGAAAAAAACAAGAAGAAAAACCAGTCAGTCATTGTCTGCGTGGCTCACATCGAATGATTTAATTACTTGCTTTAGACTTGAGCAATTATAGCTGAGCAGCACATATGTTAATTATATCTGACCTCACATTTTTTTTTGCTGCTCTGTTAATTGTTCGCTTCGATGACATTCCGAGATGATGTCATTGCTGCCTGCGTATCGGGCGAATTTAAGGAAGAAAGAAATAATAAATAAATGACAGCGTTGCAGTTCCAGATGGAGGCGTTCACGGCACGGAGGCCCCGTGACTTGTCCTTTGAGCCAACGGTTACACAGACACCACACCTGCGTCTTCATGGGCAATACAAAATGTTTATGCACGTTTTTATGTAACATTTGAACAGGCTTACCATTAAAAGACGAGGACTGCGTTTGTTAGCTGGGAGGGAAAACTTAGAGCTCGCTTCCTGTTGTTTATGAGATGATGCATTTTGTTTATTGCGCAGGAAACATCCAAACCCACTAATGTCCCAGTTCAGAGCTCATCCTGTCTGTTTCTAATGCATGTTTGGATTCCCTTCCGGAACCCATTAAAAACAGCTCGCACAGACCTGAACTAATACATCCTGTCGGAACGACACATGAGTTGCAGTTTTTTGTTTGTTTTTTGTTCCGAACGCGGTTTCATCACACAGCTTATCGTCACATTTAATGGAGACTGTTTTCACTTTTTGCCATTACTGCACACTGCGCTTTAATTCTCCTGGCAGTGAGGAGGCAGAACAGAAGTTAAGGCAGCGTGGAGGGCAGATACACACAGCGAGCTCTTCACATTCATTTTGTCTGGTGATATGATTGCAGCTGCGTGACTGTGGCCTCATGAAGCAGCGGCAGGAGAAATGAAAAAACCACACACACACACGTGCCGCTCACATCTGTTAATGCGGCAGTACGTCTCTGCCTGCGTGCTGTTCCTAATGGGACTGTGCTTCTTCTTTGTCACCTTAAGTGAGCGGAGACGTCGCTTGTTTCACTTCACTTCACCAGAGAGGGAAAACAGGACCAATGTGTGGCGTTTCATTCAGGGAGGAACGTCTCACTGTGCCAGACTTTGTGATTGCAGATCTAATGCAACATAAGTTCAGTTTGGAAAGCTCAACGCTAACTTTTAAAAGTGCTTACCATGGAGGCAGTAGCCAGGCAGGTTGCCATTTGAGTCACCTATAATCAGGAGTAATTAAGATACTATGCAGTTATGCATCAGCTTAATAAGGAACATGTGACATTGTACATGCTTTGCAGTAAAATGTTCCGTCAAGCTCAAAGATGTCGGGATACTTCACCTCCCAATACTTCACACGCTCCCTTTGGTACTTATCTTCTCACCCCGCAGTCAAACGTCTTCTCTATCGTCTCTAATAAACACATTCCTGCAGATGCACCAGCATACGTGCAGCGCTGTCTGGTTCTGACTGTAACAGATATTTATTTAAATGTCACTAATGGAACAATAAGTAGTCATTTGGGGGGCACTTTTTTCTTTGTTTGTTGTCCCTATTTTTTATATTTTAAAACCAAAAGACCAAGAATCGGTTGCCAATTTCTCAAAATGGTTGGAAGCAACCTGGCAACCTGGCAACCCTTTACTGTCGAGCCCGACTGCTATTTATTCATTTTTTAAAATCTAGGTCGAGTGAATAAAAAAATAAATGATAAAAATTGCTTTTGATTCTAGTTTGGCTTTTTAAAAACATCAGGTTCGTACAGGAGGACCGTTCTCTCCGACCAATCAAATGGTCTGCAGTGTTTTGGCTCCGCCCTCTAGTCTCGGCTCAGCTCGCTAGGAAACTCGACTGAGGTGGTATAAAAGAAACGTCCTGTCAACAAAAGGAGCCGGTCGAGTTGAGTGGAAAGGCAGCATTACATAACTGTCTTGGTTTAGCTGAAATCAAAGGCAGTATTATCATCATCACAATTGATGCTCCAAACAAACAAAACATAACAAATGTCAAATTATCATTGACTTTTTTGTCTTCCTCCACATTTATGAAGAACATCTGAGGCAGACGTGATGGTGTGGGAAACACGTGCACGTCTTTAACACACGCATCAGTGTCGGCTACAGTAGAGAGAGTCTGATCCATTTAGGATTTTGAGTCTGTTTATTCAAATTGAAAGCACAAAGTGTCGCGACTCAGTGAACAGAAAGCGAGTCGCACAAAGTAAACATCAGCCAGCAGTTTCACTTTAATGAGTGATGCAGCCAGAGCCCTGATTTGAGTTTTAAAGACCACGCAGAGTTTGTCCAAACCCACCCAAAGCCTGTGCCTGTGCTTTCCAGCTGTGAAACGTATTCAAGCTTCAACATGCAGCCGTGTTAGCTGGAATAAAACTTTATCACGTCGTGGAAAAGGACGAAGGCCGCTGCAAACGTACAACATATACTGTGAGCTGTTGGTAACGTTCAGCTTGTTTCTGCTTTCTGTCAATTCAGTTTGTGTTTGGCAGATTTCCAGACGTGTTCCCCTTGAGATGTTAAGTCATTTAGCTTTGAGACTGGTGCCTTGTAATGTGGCCACGCATGTGTTGTCCTCTCTGGAACTGTAATGTTACTTTGAAAAAGTCACTTAAGTGCTGGTTGCCGGATATCTTGTGTAGCTGACAAAGCTGCTCATCTGCATTCCCCCTAATATGACTCATCACAGTGTTTGTAATTGTGATTAACGTTACTATTAATAACATTAAACTGCTTCTAAAACAGTCCCATTTTAATCCTCATCCTCTGTATGACCTACATCAGTAAACGAGACCACCAGAGAGAAGATGGTCTATTTCTATATAGTTATTCTTAATTATCCTCCTCGCTGCTCCTCCGGTCCCCGCTGGGAGCCAACACCATCACCATGCTGCTGGAGACCCAGCACGTGTTGCTGGGCCCGCTGGAGGGAAGGGAGGCACGGGAGAACCAGAACCAGGACCGGGACCGGGAGGGGCAGACTGTCAGACCCTGCTGCAGTAAAACGAGAGGTTTTCTAAAGGGACTCTGGTGCTCAGAAGAACCCCACAGAATGAGAATTCCCGGCTGTAGTTGGGCTTATTTTATATTTTTGCTAATGTTGCAGTACACTTCATGCTGGTGTGTGTGTGTGTGTGTGTGTGTGTGTGTGTGTGTGTGTGTGTGTGTGTGTGTGTGTGTGTGTGTGTGTGCTCGTCTTGTTGAGATTCTGAGCTGATGGCAGCACACATTCATTAAGAGCAGCGTCTCAGGCTTCCTCCCCACCAGGATCCGCAGACAGCTGTCAGTTTCGTGAGGGGCTCCTGCGCTGATTGTACGTCAACATTCACTCCGACTCGCACATGCCACTGCACATCTACTTACGCCGACATTTACACACCCATCAACACAGGGCCGCTGCAGTGGGAGCGCTGGCCCGAGTGACTGTCAGGACCGATTACACAGCTACCACCTTTGCCCCCCCCCCTCCATCCTGCTAAAGTTAACGTTTGTGGAGGGATGTGGATGTTAAAGCACACATCATATAGTTGTTTTGATGAACGGCTTATAAATCCAGACACCGAGCAGCATCATCGTCCCATTGAAGTCCCATTTTGTGCCCATCTGATGAATGTGAGTCCAGTATTCTCTCCTCTTAGCTCTGGTTTGGACTCCACCAGCTCCTGAGTATGAATCTCTTTAGCTGCTCGGTGTTTCCGTCTCCTCACCAGCTACAGTCACTGAGCTGGTCCGCCTCCTGCTTGGCGCCTGTTTATACCGTGTTATGAGCTCGATTGAAACGGGGTTGATGAGAGCGCTGATACCATAGTATACTACTATACTATAATGAGAGCTTAACAGACACGAAGCAGTTTGTCGTGTTCACTTGACTTGTTCAACAGAAATGCGGTAATGTTTTTAGTTGTTATGGTGACAACACACGTTAAAACCAGACGGCAACCTCCAACTCTAAGAAGTGTCTTAATCTCCTCTGGTTGTATTGTCTCTACGTCACTCCTCCTCAGTCATATGGTCACTTCTGTTCATTGGTAGCAAAAAACAAGACTTCAAAACGGCACTCCAACATCACGATGACTGCGTTCACATGTACAGTCCATAGTTAAGACCAATTCATAGGTTCTATCTTTCTTATATGCCGCGTGGTGGCACTAGACGCACGCTGTCACGTTACACGTGAAGGCCGGCATGAGGGAGTCCGTGACTCGGTGGCGAGTTGGTTTATGAGGTAGTTAGCCGGCTACAACAGTCACCACTCCGGTGATTCTGTTGATTTGAATGTGAATGTCTGTTCTGCGCTCATTTTACTTCTGAGGTTGAGACTAAAATAAAAAGCTGTCGGAGTCGGTGAGAATAATCTGCGAGATTATCGCTGAAAGTGACCGATCGTTACATTGTTGAGCAAATGGGAAGATTCTCTGAGTTTCTGTGTTGTATGAGATTTTAAAGGTATTAAATGTGTGTTTGGAACTGTTGGTCAGACAAAAAGAAGCGTTTGAAAATGTCACCTTGACCTTTCAGAGCTTGTAAAAGATGCATTCATCATGTTTTTGATATTTTAAAGACTTCACAATCATTTCATCCAAAAGAAAAAGAGAATGATCTTTTGTTGCAGCTCTTTTTTATTCAATCTACACGTTAAAATGTGAGCTTTTCCACGCGGTCCAATTCCCCTCAAAGAAAATAGAAAGTTGGTTTAGAAAAGTGAGAAAGTTTTACTCCTTCATTGTTTGTTATAATGGGATGTCTCTTTGATTTCACCTCACTGTTCGTGTCCGCGGCTGCAGTCGGGATTCATTGGTATTCAGATATGCGGGCCCGAGGTGGCAATCTGTTAAAGAACGTGGAGGGGGGTGTCACCTCTCAGTTAAGGCGGCGCCGCCATCCTCGAGGCCCGGTGTGCTCGGACAGCTGGCCTCAGAGTTAGCGAGTGTGACTGTGGAGGAATGGACGCTAAATAACAGAGCCGGCAGCCCTGCCCTCCCGCCTGGCCGGCTGGCCGGCTGGCTAGCAGGCGTGACGCGACAGGACGGAGGCCAGAGCCAGCTGCAATCCATTACTTTTACCTGAGGAAGAGGGGAGGTGGAGTGTGAGAGAGAGAGAGAGAGAGAGAGAGGGAGAGATTGAGTTAAGGGCCAGAGCACCTTTCAGCTCTCTTCTGCATGCTAATTCCAGCAGCGCTTTCCAAAGGGATCAGAATCTGCTGGCTGAGAAACGAGGCCTCTCACTCACTAAAGGAAGGAAAATTGATGCTTGATGCTTCTCTGGCAACCAGTTTGCACACATATGCATATTAACACACAGCTGCACGCAGTGTTTAAATTAAGTGTTTTAGAGTAGAAGTCTGCTGTTCCCTGACTGTCACGTCAGCTGGCTCTTAAGAGCCATCAATAGATGTGACGATTGAAGGTGGAAATTGGGGATCAGATGTTATTCTTTTGTGTTATCATAACTACACATATATTATGACTACACAAAATCCCTCTATTATTGGCAAAGTGGATGAAAGGCGTACGTTTATTTAAATTGGTGGTAGAAGTCTGCATTTAGTTGTTTAATCCGTCCGGTTTTGGATGAACGATACAAGTATTGGGGTCTATATTCCCACCTGTCACACACCTGTTTTTTTTAACTTTTCCAGATTCCTCACTTGCTCAATGATGTCACGACACATGCACACACACACACACACACACACACCAACGCACATCACCTCCACCCCCTTAAAAAGTTCCCGTGCACGGCAGACAGAGAGCACGATGAGCATTTGTGCAGAGAGCGTGAAGCAGAGGGTGATTTCTGAGGCGCTGCTTAAAGCTATCACTATCGGAGTGGAAAGCACGCATGACAACATGGTTCTGCAGGTTCCAAATGAGAAACCACCACAAACAGTGCAGGTGGGGCCGGTGGGAGAGAGAGAGAGAGAGTAAAAAAAAAAAGAACTGCCTGGATTGGCACCCAGTGACAGTGATAAATTTCACCAATCGTCCAGTGTGAAGATCTGTCTCATCTTTGCGGTGGCTCGCAGCGGGGTAGGACCCCATCACTCTCCCATTATTTGACAACAAAACATCCACGGAGAGCAGTGAGCCAGGTTCAGTTAGCTACAATACACTCCCCGCATACACAAACACCTAGCGAGGGGGGGGGGGGGATTTATAAAGTAGCCGGCCGTTTAAAGGGGCAGCCCATTGAAATGCAGCCGCGACCACCTATCCCCCCCGCTTTTAACCGCTGAGTGGTGGAAAGACAAAACAAAGCCGTCCGTCAATAGCCTTTAATTTTGAATAGAGAGCAAATAAAATGCACCGCCTATAATGGCCTTCATTTGCCTCCAGACTCTTGAAATTGATTCGATGGCTTAATTTGTGCGCTGGCAGGTGGGGGACGCGATTGGCAAACATATACGGCCGAGTGCAGTTCACCCCAGATGACTCGATAAACAGCTTCTGCAGCAGTTCACCAACAGAACATTCTTTATTTATTTTGTTCGTGTCATGCATCACCGTCCATATGCATCCATCACGGCCATGTGGTGTTGTGTTGGCAGATACGCGCTCTGCGTTTACACCCAAAATGTTATTTTGATTCCACTGACACAGAGATAATGTTTCATAACACACAGTGAGGCACGAATTAGCCCATCTGTCTGTTTGAGCTTCCCCGGCGCTGATGGAGTCTCTGTGTCTGTGTATACTGTATGTGTGTGTGTGTGTGTGTATACTGTATGTGTGTGTGTGTGTGTGTGTGTTTGACCACAGTGGCTCAGCTCCTCTTCCCCACCAGGACTCACTGACGGCTGTCAGCTCGTTGAGTGACTCCTCCACAGATTGTATTTGAGCCCAAATCCTGATCCCTCGTCTCGCCGCTCGTCTTCGCGCTTTGCTTCGTCGACGAGCGTACCGTACGCCGACACACCCGCACGTGTGTGTACACAGGCGCTGCAGTGACACGCGGGGCGGTACGCTGTGTTACGGCTGCAACAGGACACACTGTGCGACGTGTAATCAGCCTGGTCCCATTCAGCTCCACATCTGATGACACCAATAAGTCCTTTTTTATCAAAAGGACTTATTTACTGCTGCTCAGGCCTCTTAATCCTACTTCAAGTGGCTCAATGGCCTTGTGCTTTTATGGAGATTATCTTTACGCCACTGTTGTGTCTCCCAGTGATGATGCAAGTGTTGATATGACGATTATGTAGCATGTACTGTTTCGGTAATGGCACAGTAGCTCTCCTCTTAATATCATCATGTTGCAACTAAATGATATAAACTGCTTCATGGCAATAAATGATTTTCACTGGATTAACAGATGCATGCGTTCCTCTCTGCACCAACTGATTTAGAAATGGACTGTACCTCTAAAAATATATATATATATATATATATATATATATATATATATTCCACAAAATAAATGTGTGTTTAATAATTGTTAGGTTAGTGATATTTAAATATTGCTCTACTCTCAGAACCGGGTCCAGGCGGCCCACGACGTGTGTTTGTTGTTGATGACGTCACGTTGTTTCTGGGATGTTTGCTGCCACAGTTCAGATCAGCCCGCTGAGCTATCGTTGATCTGCGTAGACACAGCATCACACCACCTCTGTCAAACAAATGGACAGTTTAATATGTCTCTCAAGTTGTGCTGAAAATCTAAATTTGATGAGGAGAGAACAGATGAACAAGCAGCCAGTGACTTCATTGTGTGATCTGTGAAGAACACGACACCTCTCATGTTGTGTTTACCAGGAACTGAGGGTGAACAAGTTAACTCGTGAAACTTAGACTGTAAATATGAAGTGGACGTAGTCGTCGTGACGTCACACATCAGTTTTGTTTTGAAGCCTTGAGTTTGGCGAAATGTTGATTTTTGCAACCAGTGAACAGAAGTGACCATATCTGGACTGAGGAGGAGTGACGTAGAGACGCCGTATACGTCTCTGGTAGAGACCTGTCAATCACTGTGTAGCCCCGCCCTAAAGCATCCCCTGCTTTATGGTCTGTTTGACTCTAAATGGACCATAATGTACTAAATGAACATCATGCTGTATTGAAGAAGACTTGAAACTAGAGATTGAGACCATAAACTCATGTTTACAATGTTTACTGAGGTAATAAATCAAGAGAGAAGTAGAGTCATTTTCTCATAGACTTCTATACAACCAGAGGAGTCGCCCCCTGGTGGACACTAGAGAGAATGCAGCTTTAACACATGAAGCATCGGCTTCACTCTTCAGAACCGGAGGTTGCTTTCTGGATGAAACACAAACTACAAATCATTTTGTTCAGTCACTGTCATGAAGCTTTTGTTCTTTCATGTCTTTTCATGTCTAAATTCAGGTCTAGAAGAAGAACCTTATTTTATGTCGAAGCGTAGCACGAGGAAGAGGAAGCAGCACTCTGTTGATTTAAATGTGAAAGTGCAATGAATATATGTTTCCCTAAAATCAATGAATAATCGTGATAAATATTAGCGATGTAAATATTGATCAGTCAGTTAATTTTCCATCTTGATGATCACACAGGAAGCGGAATTGTAGGTGTTCACGTTGCGTGTTTGCTCGCATTTGATTGGCCGATGCCGTGCATTGCTTTGCTGCAAACGAGTCCTTTTTCTCCTCTTAGCGAATAAGAAGATGACGTTGCACCTTTGACACCTTTCCGTACGTTCCTGGCAGCTGTTAAACGTCTTCTTGTGTTTTCACTTACCTGAAGTTGACATTTGTATTCCTTAAGGCGACAGTGCAGTTAGGAGGACACAAGCAAACACCATATGATTCTGGTGGAATTCATCTTTTCTTGAATTGAATTTTTCTCTAAACATGAATTCCTTTAATACCCGTCACTAACGACAGAATGTTTTGTCACATTGTTCTCTCTGTGCAACCCGTTAACGGTGTTCTCCTGTACGTTGAACTGTGTCTCTGTAGCTGCTCGCGCTCCCTCGTCCCTCCGTCTCATCAGTCTCCTTCTCTTCATGCTCTCCTTGTTCATCGTCAAAGAAGAGGCTGAGAGCCTCCGCGCTAGAAGTCTCGCATTGCCGAACATTTTTTGATCACTGTATGAATTTTATAAATCTGAATCCAACAGGCCAATTGAGTTCAGCACTGAATAAAAAAATCAAAGCTTTTTGGAGTGTTTTTCATATCCTCCTTGTCAAACTCTTCTTTTATTGTCTCCCCCCCCCTCTCTCTCTCTCCCATAACCTCACCCATCACCTGTGCACACCATTTTCTAAACCAGTACAAAGAAATGATGATGCCCAGATTGAGAACCGGTGCGATTTACATGACTGATTACGGTGTAATTTCACACTTATTTGCACGGATCTCCTCGACATCCTCGCACAGCTAATGGATCGCTCGGGCCAGCCGGGTCCATGTAAATGAGGACGAGAGAGATGGAGTGAAAGATGGAGAAGAAAGAAGACAGGAAGGCGACAGAGAGGCAGATAAAGTTCAAGTTAAAGTTCAAAGTCATATATCTTCATAGCTCTTTATCACGCTGAAGTCTCAGAGGACTTTAAAGGGACAGAAATAAATAAATAAATAAGGAAAGAAAGACGGGAACTACAAAACCCCAAACAATTACATCCAACTAATCAGCAACCAATCACAAGAGAAAATGAAACGGTGTGTGGAGAGGACATGGCTGCGTACCAAACCTTCTAATCAGCAGGAGAAAAAAGACTTTATTACTCTCAGGAAAATCTGCTCAATAAAATAGCTCCCCTCTTCTCTGCAGGACCGGTTTCATTAATATGCAGTAAATGATTGTTCAGTGGGTTCCAACTCGGCCTCGTTATGACTTCAGTGTTTCACATCATTTAAAGAGGTCACACCAAAACACACCAGCATCTACATACAGATTAGAGTGTATGAAGTGTAATTCCCTCTGAATTCTAATGTAAAGACTTCTCAACAATTACTTTAATCATCATCATTTTAAACAGATCGGCCTTTAATGTCAAAGAATAATAATAATGTTAGACTGTGACTGAATAAGATCAGCTGGTTCCCTCTCACTCTCAACCACATGAATATTATTCAAACACCAACTTTTATCCGTTTTATAGAGCTCAACCTCGAGGATTGCCCGTTGGCCCGGGGCCAGTAAAGGGCCAAGTCGGGCTAGTTCATCTGGCAGCTCACGAGGTAAAACATGATGGAAGTAGTTAAGAAGAGAGAAACCTCCTCTCTGTTGACAGTTGTGTATGCACCGTATTTAAACGCTTATGAGCTGTCCAATGATCCTGAGAACAGGAGTTTAGTCGGGGGGCGTGCGGTGGCTCCCATGCACCTTTTGTAGATAAACAATATTTTCAAGATTATATCCAGAATATTGTAGAATAAGCCAACCTTCACTTTGTGGTTTCAAACAGTGGTCTCCTGGTGAAAGTCCTGTGTTTTGTTTTTTTCATCCATCCACCACGACATCATCCCCATATGGACTCAGATGTTATTAATCCCACGTCAGCTGACTACATCCTCTACGTAACTAATCAACACTGACAAACTTAATACATAACATATCATAGATTTAGACGGTTCTTCTTACCTTTTAAAAGAATCAGCTGGTAAGTGGAATGTGTTGCAGACTCCTATACAATTAAAACTGTAAGTTCTGTTACAGCTCAACATGCTCTCGTAACTTCCTGTTTATATCGTTGATTGCCTTTATCAGAGTTAGTCCTTACGTTTTAATGAAGCAACTCACTTCTACAACTAGCTCGAAGTTACTGAGACTTCAGGGAGAACTTTAAACACAAACTATCTCATGCACTTATGAAGTAACCCCATCCAGGGATCAATCAGGTGCAGTCTTCCCAAAGCATAAAAAGGTCAAGGTGTGAGCAGTTTAGCGATGTTTAGATTGGCTGTTGTGCATCATTGTGATGTTGAAGGCTGCAGAGGCTTTGTGTTGCTGTTAATAGCGGTCAGATGTGAGTCACAAGGTTTACATATCCGACTGTGAAAACGCACTAAAGCAGTCCAGCTCCGCTCTATAAAGAGCACTATTTTATTTTTTCTCTCTCTGCAGATGCCATTTATAGTTTTGTCTGAGAATTTCATCAGAGCTTTTATGAGAGGTTGGTCGTATTTGACACGCTTTTATGAGGCCAGTTACTTTTTATGTGAAGCCTTCAGTAGAAATGTTGATGCGGGATGATTGTTGGATTGGGCGGGTTTTATTGGGATCAGCGGTTCTGTCCATTATACGCAGACTCTGTTTGACAAAAAAAGAGAGCACCCAAGCTTGTCGTTTTAACTTTAAATACATGAATATCTAATTTAATTTATTTAGGATTAAACTCCTGCTGTGTCCCAACGTTTTCATTATGTTGTGATTTTAGCATGCTTACATTGCTCTATCTTCTCTTAGTCCTCCCAATCTTCTTCCTCTCTCTTTCTTCTCTTGCAACAAGTAATTAATTTCCACTTGTCATTAGTTAAATCAGTTTAAAAAAGAAGTATGGCCGACTCCACGCAAATAGTGATTAATTGTAGTTGGCTGTAGTCCATGTGTTCTCATGCAAGCGGTGCAGGGCAGCTCCTCCGGGTGATTCATCCCTCCTGCTTCCAGAGATATGTAGCTCGTCTGCCTTCTCATCACCCTTTTTGTTTCTCATTGTTTCCCTTCACTTTCATCATAAGCCGCATGCTAATGTGCAGTGCGGCCGGGCTGGAGGCCTGGAATACATCACGGTCTGATTGCATTCTCTGAATGGATTGGTGGCTATTTGCACAGAGGAAGTGTCACGGCGACATTAGATATCGGAAGCAGACTTTCTCTCCTCGCGCAGGTATACGGCCCGGAGCAGGTTGTCACAACGTCCGTCTGCTCTGCGGCAGCTCGCCGTCCTGACGGGCGAACGCTGCCGGGGGAATTACCGGCCGTCAAGGGGAAGCTCTATTAGAATATCTGTGATGGATCCCAGAGTGAGCGTTGACGTCGAGGCTTTAAGTGCAGAGCCGTGCTGCTCCCACAATGGTCCTTATTATGGTCCTCTGCATTATTTAAAGGTTCCTAGAAGTCCAACGCTGTTTCAGACACATATTTATACAATCTACAGATATCTGGGTTTGCTAGTAGTTGTTTAGATTGATTAAAGTATAATTATGTGCACATGCATATTTATACCTGACGCTTTACCTCAAGGTACGATATTTGTTCAGTGAGTCTCACGGAAATCAAGTTGTCCTTTGTGAGATCAGACTTCTATACAACAAGACGATTCACCAAAGCAGTGGTTACTCACAGACATCTGTCAGAGTAAAACGTGTCTGTTACTTCAAGTTCTTCTGCGATCAAATTGGCACAAGGAGCTTTAAATGGTAACGTCTCACAGAGAGGAACGACGCTCTATCCACTCACGATCTCAAAGACGCCATAACTCATCTTTTATGTATTCAAGGATTTAAGTATTGAGAGTGAGAAATTGATGAAAATTGAATTTTAAAAAAAGCTGAAGGAGAAGAAATTTCAACTGTGTAATCATCAACTTGGAGTTAATTGAATTAACTTAAGCCTCATTTGTTAGTCTGATGTTATCATAGAGGTGTTTCAAATAGAAAAGGAGATAAATATTACACACAGATATTTGTTCTGAATAGAACAATCTAGTGTTTCTCATGTTCAAGCCACGTCAAGTACAAGAAGAGGTCTGATCTGCTGTGATTTTAATCTCAAGTGTTAATGGTGGAGGTATGCACCGGTGTAAAGTACCGTGGCCCTTAAGGGCCAAACACAACAGCAGAACAGAAGCCTAAACATGAAGGAGACGCACTCCGAGTTCAGAAATGCAACACATGAAAGAGTGCGTAAGAGTGAAAATAGAGAAATGTCCTTGCAGGCCTGCATGAAGGAGGTAAGATCTCCCTGCGTTCACTTACAGAATATCACAAAGTTAGTCAGTTAAAGAGGAACTCGATACTGAGATATAAAAAAACATTCTTCATCAGTGACCAGAGGGAGTTGAACAAACCCCCTTTCCACACTTTTTATAAAAGTCTTGTGCTTGCTGAATCACTACCAGGTCTAACCTGCTGTACTGCAGCTCCAACGCCTCTCCACCACTTACTGTACCTCAGTCCAGTCTGCACCTAAAACCTCCACACTGCCACCCCCTCCTCGCTCGGCACTGCACTCGTTATCTCTCCCTCTTTGTCTTCCTCTCTCTCTCTCTCTCTCTCTCTGAGTGTCTTCCTCCTCCCTCCTCCTCCTCCTCCTCCTCCTCGCCGTGGTGGGGCCCTGCCAGGGGCTTGTGATCGGATTTAGCGCCGCGTTCTCACTCCGTCTCCCAGAGATGAGTGACAGATGGTGGCCATTAGTGTATATTCCATGCATCTGTTGCAAGGCGCTAATTTATCTCATTAGGGGAACGTGTGGAGGGGGAGGAGGAGTGTGTAGGAGCGGGATGGAGCATTTTATTATGAGTGTAAAACACGGGGAAAGATGCGGCGAGCTGGCTCGTACACACAGAGAGAGAGAGAGAGAGGGAGAGAGAGAGAGAGAGAGGACTGGGTGGAGTGGCGGAGGCTCGGAGGTCACAGAGTACAATCACTAGGCTTCAAGTCATCTCTGTGTGTGCGTGTAAAGGTATGAGTGTGTGTATTATGGGTCCTTTGGGAGGGGCGAACCAGACAAACCCACTCCCATGTGTGCACCCCACCCACAGACACACACTCACATCAGCAGCCACACCCACACCCACACACACACCTCCGTCACACACTGCGTGTTTACATTGAGTGAAAGCAAGAGGTACATATGGTCAGGCTTAATCAATGTTCCACGCTGTTTGTTGGGGGATGGGCTGACAAAGTCTGTTGGACTAACTCGTATAGTTTAAATCATGGGAAACCATAGCAACAAGAATAACCCATTTACACCGAAGCAGGTGTTGACGAGGAACACGGCCGTCCTCCCATTCACTGGAATGTGGGTAGTGCAATCAGGTTGGGACCGCTGGAGATGAGACTGAACATACAACCCGAAGACTAATCTCCTCAACGCCTGCTTGTGTGTGAACGCAGCCGAATATTTAAAGGACAGATTATGACTCTGACTCTGAGTCGTGGCATTCTTTCATTATCGTCGTACAGAACAAGCTGAAAACACAACATCTGGCATATTTATCACCCTACGCAGTGAATGTGGTGGCAAATAATACATCAAGCGGACACGGAGCAAACGATCCGTTCTCACTCCCACTCCGTCAAATACCGACGCTTGATCAGCGCGACGCACCAGGCTTTCAACTAACCAATATAAACCCAACTGCGTGGTACAAAGAGCGAGGAAGTCCATGTTGGGAGGAGGTCAGGGTGGATGGTTTGGTCAAACAAACACAGGACTCTCACCCAGGAGACCGCTGTTTGAGTCCAGTGTGAAACCCAGTCAACACTGACTTATTCTACCATTTGTTTTGTTATGTAACGTACACAACAAGCGTAGTATTTTAACCCAAAGCACAACCTCTTCCCTTTCGTTTGAAGCGACCAAGCGTCTGTATTTGACGAGCTGGGAGTGGGTAACATGAGCATCTTAAAGTAGTTGTGTTTCTGCTGCTCTCATTCTAGCTCTGCTTTGGTCCCCCCCACCTCCTCAGGAAAACATGTGGCTCTGTAGCTGCCAGATGTTAAGCTTTCTTCACCATTTTCCGGCTGCTGTGTGGTGCTGGGCAGGTCATGCAGTTATCAAAGCTTGTCCACTGAAAACAGCTGCGTTGACGAGCGCGTGATTAGCGAAACCCTTAAACCAATTAGCATGAAGACGCTGAAACGCACCCTCGACATTAAAACGTTACTTAAATGGAATTTCTGCTGCCAATCAATCAGTGTATCCAGCGGCGTGAGGAAGTTCTCCTCAGCGCTGGGTGTTTGTGGTCCTACTAGCTAACCGGTTGGACCAGTTAAATGTGACATTTCCTGTGTGGCACAGTACAGAGCTGCCTTCAAGATCCGTCTGTGTAGTTCATCAGAATCACTATTACGGGACATCAATCAGTGCGAGGCACTCCTATGATTCAACTACACTGACAGCGTGTAGACTATTCCTTCTGCATTTAAACCTTCCTTTGCTATTCATTATCCCTGTAAGTTTCCTGCAGGTTCTGCTGACGGCTCCGTGTTTGATTTAATGGCAATAACGGTGCAGTAATGAAACAACAGTGTCCAAGCCTGTCATGTGGCTCCTAGTAACCTGAAAGATATATATAATAAAATGGTGATACATGCATTATTTTGACAGTAAGACTCATTACTGCATACATTTTGACACACTGGTGTAATTAAACAAAGGAAAAACAGGGAAGCTGCAGCGCGGATTGGCAGCCTGCTCCTCATTTTGTGGCGGTGCTACAGAAGCGAGCTTAAATCCTTCAAGCTAAGGTCTTTCCTCCAAGATTTGTAGTTCAGAATCCGCCAGCTGAGAATCAATTTTAGGCCAACAGCTGGAAACTGGACCAGACTGTGAACTGTGGAGTTGTTGTTTTTTTTGCGAAATGAGCAGTGGGTTATTGGACTGAAAGAGCAAAACATTTAGATGCTCTAGCTCGGACGGAGTAGGAGCAAGAAACGGCCAAAAGAAAAATGCAATATGTTTATCTTTTGCATTCAAATGAACACTATTGAATAATATCTTCTTTAGATGAAGCAGGAATAAAGAAACACCACCACCGTGAGATGGAGGCTCCCAATCATTGCCTGCACGGTCTCATTTGTTTGCAGTAATTATCCCTACAGAAGGTACCTAATTACTCCAACAATAACACACTGATGATTAAAAACAAAAAAAAGTAAAAATGTTGCCTCCACAGCCGGAGCAGCCAAAGGTGGCACATCATTTATCCTCCTTACGGGCTTAAAGTGCAATAGTGAGCATGTTTAAATTTCTGTCCAAAGTGTTAACTAAAGTGGATTAGGAGAGGCCCGTACTCCGTTCACAAACTCCCTAACACCTCCAAAAGATTGTTTCAGCACATATTCATGAATAAAGAGAGAGTTTAAGGAGATTTGGCATCAGGGCTCTTATTGACCCGTCTTCAGTGGACGGTTTTGCGCGGCTATCTGGCAGCCCAGGGGAAGGATTTAGCCTGCCCAGGAAAAATCTAATATTTCTCCACATTAAAGTCAAATAAAAGCCACCTGGCAGCCCCTCTGTGTGTGTGTGCGTGTGTGTGTGTGTGCGTGTGTGTGTGCGTGTGTGTGTGCGTGTGCGCGGTGGGGAGATGATACAGTGGTGACCTGCAGCCATTCGCTGGAGCCCGAGTTAAACACTCTGGTTCGGCCTCCTGCTATCTGCTCCGGGTGCCACAAGAAGCGACACATTCTCATAAGCAAGCGGGAGTCTACAGTGGGTGTTGATATGCTGTCGATTGATGTGTGTGTGTGTGTGTGTGTGTGTGTGTGTGTGTGCGCGTCGTCTTGCTGTACGTGGGGTGAGGCTGGGTGAGCTGTGTCTGCAGTTACATGTTATATTTAGGATCCAGGCTCTGAACGTAATGTAAGAAAACACATTATTTATAATTCAAGGAAAACAAGGTATTTTAAGAGCTACTGTATGTATAGCAGCCATTAAAACATGGGTAAAAATGTAATATTAACTCAATCTGAAAAAGAAAAAATACATGTAAAAATCTGATTCTTTGCACCACAAATACAATTTTACAGTTTATTGTTGTTTTTATCATAACAACACTTGCTGCCCATTCTCCCTCTTCAGTTTTCCGGCCATGTTCTGAGCCAAGGACCACGTTTGCTGCTAATTTAAACCCTTTTTTTTCTGCACGACCCTCGTTAACCGATCATTAACCGACAACCGACAGGATTAGTGCCTTTGCATGCAGGGGTGCTGCAGTTGAAGTGGCTTACAAGCCGCCCAACTGCAACGACAGCCGATGAACAAACAGGTTAAAGCCGCAGTGTACGTACAAAGTCCCCGGTTCACCCGTCAGAGAGAGCTAGCAGCCACAGAGTCTCCGCCGCATAAATTAGTTCAGCTGCGAGGTTGTCAGCTGTGTGTCTGCCTGGCATTCTATGTCAGGGTTTACACCAGTGTATTGTAAGCCCCTGCAGCCTGCGTGTGTGTGTGTGTGTGTGTGTGTGTGTGTGTGTGTGTGTGTGTGTGTGTGTGTGTGTGTGTGTGTGTGTGTGTGTGTGTGTGTGTGTGTGTGTGTGTGTGTGAGACGGTTATGTATGAAGGCAGCAGTAACTTCATCGCTGTGATCGCAGCAGTGCAGCGTGTGTACACTTTATCTGTCGCTGAATAAATGCTGCAACTCCCCAAGAATGTCTTGCTTGCCACCTGCTGATTAAAGTGAAGACCGTTAGCTGAAGCTAGCGACAAGAGGCTCACTTAAGGTGGGTTGACCTTTAAGGTGGACGGCTGTTCTCATTTTAGTGACAAGCCGCTCCATCAACTGGCATTAATCGGTCCAAACTCTATTAATTATTAACATCGATTTAGTACCAATTAACCGCTGACAGCGATGCATACTGATCTTTACTTTTCACACACGCTATATAAGAATTTGCAAATGTACTTGTGTGCAATACTACTGGTAGACCAGGAGACACAATCTGTAATTAATTCAAATGAAGTGAAGTCAACAAACAAATAACTAAATCATGAATGAATAAACTCCACGCTGGCCCCGTTCACACAGAGAGGGATGTTGAATCCAACAGGCGTCACGGGGAGCTCAGGATTCCAGTGCAGATGGATCACCAACACACACGGGCTTCTCTAGTACGGAACCTCCAGCGTGTACTCTTTAAATGTGACAAATGGCTAAAAAGTTTCCAAAATAACATGAGCCTTAAAGATATCTTGTTTTTGTATTTTATAGTGAAGCTCTGCTGATAATTTCGAAACTTATCTACAAAAACTACAGCGTTGAAGGTTTCAAGGACCAATCATTACATAACAAATGACACAAAAACAAGGAACGAGGTGCAGAAAGGTTTCGATTGCGATCTCAAATCAAACCTTTGAACAATGAGGAAGGTAGTTACGTACAGAGGTATATAATCTAGATCTGAATTACTTACTTGCTGTCAATCATCTCTAGTGGGTTGCCTCGAGTTGCTCCTTTTTTACTTCTTCTCTGTGCGTCATAAAATAACATTGTCAAGAGATTTCATCATTTCCTGTGATAGTGGCTCTTTCGGGAAAATAAATGAAGAAGTTGTCACAAGCGGAGAGGAAATAATGCACCACAATGGCCTCGTTAGATCAAACTTAACACCTTTTGGGATGAAAAACTTGGGATTTTTGTTGCAGGTTTGGGAAAGGGGAAGGGGGGGGGGGAGATTTATTGCCGAACGGCAGGATCTCTATCTCAGTTTATGCTGCCGCGGAGAGCGTTTTGTTCCTATCTCTGTGTACTTGTCTCGGTATGCCGTCACATGAGCGCCGCTGTATCGTGTGTTCCCTGCCTGCCTGCAGCCATGCTGGATGAAAGCTGCGTTTGGTAGCAGATGAGGCTCAGATGCAGGTGGCCTGCAGTGAATCAGCGAGCAGCGACTTGTCTTTACGGGGGCCGGGTCACCGGGAGGTCTGCTTTCATGGACGGTGACAGATGTACGGGGAGATGTGTGTGTGTGTGTGTGTGTGTGTGTGTGTGGAGGAGGACCTTCTTTTTTAGGGATTTTTTGCTTTGATCAAATTAGACCTTCCCATAGACGAGAATGTTCATTTAAATGTCAACACTCATATTAGCAGGCCTCCTGTGAAATATGGGGGTTCGGGCGGAATCATTTAGGTGTCAGCCTGCGTTTCCCTCTCTTCACGTTGGTGATGAATGGCACCGGTTTGTGTCTGCTGAGCAGATTCAAGGGGAAGGTCTCATCATGTCGAGTCAATATTCAAATTCGGAGATGCCGGAGATGGAAATGGGTGGAGGAGAGTTTTAAACAGCAGTACTCAATATCCTGTTCCGACTGTTATCTTTTCCTGAAAGACGAAGACACAAAGAGTGAAGGACAGAAGTGTGACTGGTTGCTGTTAATCGCATTTGCACAGAAACGTATCATGTTTAAAACTAAATTCACGTTGATGGAAAAACTTTCATCCATCATTAAAGTTTTTGTAACAGGTTGGATTTTATGCATTTTTCCGCGTCAGCCGGAAACACCTTTCAGAGAGTTGTTTGACCGCTCAGAGCCACCGTACTCACAAAGGGTCTGCATCCAAAATGGCCTCTGATCAGCTGATGCACTTCCCCTCCCGTTACAAAGCACTACTTGATTTAAGACGGGAAGCAGTCTTTGAAACACTCCCAGTGTCAGAATCTGGTTGTCTCCTTAATTGTTTATATATTAGGTGAAGGATATGTTTAATCAAATTTCCACAGAGTAACTTTTAACAGTGGCGAGGCCCAACTACTAATGCATATAAAGTGAGAGGATGTTCTGTATATTCTACATATAGAAAGTGAAGTGGAGCTTTTCAGTTGCTTCGACACTTCTTGTCCGAAGCCCTGCAAACTTTCACGAGCCCTGAAGCAGACGCTCAGTTCACTACAGCTGGATCCCAGCGAGAGTCTGGCTGACACCCTCAATAATTCACGCTGCTCTATCAACATGTTTTTTAAAAGAAGAAGAAGAAGTCCATGCTGCCCCCTCCTCCTCCTCCTCCTCTCTTTTTATTCCAATATAAATCACAACACTTCTCTTCTTTCTCTCTCAGCCTCTGGTTTGATGTGCAGAGACTCACCGAGAGCCTCGTGGCGCTAACAAAGCTAACGTAGCTCGGATTCACCCCTCCGAGAGACAGCCAGCCAGACAGGCACCTGCGTGCTTGTCAGCCTCCCTTTGTGTCAGCCACCTAATTGGGAACAATTAGCCCAAAGGTTGTTTAACATGGCAGAACATGATAGACTTCAGTTATTCCATTGTTCCTGTTTTCTGAATGGCGCTATCTGAATGAAGCTCTGATTGGAATTGTCTTTCACAACGAGGCGCGGCGCCGCGTCAGCCTGTCAAAAAGACGCTTCCCTGAAAGCCCCCCCGACGAAAATAGGCGGCGGAGTCGGGGAGGTCATTGTCATCAAACGAGCAGGCGTGCAGCTTTACTGCATGTATGTGGTGATCGGCCGTGGTCGGGTGCTGCGGAGGCGGCAACAACAGGCCTCTCAATTCTATCGGCACTTTGTACCCGAGAAAATAAGAGGCTGTCATCCAGGAACAGCACAACCGCGCGCGTGTGCACGATACGATCAGTTATGGTGATGATAAGTCGTGATGGTTTCTCGTAAAGACCGCCGCTGGCTTTGCCGCCGCCGCACACACACATCATCACCCTTGTTTCCCCCCCCTTCCACGCTCATTTGCGAGCAGGGCCCAGGCCAGCTCGGGCCCCGCTGGTTGCCAAATGGAGCTAACCCGAAGCCATGCCAGCGCTGAGTCTCCTGTCTCCCGCGGCTCTGGAGGGGAAGCCATCTTCTTTGGGGCCAAGACGACGTCTCCGCCACAGATCCCTCTCCTCTGTCACTCTGCGGGCGCAAATGTGTTCGTGTCGGGGTGTGTTCGTCTGTATTGGCTCGCACGCTGGCTGTTTACCAAAAGTCCAATCTGAAGCAGTCAGAGAGGACCACACCGAATATGATGGAGAAACATGCACTTTGTTTGATCCGGTATTTATTGTCAGGATTAGTGAAATATTGCTAAACATTATCAGGTTCCAGTGTGATATTTGTTATTTTGTTTAAAACTATTTTTCAACCTTTTATAGACTGATTGATGAAATGTTAAATTGTCAACTAACTGTTATAACAGGTTGTATGTGGAAAGCTCTTAGTTTAAGATAAACTGATCTCATGCAAGCAACAACCTCCGGTTCTGAAAAAGCTTCATGTGTTAAAGCTGCATTCTCTCTAGTGTCCACCAGGGGGCGACTCCTCTGGTTGTATAGAAGTCTGTGAGAAAATGACTCTACTTCTCTCTTGATTTATTACCTCAGTAAACATTGTAAACATGAGTTTATGGTCTCAATCTCTAGTTTCAAGTCTTCTTCAACACAGCATGATGTTCATTTAGTACATTATGGTCCATTTAGAGTCAAACAGACCATAAAGCAGGGGATGCTTTAGGGCGGGGCTACACGGTGATTGACAGGTCTCTACCAGCGACGTATACAGAGTCACTGGTTGCAAAAAAACAAGATGCCGACGGTCAAATCGCTGAACTCAAGGCTTCAAAATATCAGTCCACAAAGCAATGGGTGGCGTCACGACCACTTCTTATACACAGTCTGGGACCACCAGACCACCTGGAGATCAGAGTCTGTGGTGTTTTCTTTGTTTGAATGGAAATGACGTTAAAATTATTTGTATTGGTCCAAGAAGTAATACTGTTGTTTTTCTTCATGTGAAGGCTGCAATATATATATTTGTTACACCACCGTGACTCACCTTTTGAATACGTTATGGCAAACATGGTGGCAAACAGTTATTTATATTCACATCCAGCAGACACAAAGCGACATTATCATCTCATTGAAGTCGTGTTTGTGTCCACCTGTTCGCTGTAGGTTCCATATTCACTCGTCTGCTCGCTGTCTGGTCTTCAACTCCTGAGAAAAATGTAAACTTTGTCCGTCTTCAGGTAGAGCGCAGCACGTCGTAGCTCATCACAGTTTATTTGCTGGAAACAGCAACTGTAAAAGTAAGACTCTGTGGGTTCGTCTCTGTGAAGGCCCACAAGTAGTGTTTTGATTAATTGTTAATATAAAAGTATTGATCGGTGGAGCGTCAGCGTTAGCTCTGTTATTGTTAGGATTCTTTCTCCTTCCAGCGTGTGTTTCAGAAGCTTCTCCACTCAAAAATACAAAGTATTGAACGCTGTTCTTCTTGGGATTTATTCTTTATTGCTTGTCGATGTGCACCTACGTCTTTCTTTTCCTCGTGTTTGTATCAGCAGAATATATTGGTCGTGCATGTGTGTCCACTCCGCTTTGGGACACCTGCCACAGTCCTCCCACATCCTTTTGTGCTTTGCTGCTGGAGCCAAGTGTTTTTTTTCTGTGAGGGGCAGTATGGTCCTGTGGGGAGGGGGGGGGGGGGGGGGGAGGGGGGGGCGGTGTTGGCAGGCACGCAGGCCTGATCCACGGCTCCACTCTTTTTCTCTTTAGAGCTCGGGCCTTGGCTGTCGTTACCGGAAGTGTAGCAGCAGAAGGACGGCAGAGTGTTGGTGTTGTGTTTGTGATATAAATACAGGAAATACATACCTGTGTAGCTCCCAAGTGTTTGTTTACGTTCAGCCGTGTTATGAATATCATTTGTATGTGTAAACCCGAGCAGGTCTTCGTGCATATGCATGCCTGTGCATGTTTTCCTGACTCTGTGTGTGAGTGTGTGTGTGCCAGCAGGCACAGCTTGCAGCTCAGTGTGTTTTATATATTCCTGCTCTCAGTGTGCGTCCGGCACTGCGGCACTGCGCCCGGCTTCACCTGAGGCCAAGGAATGTCCTCTCTTCCTCCTCCTCCTCTTCCTCCTCTTCCTCCTCCTCCCAGCGTCCCTCACACTCTTCGCCCACGCCCTCAGCGGGGCAGCGGGCGCCTCCGCACAGCCCGGGCAAAAGCAGATCTGCCGGGCATCTGGGTTCCACTGCACCCGTCTCTACGCTCACCTGGACCTGGACAAGGTCAGGAAGTTGGGAAAGAATACATAACCTCGAAAGCGCTCGGGCCCGGGGGCGAGGAAGAGCAGAGGCAGCGTGAACCGAGCAGACCTTCTGTTACTTTTCACAATGAGCCGAAGAGAAGTTCCTCTGTATAGTTGCACCAGGCTGAGGAAAAAACCTCGACTTTTATTTTTTTCTTCCAATAATTCAACGATCAGGAGGTTAAAGTGAAAACAAATGGAAAGGGAAAAATGTAACTCAGCCAAGGTTGGTGAAAGTAGATGAGCGACGTGTTCCGGTACCTGTTTCCTGCAGCCTGTGTTCAGGCTGCGGTGGGAACGAGAGCACCGGGTGGGTTATTCGGGGGGGATTTTCATGCTGCGCTGCACACCAAATAGGCAGAACCACAGTCAGTCGGAGCAGGAAGAGAAATTCAGAGCTAACCCCGGGATCACTCAGTGTCTACAGCAAAGAAAGAAGAAGCCAGATCTCCCCCTTCAACGTCTCCGTGTTCTCACACAGCGTAGCTTTTTGTCTCGTCGGTCCGACTCTCTCCCAGAATTCAAACTAACACGAGCTCGGCCCCCAGCGAGCGTCTGGCTCTGTGAGCTACCAGAGATTTGCTTTGCTTCGCCGCCTTTTGAAACAGGTTTTTTTTCCCTCGTCGCCTTTGTCTGATTTGACTTTTATAAGGCGATTCATCCGGAGGAAATACGGCCACGGCTTTACTGGTAGACAGAAGAGAGGGGGATTGTGGGTAACGCAGTGCACGCCGGCCTCTGACTGGGCGCCATGCAAATAGAGCTCGTCGTTGAAATAGGCCTGGACTACATTTTCATTCTGTGTAATTCCCTGCATGTTTATCCGAGGACTCAATTTTGCTCTTACTCCCCCCCCCACACACACTTCCTCTGCTGTCCCCCTCTTCCTTACCCTCGTTTTTATCACCGTCGTTAAACTGGACCTCCTCGCCCCCCGACAGCGTTTTTTATAGTCCTTGAAGTTATTAAACATGTATAATTACTTTTAGTCAGTTCTGCCGTGGGGAGATGAAGAGAGAGTGTAGAGGGAAAGGATGGAGATGGAGGGAGGGAGGGAGTAGAGACAAATAGAGTTGGATTTTGTGTGCTCGTATATCCTCATTCTTCACAGAAAGAGTGGGAGCACTGTGTGTGTGTGTGTGTGTGTGTGTGTGTGTGTGTGTGTGTGTGTGTGTGTGTGTGTGTGTGTGTTTGCCCTCCCGCCACATCCTGCTCATATTTCTTTTATTGGCGGTGCGGTGTTGCTGTCGGAGCGCCCGGGGCCGCCGCGGGGACAGCAGGTGCGGGGCCTCCACGTGCCGCTGTGTTGGAGGGGTATAAAGGCATGGACTGGCTGGGAGTGAGGTGCATGCTGGGAGCCATCGGAACAGCTGCAGAACGAGCACCGGTGGGCCTCTATTGTTTAGAGCGGCGTTCGTCTGCTTTTCATCACTCACAGGGCCGACTGTGTTTGCGAGTCGGTCTAATTTAATCTTTTTATTTATTTATTTTTTCTTCCTTTTTGTTAAGGTCAAGCTCCAGTGGGGGGGCACTCACCCCGCCGCGTGGGCTGACAATTGTTTTAGGTCATCCAGGTTGAAGGACGGAAGGACGTACAGTAGGAAGTAGTGTGTGTGTGTGTGGGGGGGGGGGGGGGGGGGGATGTGTGACATTTGGGACGTGGCGTCTCACAGAGTCCGCCTCCTTTGCCTCTTCAGGAGGATTTTTAACTCCTACTTTAATGTGTTTCCTGTGCCGGGGGTTCAGGCAGGTGACATGATGACATGAGGATGCAAAGGGCTGATGGGTAGCGGCAGGCAGGTGGTGGGCGGGTTTCGTCGCAGGGAGGGGGGCTGGGTGGGTGAGGGGAGGCATGTCGGGTTGTTGCTGCAGTTTTGGAAGGGGTCGGCTGAGGACAGAGGAGTGGCGCGCGCCTGTGGCATTTCTGTCTGCACAGGGACATCTGGTGGACGCAGACGGGACTGCAGCGGGATGTTGCAACAGATACTCTGTATTTGTTTTTATTCCCCCTCTATGAAGGTTCAGTCAGCAGCTGTTTGGAGTCTGCGGAGAGTGTGAACTTCCAGAGATGGATGACGTTGTTTGCTTGTATGCTCCTGTGTCTGACGCAGTGAAATATAAACCAGCTCAGCTGATTTGTTGTGTGTGTGTTTTCTCAGACGCCGGGGTTGTTTGCTGCTCTGGACACTGATCCCATATATTTGCAGTCGTACGTCCATACGTTGCTGTGACTCACAGTGCTGCTCTGTTGTCAGTGTCGTCCAGTAGATGGCAGCAGTGCTTCACTGTGGGACCGTGAACGCCCCTCTGCTCTGTGTGTGAAGGAATGAAGCCTTCATTTATCTATTTCGTTATACTTATATGCTCTTGTGTGATTTTTTTTCTTCTTTTAATCATTCGGACACAATAACACTTGTTGTGTGATTTTCATTTTGCAAAAAGGAAATAATGCTGTTAATGAGATTATCTCATATCCTTCTGTGTGGATGTCCTTCCCTCATGCAGTCGATGCTGAGCAGACCCAGCAGGAAATGACTCAGACCTGTTTACATGCACACTTTGTCTTATTTTTGTTGCACTGTTTGGACACAAAATATGGTCCATTCGCTCACATACACGTGACTGAGTCCTTAAAGAGAATATAAAACATATCTGCTGCCATTTTTCACTTTCATCCTTTCTGTAAACATGTGAAAAGGTTCACTACAGCATTAAAACATCACCACGTGCACAATTAACAGATATTTTAATGATCCAATACTCCTCCACCCATTATGTTCTCAACAAATGCCTCTCACAAAATCCCAGGAATTAAGGAGGTATCCTAAATCTACAGCCCAAAACCCAAATATAATCCATTTACTATGAAATAAGTTAAAGAAAAACTGAAAATATTAACATTTGAGAATCTAAAATCAGATTTTTGGCATTTTTACTTTTAAAAAAAATGACTAAAACGATTCTCAAAATAATTGTTGCAGATTGATTTCCTGCCAGTTCTCTGCTCTGCAAATTAAATTTACAACAACACGTCAGGCGTTTGAAGGCCAAATAACTGCCGCTGTACTGTAACATACAATGCTGCAGGCGTCCGTCCATTCAGGCGTAATTATCGGTGGCGTTGTGATGTCATGTGCACGGCTCACGCAGGGGCTCCAGGTTTCCACCGGCAGACTGAGAATAAACCGGGAAAGCCTTCCTGTGAACGTGTCGGCAGCTCTCTGCCAGCTGCCTGTCTGCAATAAACAAACACAGGCTTATTTGTTGCAGGCGGAAATAGGCAGAATCAAACTCTGCGCCGCTTATTAAAAAAAAGCTCTCCTAATCTTTCTCAGAGCACACACTGCTCTGAGATAAAGACCAGCAAATTAATTACCGGTTAATTATCATTTCTCACACTGCTCGTTGGTAAAAAGAGGACAATGGAGTCTTTTCCCCTCCTTTCTCGGGTCCCGCTCCTCCCCCGTACACAGGCTTCTCCTCTCTTCACGGCCTGATAAAGTGTTTATTTATTCCTACAGTATGTTTGGCACACACAACCTTTTCCCAGTTACCTCTGGAGCATCTGCACTTGAGCATGCTGGGGAGAGAGAGAGGTGGAAATATGATTTGAATGCAAATCAGTGATGTAAACACAGACGAGCAGCAACATGTTGTGTTGATTACGGAATAATATTCAAATGGAGGAATATTCAAGAGGGGAAAAAAACAAACTTGGGTGAATAATCACTTGAGATGAAACTGTCAGTGAGTAAATACGAGAGGAGGAACATTTACAGTAAATAGTGAGACGACTGCTCTTATCCTCGTGTCCTTTTCACCAGACGACATGATTAAAATGTAATGTTTAAATTATGGAAATGTTTGATCGTGCATTGTTAAGTTTTTTTTTTGTGGGCTTGTGACTGGAAGCATGCTGCTCTGAATCGACAAGACAGGAAGGGAATGGAAGAGAATGAATTATGCTGCTTTTGACATGCCTTTAGGCAAGGCACTTTACATTACAAAGACGCCATTCAGGCTCCCTGAAGAAGGGAGACAGATACTGTAGTTTAAAGGACAAGTCTGAAGATATTCTATACTTTTTTACTGCCAACACATCCAGTGAGAAGACAAACCGACAATGAATGAATCCTACAAGTTGTCTGTGTTTAACACGTCTTCTTCCTCTGTGCCACAGAGCTCCGTTATTAAAACACACCAATGAGCCACTCTGTTGCTCCGGGTGCAGTTCATTTGAGCTCAATCCCACATACAGCATCCTGCTGTTATAAATACTCACCAGTGCACCAAATGTGGATTAATCCGCTGCTGAAAATAGTCCCTCTCAAATCCAAAAGCACTCATCCGCTGCAGCGAGTTGGCCTTCAGTCAGCCAGTCGTGGGTCTGATTGTGTGGAGGATTTTCTCTCTTTCTGCAAAAAGATGCACGATTATGGAAAAAATGATTATTTGAATCAGTATTGAGATCACGATTATTTATTGATTCTGGTTGACATCTTTTTTTATTGCTCTTTCATATTCAAAGAGTACTACATTCAGTACTACATTCAGTACTACATTCAGTACTACATTCCTGCTAACGAACAACTCTTTGCAAAATAAGACAAATTCAGTGCATTTCATAGTCGCATAATATATATATACAGTTTATTACTCTTCCACTCTGAACTGCAGACGTAACGTTTATTGTTCACTGTCACTGTCGGCTGCACACAGCGGCATGACAGCTCCCCCCAAAAGTGAAGCGAAAACATCTGGGTCTCCCCCTGTCGGCTGCTGCTTTAAGAAGCGCTTGATTTGATACGCAGCTATTTTTAAACGTCTACATTGCTGCCGACGATGCTCATTTAATCGTGGGAAGCCGAAACCATGATTGAGATTAACCGTCAATTAATCGTGCGGACCTACACATGGAAAATGTCCAACCGTTGACATTTATAAAATGTTCACTTTTCTGATCTTCACTCTGTAAACTAAATAAATCCCTTTGATGGCGAGCCCACTGCGGGTGTTAACCTGTAGATGTGTTGCTTTTTAAATGTGCCACACAGGGGCGTCGTTAGGCCTATTTCTTCAATGTTCAATGTATAAAATATTCTTCAGCCCCCCCAAATAATTTGTCATTATTGGCTTTAAAAAAAAATAAAAAAATAAAAAAAATCTTTTGGTGATGTCATTAAATTAAACTATTGTTTCTCACATGGACAAGTTATTTATAACTCTAACATGCTACATATGTGTGTGCATTCTGGTTTGTATGTTTTCTCCCCCTTCAAATTACAATCCAACAGCCTATCATCATACTTAACGATATAAAGTTGACATTGTCAGGTCCATTCTCCATCCATTGTGTGCGGCCCCTTTAAGAATTAGGATTTGGGAGTGACGCGGATATGAAAGCTAGTTTATCCGTCTTTCCTTTACAAGCAGGAAAATTATTTCTCTCTCTTTATTTGAGAAAAGTTCATATTTGTGTTGTCAAATTTCACTATGACCCTGAAATTCTGTCTCTTGTGTTATCATATACTGAATGCAAGCAAAACTACAGAGCAAAATCACACTCTCTCTGATTGAACCAATCTATGAACTGTCTGAAACAATGGATATACCCCAAATGGCCCCCAAAAAAAATTGCCGCAAACATGCCACTCCCCTTGGGGCTTAGCCCCCCCTTTCTTTGAATCCTAGAAACGCCCCTGGTGCCACATATGAAGACAGGACATCATGAGGAGAACGCGTTGTATCCTGGGTTTTCACTCAGTGCGACACAGGACAGATGGCGTATTGAAATATTTCTCTCTGTAACATTGGCTGCTTATTATTTGGCAGAAACGTGACTCACCTGGCTGCGGTTGTTGTTCTTTTTAATCTGCAAAAGTGAAACTCGGATGAACTTGTGTATCACGTCAGAGGCGCCGGGACGACTTTATCTCCGTCAATATGTTATCTTCAAGGGCTTCTCCATCAGCTCATCGTTCCGGGTGAAACGTATCGAGCACGCAGCAGTTCGGTCACAGCACGTGGCAGAAAGCTTCCATTTGCATGCAGCAGTAAGTGCAGCGGTGGCAGCAGCAATGACACCGTTTCAGTCCAACAGTTAATGACAAATCAGTGAAGGGTCAGAGGTCACATCAAACATGACATCACAGGAGATCATTAAGTTGATCTCTCAGCTTGTACGAGTCTGTCTCTGCTCGACATGCAGACGATCAAAAGCTGTTTTGCCTGATTGAGACTATTTCTAATAGCAAATCATGCATCTGTTATTTTATTTATATTTTAATGTTTATTTCTTTTCTAAGCTGCTCTACACCGAGCAGCCCACTGAGGAAGAGCACTAGATGTAGTAGTGTCACATTGAGACAGCTGGTGTTGAGAACTGTACATTTTCACTGAAGAAGCTACTGAACAATGGAAAGCATGCATATATATATATATATATATATATATATATATACAGCTTCCAGCGTTGCATGTCAGCAAGTTCTGATGTACACCTCGATGCGATGTGTTGTTTATAGACCGTGGAAGACTATAAAAGCAGTGTTAAGGCCTTTACACAGCGGGGCCGTGATGAGTAAATGATGCAGAAATGCTAATATCCAGGCGGCTCTCATTCAGCATTCGTAGCAAAACCTACGAAAAAAAATGTGCCTCGATGGAGAGAAACAAGGAGTCGAAGTGTGTTAGCGTACTTCAGTGACGGCACTTCAGTGTTCTTCAGCGCTGTTCTAAAACAAGTAGGTTTGTTGCCTGAACGTAACATGAACATTTTTGAAGAGCCTGTATTCATGTAACGAGCGTACATTGACCTGTGCTGCTGGATATCATTAGATAAGATGAGATAATCTTTATTAGTCCCGCAGTGGGAATATTTACAGGATCACAGCAGCAAAGTGGACGGTGCAACTAGGTACATGGTAAAAACAAACAGAGCAGCAAGTATTATAAATAAGTAATAAACAGTCAAGAATATAAACTAAGTAAACAAGTAGGAATACTCCCGAAAGAAATGAGGAGTAACTTTGCGTAGGATACCATACGAACCGTTGTGTGAGGATATGTTGGAATATATATATATTATATTATATATATATTATATTATATATATATATTATATTATATATATATTATATAATATACTCATCTCAAGCCGTTGATTGGTTGGTGTCTTTGTTCGCGGTGCGAAAGCTCAGAAAAATCGTCCTTGTTCCGATAAATGTCGTTTTTTTCGCAGCGCAATATTAGAGTTCAGTGTAAAAGTATTCATTACAAAAACAACAACAGAACGTGTAAAAGCCTTTACAGCTGTTACACCAGACACATCTCAGTGGTCACCTCTCTTTGTTCTGCCGACGTAAAGGATGCTCTAAAGCTCCTCTAAAGGCAGGAGAACATTTTTAACCCAAACAGACTTCCTCTCAGCCTCTTCTCACCTCCAAACCCGACAGTAGAGCTGAACCCAGCTGCCATATTGCTGCTGGCAGCACATGCTAAGTTGGTTCTGATGGCTGCCAGTGTCAGAGACCTGACTTTGCTTCAAAGCTCGTGACAAGAACGGCGCTGTAGTTCCCAGCTGCCTCCAAGTGAGCATTTAAATCTGCATGAATGAGAAGACGCTGCAAACATTTTCCTTTGCAAACTGAAAACAGAGTGAATGCTGGAACCAGAGCTTTCATGCTGCCTACGCTCCATACAAGGAGCCGGTAAACAGAAGCAGCAGAGTGTCTGTGGGCTGAGCAGAGCAGGTACTCGGACATGGTGATAAGACCCGGGGACGCCGAGGAGCCCCAGCGGGAATGAAAGGCTAAGTAAGGCGGGCAGGCCATCTTGTCATCACATTAGCCCGGCCCTCATTGTAATTGGGAGGCTGCTGCTGCTGTCAGCCACGCGGCGCAGCACAGAGCTCCGAGTCGGAGCCAGCGCCCCGGATAAAGTGTCTCCGCCGACTGGAGATAATTGAAAATCCAAAAAAGAACTCGGCTAATTTGATTACGCCGGCCAATCGCTGAATTGTTCCCATTATTACGAGGATTTGATCATGACGTGAAGTCGTTATTGGTGCCCGAACTGCAGGAAGCTGTCCGCTGTGATGAGGGCCTCTGTGATGAGGGCCGCTGTGATGAGGGCCTCTGTGATGAGGGCCGCTGTGATGAGGGCCACTGTGATGAGGGCCTCTGTGAGGAGGGCCACTGTGATGAGGGCCTCTGTGAGGAGGGCCTCTGTGAGGAGGGCCACTGTGATGAGGGCCTCTGTGAGGAGGGCCACTGTGATGAGGGCCACTGTGATGAGGGCCTCTGTGAGGAGGGCCTCTGTGAGGAGGGCCACTGTGATGAGGGCCTCTGTGAGGAGGGCCACTGTGATGAGGGCCACTGTGATGAGGGCCGCTGTGATGAGGGCCTCTGTGATGAGGGCCTCTGTGATGAGGGCCTCTGTGAGGAGGGCCTCTGTGATGAGGGCCACTGTGATGAGGGCCTCTGTGATGAGGGCCGCTGTGATGAGGGCCGCTGTGATGAGGGCCTCTGTGAGGAGGGCCTCTGTGATGAGGGCCACTGTGATGAGGGCCACTGTGATGAGGGCCTCTGTGAGGAGGGCCGCTGTGATGAGGGCCGCTGTGATGAGGGCCTCTGTGAGGAGGGCCTCTGTGAGGAGGGCCGCTGTGATGAGGGCCTCTGTGATGAGGGCCACTGTGAGGAGGGCCTCTGTGAGGAGGGCCTCTGTGATGAGGGCCTCTGTGATGAGGGCCGCTGTGATGAGGGCCTCTGTGATGAGGGCCGCTGTGATGAGGGCCTCTGTGAGGAGGGCCGCTGTGATGAGGGCCTCTGTGATGAGGGCCACTGTGAGGAGGGCCTCTGTGAGGAGGGCCTCTGTGATGAGGGCCTCTGTGATGAGGGCCACTGTGAGGAGGGCCTCTGTGAGGAGGGCCTCTGTGATGAGGGCCACTGTGAGGAGGGCCACTGTGAGGAGGGCCTCTGTGATGAGGGCCTCTGTGAGGAGGGCCGCTGTGATGAGGGCCTCTGTGATGAGGGCCACTGTGAGGAGGGCCTCTGTGAGGAGGGCCTCTGTGATGAGGGCCTCTGTGATGAGGGCCTCTGTGAGGAGGGCCACTGTGATGAGGGCCTCTGTGATGAGGGCCACTGTGAGGAGGGCCTCTGTGAGGAGGGCCTCTGTGAGGAGGGCCTCTGTGATGAGGGCCTCTGTGATGAGGGCCACTGTGATGAGGGCCTCTGTGAGGAGGGCCTCTGTGATGAGGGCCACTGCAAGAGGAAGACATTGGTCAGAGGGAGCATGTCTTCATGAAGAAGACACGAAAAGAAAAACTAAATCACTAAACTCGAGTCCTTTAATCTCACGTCATTTTACCAAAGTGATCCTCCAGAACCTACTCAGTAAATGTGCTGATCCACTTATTGTTGAGATGAAAACGTTGCACTTTGAGCTCCGAAAACAACAACACTCGATACCCAGAAGTCCTGTAACGCGATGGCAGAATTCAACACGGCAGACGGCTTCGACGGCGATGAAGTGACGGAGAAGAAGTGGGCAATCAGACCGATCATCAGCTGCGAGATAAAGTTATGTTTGTAAAAAATAAAAAAAGGGAAGAGCTGCGGTACAAATAGATAGAACAATAAAACTGCAGCGCCGCTCAGCCCGATGTATATTACATCTGTGAAGGCAGCAGTATGGCTCTGCAAGCTGTTTTTTGTTTTTAATGGATTCTTGAGAGCAATGGGCACAGAGGCGAACCTGCAGCCGAGCAGGCTGTCGTGCAGTTTCCTGAAATACATCGTTGTGGGTTTTTAACGGCAGTAAGGGAAGAAGAAGAAGAAGAAGAAGAAGAAGAAGAAGAAGAAGAAGAAGGGGGAAAAAAGTCAAATTGCAGCAGTTTTAGCCTTTCACTTTTGATTCATCACTTGCTGAGGACGAGGACGAGGCGACCCCACCGACGGCACAGCGTAATTTGGGCAAATAGAGTGAAACTACAGCATCTCACTTCGGGACGAGGGGAGACGCTCTTCTCCGTTTCTGCCCCACTTAAGTGATTTAGGCTGATGGCATGTGGGGGGGGGGGGGGGGGGTATGGTGTGCGTTTGTGTGGTGCAGCTTTTTGGCTTAACAGGGGCAACTCATGGGATGTTTCCAAGCCGGGACAGGTGACTACAGGAGAGTTCAATAGTTGGCCACGCTCATCATTCTCACCGTTTCCTTCTTTCCTTTCTGCCTGCTGATTTAAATATCAGCTGAATTCACTGAACTCTCCCATTAAGGCCAAAGACTAGTCGTGTGTAATGTATGCCCCCTCATGCAGCACACACACACACACACACACACACACACACACACACACACACACACACACACACACACACACCACCTCTTCTCTGCCTCGGGGCGCTACATTCATATGAGGGATTAAGAATCCTTTGTCACTGGACCCCATTGACATTTGAGCGAGCATTAGTGAAGTTATAACTGCATCTGGACAATATCCAGCCACGCTTTTTTTTTTTTTTGCTCCCGGTGTAGCCGCACGGTGCCACCAGAAGGGAGCAGTCTTGTGCCTGTGAGTGTGTGTGTGTGTGTTTTATCAGTGTGTGTGTGTGTGTGTGTGAGAGAGTCCCTGGCTGTGTGCTGTACAGTACGTACACTCTTTGCACACGCCGGGGTATATGCAGAGATGGGAGTGTGGAAGTGTGAAAGAGTGATTTTGTCCCTTTTGTGTCTCGGCGAGCGGCGCCCTTAGTTCTGCTCGGATGGAGGTATGAAGAGTCACAGTGGGGGGAGAGAAGCTCTCTTTAAGGCCGGCTTTACCCACTCGAGTGTCCCAATTTGAGACACAGTGCCCAGCTTATCCTCCCTACAGCACCTTTGACTAGAGGCCTGCTTCATTCTGCTCCCCATCCCTTAGGGACCTCACCCCCCACACCCTGTCGGACCGAGCCAGTGTGGGCAACCAGACCGGCAGAAATGACTCATCCTCAGCCTCCCATCCTCTCTCTCTCTCTCTCTCTCTCTCTCTCTCTCTCTCTGTCTCTCTCTCTGTCTCTCTCTGTCTCTGTCTCTCCTCTCTCTCTCTCTCTCTCTCTCTCTCTGTCTCTCTCTCTGTCTCTCTCTGTCTCTGTCTCTCCTCTCTCTCTCTCTCTCTCTCTCTCTCTCTCTGTCTCTCTCTCTGTCTCTCTCTGTCTCTGTCTCTCCTCTCTCTCTGTCTCTCCTCTCTCTCTCTCTGTCTCTCTCTCTGTCTCTCTCTGTCTCTGTCTCTCCTCTCTCTCTCTCTCTCTCTCTCTCTCTGTCTCTCTCTCTGTCTCTCTCTGTCTCTGTCTCTCCTCTCTCTCTGTCTCTCCTCTCTCTCTCT
Organism: Anarhichas minor; assembly: GCF_050575085.1. Lineage (NCBI taxonomy): Eukaryota > Metazoa > Chordata > Actinopteri > Perciformes > Anarhichadidae > Anarhichas > Anarhichas minor. The sequence goes on from NW_027466453.1 coordinate 21,864,659, forward strand.
CTCTCTCTCTCTGTCTCTCTCTCTGTCTCTCTCTGTCTCTGTCTCTCCTCTCTCTCTGTCTCTCCTCTCTCTCTCTCTGTCTCTCTCTCTGTCTCTCTCTGTCTCTGTCTCTCCTCTCTCTCTGTCTCTCCTCTCTCTCTCTCTGTCTCTCTCTCTGTCTCTCTCTGTCTCTGTCTCTCCTCTCTCTCTCTCTGTCTCTCTCTCTCTGTCTCTCTCTCTCTCTCTCTCCTTTAACCAAATTTGAAAGCGACTGTGTTTGTAATTCACCTCTGCGCTGGAATAAAGTGGAGCTCCTATCCGAAATGAGCTTTATAAACTGTAGATGCGCGATGGCTGTTTGTGCCCCCCCCCCGTCCCCCCGTCCTTAGTGGCAGCAATAGAACATGAGTGGTTTGAGGTTTATTTATTTATGCCTTTCGGGCTCTCTTTTCCTCTTCATTTTGGGGCTAAGAAATGGCAAGCAAGTGGCGCTGAGGCTGCAGAGATTAGGTTAGCATTGATTGCTTTATTGGTGTGGTTGGATTGTTTCGTATCTGGGAACATTTGATGCGAGCACAGACATTTGTCTTGTCTCGCGCTGTCTCCGTTTCGTCGAAAGATCATTCATTTCTCTCTCAGTGCGTGGGATTTATTGGTAATACAGAAAACAGAGGGAGCAAATGCTTCTTTGTTATGTAGCCTGTATATTTTATTTTTAAAATGATGAATGGAGAGACATAGGTCCAATCTTTGGCCCCTGCTATTATCACTCTCATCGGAGCTGTTGCAAAGTAATGTTCCAATTTTAATCAACAGCTAATTACATCCAATAATGCACATGTAGCTAATCGGCAATTGTGATTACTGCGTAGTCCGGCCTGAGAAGTATATAGATCTGAGCTGCTGCAGACTTTTGGTTGGTACAGCAGCATTGATCATGAAAGTCAATCATGACACACATTATAGTAACTTTTTCATGAGGGCTCTGCAGCGTTATGCAATCCCTTCTCCTCAGTTTGATGCCCCCTTCCTTTATTTATTGTGCTGAGCTGGTGCTATCCCCTCCAGACCTCATTGTGGATGTGTTCGAGTGCGTCAATACCATACTCTTCTGGCATCAACCATCAATAGTCCGCCCATTAAAATGTGGAATTGCTTAACGCAATGCAGTAAGATGCATTTCTCTGTATGGAGACGGGTATTTGCAAATAGCCCTCAGATCAATGCTCTTTTACTGCCTTCTGAAACCATTGTCTGCAGAACAATTGGAAATCTTTGGGAGAGTATAGCGAGGCCAGCGTGAGAGGAAGCAGTAAGAGGCGAAGCGTCCCAGCACAGCGGCGAATTAATTACCCTTGCGAAGAATGAAGGTCTGTGAGATTTGCTTTTTAGGCCATTATCAAGTGACACCGCGAACGATTGTTTGTCCCTCTCTGGGTAATGTAGCCCAAACAATGGCTGGCCCAGGCCATCATATGGATCATTAGCAGCTCGCCGTGGGACCCCCTTGTCCTGTGAAGACGCTCTTCCGGGGGGACTGATGGGGGTTTGCTGGGTTTCCTCTCTCCCTCCTTCTGTCTACCGTGGGACAGACAGCTGACGGCCCACAGGAGGAGACGGGCGCTGGCCGCCACTCATTAGGAATGGATGCGCTCGAGTCGGGTCGTCGGAGCAAAATCCCAGCGGGGTTCCAGAGCGCGGCTATAACTGTATCCGTTCGCCCTGCTGAGGGGCGCCGGCGCTCCCGAAGACACCAGAGAGACAACGGCGTGCCCTCAAGTTCAAATAACAAATGCCAGCAGTGTGTTTTGCGGATGGATTTTGCCGTTGGGTTTATGCTGAAGAGTTTAAAAATAATGAACTGCTCATAAAAGGAGACGCTTCACTCCTAAACAGAGGCTTGTTAGACGGTTTCAAGTTGTTCTTTTATATCATTTCACATACATCCCAGAGGAGAGGCACCATTATAAGTGAGCTTTTTTTCCCGCCATTCGCCAGAATGGCATGATGTCATCGTACGTTTCTGAATCAAAGACACATTTTACTGTCAACATTTCTACATACGTGTACATCAACATTATACATCAACCATCCACACTGACCTCCTCCTCACGCACACTTATGGGGACTTTGATTAGAAACGTATTTGTAGTTTCGTAATATGGGATTGTACGTTTTAGATCATATGTGTTCTGGCATGTAGTGTATGAAAACATAATTACATATTAACCCTTTTGTGCAGTAGAAACACAGGACATGTTTGCATGTGGCAAAAAGTCTAGAAGCAGTTTGTCATTAAACCAAACATTAATATTTCAAATACAAATAAGACATATCATATTTTTTGTCCCAGCATGAAATATATATATTCTTATGAATTCCTTCACGGACAAGCAAATATAACAAATGTCCCAATTTAGAGCTTTTCCACCCGCGAGGTCGTATCAGCACAAAAACAAACAAGCTAACGAAATAAACGAGTGCAACAGTTTACCTTCAACCCGTGGTCCAATTTGTTTGTCCAAACAGACGTATAATTTAATTCCAGTGCATGTGTTGAATGCCGTGTGCGTTGCAAAGAGAAACACATTTCCCAAGCGAAATGGGAAAAGCAGCAAACAAAAATTGGCAAGGTGCTGATGGATTTTTTGTACAGAGGATGCATAATGCCCCGTGTCAAAAAAGCAAAGTGAAATTTCCTGTTAAATATGCAAAATCCCGGCTGTCTATTGAATGATAATGGCTCGGCACCTTGTCGCTGGGTTGCTGACTCCGTTGGCTGCGCTTCAAAGGCCTGTTGACTAACTTTGAAAAGACCTTGTGTTTCCTGACTCTGGGCTTTCTAAGATTGGACAAATGCAGCAGAAAGAGGGCTGTACGAGTGCCAGTCACGGCTTCCCCGAGACGCCGGAGGGATGTCAGCCTTTGAAGTGATAAAGACCCACTGTTTCTCAAGACAGCCGTCTCATATGGCCGAGCTCTGTGATGCGCTCATGTTTTTTAAAAATGACCGTGTTGCGCATTTCTTTGGGGGGGGGGGTCACATGCTGCATGAGTTAAACTCTGTGAAGTTGGGGGATCTGGGTTCTGGTATGCTTGTGGTGTTTATTTTATGGCCATAAATATGTGGACGCCCCAGTGTGGGGATGTTTTGTCACGGTTTGGGCTCGGCCCCTGTGTTCCCATGAACTGATGCTACAGCAAACAATGGTGTATGAGGGCCTGTGTCTAAATGGTTCATTTTTCAACTGTTTTTTTAATTGTTCTTGATGAGGAGAGAGCATATGTGGCCGCCTGCAGAAAAGGCTCGCTCCGCCTTTTTTGTGCGGCCGCTCCGGAGCGCTTCAAGTCGAAAATCTAAATCTAAACTTTTCAGGAAAACAAAGATGGTGACGTCACTGTAGCAAATGGAGGAGAAGCTTGCTTTGGCCGTGTCTGTCTCTCCTGAGCTTTATATTTCGGACACACACGATCGTGACAAAGACCGGAACGCCCATTTGTTGGAGCAAATCGGCCGGACGGACACTGACTGTTGCTAGCCAGTGTCGTGCTTTTATTACCGTTTGTCTCGTCTCGCCTCGCTTTGATGTTACCGCTGTCAGATTGAGCGGTTGCCCATTTTGCCCGGTTGGTAACCCAGCAATGGGTCCAATTGTAAATAAGAAGTGGACGTAGTCATCGTGACGTCACTCATTGGTTTGTGGACTGACGTCATGACGACTCGAGTTCACCAATTTCTTCGTCGCCATCTTGACTTTTTGCAACCAGTGAACAGGAAGTTACCATATTAGGACTGTGGAAAAGTGACGTACAAGCAACGTATACGTCTCTGGTAGAGACCTGTCAATCACAGTAAGCCCCGCCCTAAAGCATCCCCTGCTTTATGGTCTGTTTGACTCTAAATGGACCATAATGTACTAAATGAACATCATGCTGTATTGAAGAAGACTTGAAACTAGAGATTGAGACCATAAACTCATGTTTACAATGTTTACTGAGGTAATAAATCAAGAGAGAAGTAGAGTCATTTTCTCATAGACTTCTATACAACCAGAGGAGTCGCCCCCTGGTGGACACAAGAGAGAATGCAGCTTTAAGATACTTCAGCATCGGCTTCACTCGGCAGAACTGTAGGTTGCCGCCTGGTCCAAACACCTTTTGGATGAACTTGACGTTGTCTCCCAACAATCATAAGCCGACTTCTCTGATGCTCTTGTGTCTGAATGGGAGCAGCCGGTTTCCTAAAAACCACCTGAAACCAGAAGAGCGGAGGCTGTTATAGTCCTGCGTTACGACACGCAACATGTTCAACAATCCCCTGTGAGGAAATGCTGACGCGTCCACATACTTCTGGCCATGTTGCCCGTGCCACCTAATGTATAATTCATCATCACCATCAGCGGGCCTCACCGCCGCGTCCTGATCCCACCAAATCCAGTCTGCATTATGCGCCCGCCAGTTGTTATGTCACATGTGTTGCGGGCTTAATAAATGGTGTGCTCCACTCCACTCCATGAAAAATGGGCTGCTCCTGATAATCAATGCAGGAGCGACGTGAATCCGGCCGGCCATTATTCTGTTGGCCTAATCATTGGAAGAACCAGAGACAAACTACCACCTGTGCTCTGAGCATTGATCATGTGTAGGTATTCTATTAAATCTAATAATACACTTTCTTTTGGCTAAATCACCCCGCACATTTCAATACCAAATGACTTCTGTTCATTCTATTAAACTGGAACTACTCTCAATTATGTTTCATAGTCCTATTGTCTGATGCTAATGAAGATGAAACACTTTCATTTCTCCAGTTAATTAGTTCATATTTAACAAAAGGTGCTGTTCCATCAGAGCTCTCTCTTCCTCTCCTTCCTCCCTCTCTGTTTCCTCGTCGCCTCCTATGGCATTGAAAATAATCCTCTCGCCTTTCATCCAGAAATTGTCTGGTTTTTCTTTTTGTAAGAAAAAAAAAAATCAACACTGTTTTAATTGAATTCTTCAAAAGAATCCACCTGATCCTCAGCACATTTTTTAAATTATTTTTTTTGAATGAGCTTATGCTTTGTGAATGTACTGATACTCCAGGTCCCGTTGGCAGGCGGTGCCAAGGACGGCTAATTGAAGGTGAATTGATAATGCCCCAGCTGTCTGTGTGTTGCAGCCTCATAGCCGGTCTGCTGTGCGTGTCTTTGATAAGTAATTCATCTGTTTGGCCTCGCAGCGCTGCCTTGTTTCTTTCATGTCACTCTCTCTCTCTCCTTGTGTGTGTGTGTGTGTGTGTGTGTGTGTGAAGCCTTGGATGCTCCCTCCTCCAGGCTATGTGTCTGTAGTCATGGTCAACAGGGGGTGAATCCTCTCTGCTCTCACCCTCTCGGGGTCTCTGGGTGACATCATATTACTTCATCTTTTCTCTCCCAGGCTTCATTCTAATTGGACCCCCCCCCCCCCCCCTCAAAAAAGAAGAAATATCTCGGCAAGTCAGCCACCTACCCGATCCTCCTCGCAACTTCATCTTCAGAAAAAAAGACAAACCAGAAGTGATGGAGAGACAGCGACTGATGTGACACCCAGAGGGTCGCCACCAACCTGTCCCCCCCTCTCTTACCTCCCCCCTGTTGCTTTAAAGCCAACTTCTCTCCCCTCATGTGACCCCCCCCCCCCCCCCTCCCCAACACACACACACACCCCTGTTTTTGCGGCACGATTCATTAACATGTTGGAGGTGGACATGGCGGGCCACGGAGCGGCAGCGGAATCAATGCCCTCGCCTCCCAATCTGCCCTTTATCATGTTAATATGATTTCCATTGATGGAACGCTTTTTCAAAATGGCATCCCTCTATGGTTTTACATATTGACTTTTTAATTCATGGCCCTCAGTGCCGCATCACTCTTGTTGTGCACGCCGGCGCTGCAAGAACGCTCCCAGATCAGAGACGGATGTTGCTTGAGTATGGAATTGACTCGAGGGCAGTGTTTTTTTTTCTTACTTTGTGCAGCTTTGTGTGTGTGTGTGTGTGTGTGTGTGTGTGTCTCCGGCCCCACCCTATTCTCTGTCTGTCTCCCTGATGGAGTGTGTGTTTGTGTGTGTGTGTGTGTGTGTGTGTGTGTGTGTGTGTGTGTGTGTGTGTGTGTGTGTGTGTGTGTGTGTGTTCTCTCGTTAGGCCCGAGCCAAAAAAGCAACAAAAAAAACGAAAGACTTCAGCTTCACGTCGCTGGGGCGATGAGCAAGTTGCCTCTTTGCTAATGTTCTCACCGAAATACAACCCGGCCTCCATAGTAATAATGTTTATAGCTCATCCCAATAGCCAGTGGAGGATTGACTGAACCCGGAGCTTTAACAGGAAATAGAGAACTTAATGCCCCGTAGAGTTACATCCAACCAGCAGTAAAACATATATTTCATTATATATCATGAAGACGGAATGATGCCTCTCTTATTGTGGCTCCTGAAGAGGATTAAGAGATTTTGTTTTTGCACGTTTAATTTAAACTAGTTTCTCACTGGTGTTGGAATTTCTGGAATATAAAGATATCCAGTCGAGAGGAGTCTGAATCCTCTCATATTTTTTTTTTATAGGTCACATGATCTTACAGGTGAAACATTCACCGCATTGTTTTTTTTCCTGTACACAAAACTTAAAGCGAGGGTTGGTAATGTATTTCAGAAATCTTTTTTTCTGTTTCCATCCCGACAGTTTCAATGAATCAAATGCTCTGACCAAAAAATCCAGTATTTGTGTCTGTAGCAGGACTACAATAAGCCTGTCGACACATGTGCACATTGCTGCTAAGCTGCTAGCTTACAGCTGTGAGTGCTAACAATAGCCATGTTTGTTGTTTATGTTCATTCTGATCATTCTGGGGGGGAGGGGCTTTGGAGGAAGTCTTGAAGGGACGAGCCGTCGATGTTGACGACTTGGCGACTTTCTCGCTAGATTTAGCACCTTTTGGAGCTGGTGCTGCTAGCTACTTTTCATTAGCAATGAGGTGGCAACACTGTTTAGGTTGAATACTCTCAAAATGGTTTGGCCACCGTTGCCGACCCCAACTTAATGTTGTTTTAAGAGCCGTTTACAATGTTTAGGAGCAATAATGAGCGAGAAAATACTCAGAAAACTGAGATTACAGTGTCAGTAACTCCATTTTATGAAATTATTTTAAAGAAAATTGTGCATGAATGTTTGATGTTGGCCATCAATGATAAAGTGAGTGGTTTGACACTGAACCTATACAATTGTTCGTGATATGAGTATGAAAAAAAAGCCCTCTCTGCTAAAGTGTCCGGTGCCAAATTAATCTAAAAGATAGCGTTACATTTGAAATTGCATGAAGGGCAGCCAGTTGTCTGATGCCTTAAAGGGACATAAAGTAGCTGCTGTGAGCTTCATCACCACCAACTGTGAGCAACAGTTGCCTCGTCGTGAACAATTAAATGGGAATGAAATCATTGTCAGCGCACCAACACTGGATGCACAGCGATTCCATCGTCCAATCGCGTGCGTTCGTCAGATCATAAAATGCTTCATTTACAGCAGCAGCAGCAGCAGCCAGCCAATCACTTTGTCTTTTCTTTGGCTGTTGACACCGGGCTCTAACGTCTGGGGCTCCTCGGCGGAGAGCCTCGCAGATCTATGTTGAGCTCACTGATTAAGCAATGGCTCTTCTCTCCATTTCAAATGACAAGCTGCCAGGGACTTTGGTTTTAAATTGTGCAATTAGTGATCTGGCATGCTTTGCTTGGCTTCCGTCAGACTCAAATCCCAGTCCAGGGCCTCGCCGAAGCACAGTCGACAACACATACTCCAGGAGCATTTGTCAGACAAATTCATCTGAGCCTCCACTTCCACTTTGCTCTCTGAGCACACTAACCTCCCGCAAATGTCACGCCGAGTATTTACCGTCTCGCCGCTGGGTAAACAGTAGTGATCCGGGTTAGGCAGCACCAGATTCTTCGCAATCGGAGCGGATAATAAGTCACTGTTTGTTTATTGTTGTGCTTTTTTATACAGATGCACACGATTATGTTGAGTCGGCACTGGCCTCTGCCAAAAAGTTGTACTCCTCTTCATATTCACTGTATAAAAAATGATCTATTTCCCTGCAGTCATAAATTATAAATATATTTACATTTACAATATCCACCTAGGACTGCTACAATAAATCTACATAATCTTGTTGGGTTTACTGCAGCAAATATATAAATTAGGTTACTCGTTTTAGGTTGCAAAACTACAAACCAGCCACCTCTTGATCATTATGTTGGCTCAAAAATGAGAACTGGCTTATATAACATAATTATTACTCTACTATATAAATAACCTAAGCTTGGATAATATTGGGAACAGCTTAGATAATAGCCTTAATATTTAATTTCCCCTTTGAAGTCGCGGCTGAGTACATTAAAAGTTAGAAGAAGAATATGGTAAAAACTTGTCATCACCACCAAGATTCATCTGAACATGTATTTTTAATAGACTCTTGTAGGAGTCGGATTTCCACAGCTCTGAGAAGTGCTTTCATTTCGGCAGTAGTTTGTTTCATGTCTACAGCCGAGCATCGGGAGTTTCGCATCTGACCAGCTGGGATTTAATGTGCCTTTTGCTGAAAGATGAAAAACTTGCTAAGTTGCAGAAAAAAAATATTCTCAATTACAAGTACCTTTTACCTCCTCCTCCTCCTCTTGCATCCAAAAGTACAGCTGGATACTAAATATCATTTTTCTGGCTGGCGGAAACAACTGCAGAAACGGCATTATCTGCCATTCATCACTGCTGTCTTTGCTGTGGCAATTAACTTTTTAATGCTGCGAGTTTTGATATCTATTACAAATTAGCACTGTTTTTTTTCTTTTCTTTCTGTGTGCTTCCCATCGGGGACTCAACAAACACGAGACGTTCCGCACATTAGAATGCAAATTTTCCTCTGCAGCTTTTGTTCTGTCGCAGCAACAACTGTTGGAATCGCTGTAGCAAGCAGAAGCAGCCGAACAGCATGTTCTAACATTCAGCCGCAGTCGACGCGAGCAGCGGCGGCGAGGAGACATAAAATTGTAGGAATCATGGCCGACAGTATATGTCCCAAATTCCAGTGGAGGCTTTCAAATGTGAGAGTGATATTACTGATGATCACTTCCCTCCCTCAGGAAACCGGAGCTGTAAATGTTAACAACACAGAGTTTTTAGAATCCCATCTCTCCGCCAATATATCTTTCTGCTGTTTAATATGCTTTAACCCACCGGCACGGGCGGTGATGGGAAGCAACGCTGTGCTTTTATTTTTGTTCTCATCTTAAAGCTGCAACGTGTCATTTCTGGCCACATGCTCCAAACCAATAGGGGGCAGCATTCTGCCCTTACTACTGGGTCCTTATAATGTCAACTTACAGTTATCGGTTATCAAAAAAAAAGAAGTCAACTACTAACTAACAGCAGGGCAAGAACACCAAAAATACGGTCAAATTAACGGCTATTTTATGATCTTCACGCGTGACGTCGGTTTATAGTTTCCGTTAGCCGTGTGTTTATTGTGACACTAACCAGGAGTTTGTGTACGCTTTAAACGTTTGCTATTGGATTAAATACAAAGTTGCAAAAATATGAAATAAGAAACGACTGGTAGTTTTTCACTCCACTGGCCTTTGTGTTATTTTGACCGTTTCTGCAGTTCATTTCCACCAGTATTTATATCGTAATAGTTGAGTGTTTCCATATTTAATCTTGTTTCTACATTTCAGAGGGAATTATATGCTCCACATTCATCTGACAGCTGTTTATATGATGAGATGCATTAGTCTGGATCAAACTGTCCAACAAAAAGTGAAATAGCTTGAATTAGCTGCGACATTAAGATATCCGTACACATGTTCAGCTGTAATTATACATCATAATGCATTTGATGCACTATGCAGTCTGTTTCAGTGGCTCAGTAGGTTAGGTGGGTCGTCTCTAAACCACAAGGTTGGCGGTACGAGTCCTAGATTTACAACAGCCCTCCGCTCCTTGATGCGTAGGATGCAGTACTGTATGATTGTGATGAAGTCTAAAGTTTAGAAGTGTGAGATAATGTACCGATACATTATTGAGTGATGACAACAATGTTGGATTGAACGGTGAATATCATTTTTATACCACAAATGTCTCTAAACACATCCATTAATCAACGCTCGGTCGCTCGATGGCTACGGCCATCGTGTACTATGATGTAATATCCAGAGCCGGACCTGCAGGTGACCGAGAAAGACCCGCCTTTTTTCACCATTCACATTGTAGTTTCCTCTTCTCCCAAAGCAAACACAGCAATTACAGGCGCTGTCAGTCACTGTCAGGTGTGGCATCGGTGATCAATCCAGCCCATTGGACTCAGGACATTAGACATGAACATACATGCAGGGGAGTTAAATCCTCCCCCAGCTCCCCGGCCTGCTGTTCAATCAGCTCCCTACGCTGGGATCGGATGGGAATCCATTTTGTGTCGCAGGCTGCTGTTTCTCCTGCTACCTCTCAAGCAACATCTGTCTCTTCCAACCCACAGCATTCAAACTATTCCCCAACATTTAAAAACAACAACAGTGTTTTGACATTCTGGCCATCACTGTTTGTTGTTTTTCCTGTATCATCCTCATTCCCTTAGGTAACTGGCCAAAGGCAGTAATGTCACCTTTCTGCACAAAACAATGGGTTTGATGAAATGAACGTTTTCCACTCCAACTGTCCCAAACATGAAAGTGAAATGTCAGGCTTTGGTGCTCGTCCCCCAGAATCAAACAGAAAGGCCTTCTTTCTACAGCTGCCATGATACACGGACGTTGAAAAGCAATACAGGAAGATTACCAGGGTGGAAGAGGCAACAATTCAATTGACCAGAATGCATTACAGCAGTGAAACATGGTGGTTATGTCCAAATCCAATTCTACACACTGGAAGCCTACGGTATACGTATATAATTAGCGTTCTCTTCCGTACTTAGAACACAAAAAAAAATCAATGAACTTCCCCATTTTTTTCATTAAAGTAATAAGACTTTCATTCAAATAAATGTCTGTTAAGTCTCTGTCTTTTGCCGAATGAGGCAACACAATGGAGCTTATGGCCCGCTGATTTATAATGTTATCAACTGGGTGTCTGTGGCGACATTCCCGGGATGAAATACACACCTTCATGTGTGCCGCTAAAGAGGACGAAACAGAGATCCTTTAGATTGTAACTTTATCCTGCCAATGATGCAATAGTACAGACAGACGACAATCAAACTTTGGAATGGCGATTAAACTTCACAAAGACGAGGCAATTGACCCCTCGTTAAGTTCCGTCCTGGAACGCAGACTGGCCAACCATAGCGTAGCATCGTCCATCTCCGACCAGCGTCCAACAGCTGTCCGGCTCTGCTCCATAGTCATCAATGGTGATGTTCTGGTTAAGTGGATTTGGAGCTAGTCACGGTTTTAAAACGGTACGTTTCTACGTAAGAACCTGTGGAGCTAACATTAGCAAAGGACGTTAGCACATGATAAACTAGAGTTAGCACTTCTATGCTACGCTAGCTACTGAAGGTATACTGAATGTATTTCAATGATGGTAACAGTGAACAAAGACCTACCTTAATTTCATTGTCTTCTGTCTGGATCACCAGGTGATGTGGTGGTTCACTTTTACACTGAGATCTGTAGCTTGAGCTTCTATCTTTATCTTTTTAATCAGTTTGACATCGTTGACACATCCTTCAAACACATTTTGGAGACCCTTCTGTCTGCTTCTCTCTGAAATCGCTTCTTAGTTTTTCCAAAAATTAGATATTTCTTCTGGGAGTGCAGTTAGTGACAGTGTGGGCTGCATTCTGATGTACTTTTGACAGCTTGACGGAGTAGCAGCAGGGGGCGGGGCTTAGCCAAGGATAATATTTAGTTTTTCCAGACCGTGCGTTGGTCAAGCATTTTGAGTCCTCACACCGGCGTGTTGTGAGTGCACTGCATACTTGAAGTCTTAGTATGCAACATTGAGTTGGGAGTAATGAGCGTCCCTGCAATTATAGACAGGCCTCAATGTAGATGAACCTCATCGATCTCACATTTTCTATAAATCTTTTTATTGAAAAGGAGTATCACCTGCATATGCATTTACACGACATCACAGTGCCGTCAGCTTTTTTAATATTTGGCTTTGATAACCATTTAAAAACCGCTTTAACCCGACGAAGATCCGACTGTAATGAAAATGCTGTCTGTTTAATGAGATGTGTAGGTGTTTCAGCAACAGGTTTCTGCCCATTCTTTGAATATTAATTAGAATAGTAGAGGTGGGTCCCCCCCGCCCCGCTCAACATGCCGCTGCCCTGTTAGGAGATCAATAACTGAAAGAGGAGTAGCAGAGACAAGCGGGTACACCAGAGGGATAAATGGCAATACATGATCGCAAAATAACTCCTGAGACATTAGTCCACAGATGGATGGATATAAGAGTATATGAGGGTAGAGTTTTTCCTTTAACTGCACAGTTATCACCGCCGTCAAACCTCTGAGGGAAACAAAGACATAATAGCCCCATTCTTAACTTTATTTCACTGTAGCTTCTGTGCATGTACATTATTCTCATCCGCCCCTGTCGCCCTCGCACGCAGCACAACAGATAGAGATCTAAACTGCCTTCTCCGGTCTTCAGGGAACCCGCGGGGGGGAAAAGGGCTTTGTTAGGCTACGGGTCCCCCGCCTGCAAGGCTGCACCGCTCGCGCCGGCATGGGTAAAGAAACAGGCATACAACTGACCTCAGAGCTGTTGTTTAATCATCAGGGCATTTTAATGGCTTGTCAGGGTAATGAAATATGGTTGGAGGCTACCTGGTGCAAACATTACGATAAATCCCTCTCACACGAGCCTACGCATGGGCTTAATGGTTATAAATCATCACTTTGGGGAGAGAAAAATGACAGCTATTAAAATAATGAATGGGATGATTAATTTTTCACATTAAAGATTAAAAGCTATGAAAGGTATCATCAGATATTTGAGCCGCCGTAAACGTTTGAAAGTGAGAGCTTATTTTCCGCACTTTACGACGCCCTCCGCTTCTTCACTGTCATCCAAGTTTTCTGCCCCTTTTTTATAAATGTAAAAACACAAAAAGATCCCCTCCTTCCTCTGTGTGCCGGCTGGGTGCGCCCGCCGACACAGGCATTCCTTACACCTAATTTGTGCTCTTGTAAAAGTGCTCTGAGGAAAAGCCTTGAAGAACACTCATTGCTTGAGGCAGTACAGGACCCTCTCAGCCTCTCTGCAGGGGCTCCTCAAGGCTCTCACCGACATTATTTCACACCTCTAAAGCTGTCATACCTATAGCCTCTCACAAGAAGAATAAGAAGAGCTGGCCAGAGGTAGTTTGCCTCGTCTTTCGGCCATATTTTTTTTCTCGCTTGCTCTTGTCAGCTTCCCCCGACCTACATCTGTTCTGTTGCTATGTGAGAGCTGATTAGTCAACTTTTCTGCTTGGAAATGCGTGTCGAACAAAGACAGTATATAATAACACGTGCTCACTGAGCTGGAATAAATCCCCATGTATAGACAAAGCGTGACAACCTCCCTCTCTTCGTCAGATGGCTCCCAGGAGAAGGTGCGTTATTGCGCATAGATTCATAATTCTGCTTTTCTCTTCCGGGGGACTCGGAGTGTTGTTCAGACATATATCACCCAAATTGCGAGGCGAAAGATTAGAGGGGAGAAGCGTAATTAGAACATTAATAACCATACATGTTAGGGAACATAAGTAAATGAGTTTTTTTTTATATGATGAATGGGAATGTAAACAAAAGGCAGGAGAGTGAGCGCTTCAATTAGATATTCCAAGCAGGCTTCTGTCTCAGCAGAGACGGGAATGTAGGCTTCTCCCACTGTTGCCCAATTATTTCTGTGTTCCCAGGCAATGATGGTATTGCTTGTCCATCTGCAGCCTTCAAAGGGATATTCAAATCGTCTCATTGAAGCAACGGCTCCATTTGTTGGCAGAGAATAAATTGTTGGCGAGAAACATATTTATATATATATATATCTTTTCTCTTTTTTCATCCGCTCAGAGCAAAGCCAGGTATTTGTGCAGCTAAACTTATTTACAAAGTGGTGGGAAATTTAAACGACTCCTCTGGCGTTTCCGTGTGCCTCCTTTTTCTTCTTTGATTTCATGCTGTGTGTGTGTGTGTGTGTGTGTGTGTGTGTGTGTGTGTGTGTGTGTGTGTGTGTGTGTGTGTGTGTGTGTGTGTGTGTGTGTGTGTGTGCGCGCGCGGTTTCTTTTTTCCTGTTTTCATTTCACACGCCGTCACCGGAGACACGCGTGATGGCCGCCCACGCCTCCTTCATGTTCCTCCAGCTCCTCTCCGCTGTCTGCTAATGATCCAGAGACACCAAAATAAAGGGCCACTGAAACAAAATGGCCACCTCGGCTGCCCACTTGTATCTCAAACCCTCCCCTCTCGAATCAATTCTGACATTTCATTCTGCCCTTATAGAAGGTAATGGTGCATTCAGAGGTTGTTACCGATAATGTTGAAACGGCGTTGCTTGGTTTCATTGGGCAGACGTACTGTAACCTCTGCAGCAGGGCGGCTCCAGCTCCTCTGCCTCTCCTCTCTCTCCACCTTCTCTCTCGTTGTGTTTCCTCTCACACTGAAAACGTCGGTATTTACCGGCTCAAATATCTCCTTTGGCACAAGTGGGAGCGGCGCTTTTATTTATTTTTTTCATTTCCTGTTAACAAGTAACCAACCAGTGTTTGTATTTCCCTCCCACTCCTGTGTTCACACAACATGAAGTGAAAACAGCCTTTTAAGCCGGCGAGTCAATACGCTGCTTCTAATATATTATTTACCGCCTATGGGTTGTATATCAGAATGCGCTAAACAACTGTTTCGTTTTTTGCAGTCGTAATCATGTAGAGAGAAATCACAGAGCCAGATGTCTGGCCCTCATTTTACAGCGTTTATGTTTTCCTCCGAGTTTATGTAAAATTCATCCTCCCCTGTTTTATTTATTCCCCCGTTTTCACAGACTCAACAATTAGTCAATTCCCAATCAACAAGAGAAAAGAAATTGCTTTTAATTACTTTTGATAAATGACAAATTGTGTTGGCATGGCTCCCCGCGAATGCTTAATCAGGTGCGGGGCGGGGCGGGGAGGCGGGCACCGGGAGAAAGGGATTTCTGCTGGGATGAAATCAATGCGCCTTCTCTGCGGTTCACCGGCTGGGCTTCTGGGCACCAGCCAAGCCGAGGCCTGGGAAGATGCACGAGTCAGCAGAAAAAGAAAAAGGCACCCGCTGTATGAGAGCAGTCACGCGGCGAGATGCGCTGCTGTCTGTGCATATGGAGGCACGCGTGGGGCTGTAGTGTTCGCTCACGACGTTAAATATTTTGCAGACGTCGATGCAAATGCACATTCAGACACCACCGTGCACTCAATTAGTCACTCTGACCGAAATAATGAAGCCGCTGCCGGATAATGTCGTTACCCAAATGCAACAGCTGTCCGAGTTTGTTTGACGATGAAATCAAACCTGATGAACGGAATTACAGGAAGCAGTACAATCTTTACGTTTCACAAGTCGCTGTTTGGATCCACGACTTAAAGGAACATTTCGCTAAATGTTTCTTAGTGAGCACGGTCCTGTAATTGTGGTGAGGTTGCCAGGTTTGGTTCCATTGAGGCCAAAACAAAAACCTGTACCTGGCGGCCCATACCAGCTGGAGGCCGAGTGTTGCGTGTTGTTTTTACATGTGCGCTGTGTGTACGGATGAAGCTAATGTCTCCGCTCTGACTTCCAGTCTTTATGCTAAGCTAGGCTAAGCACATCCTGGTTTCAGCTACCTACCTAACAACTCAGTGTTTTCAGCTGGATGCACTTGTTTACCAAAAGTTAAAGTGCATTGTGTGTAATTGCCACTTCACAGAGCTGCATTGCTGTATACAATAATGTTATTTGATGTAATGTGTAAGCAGCGTTTTATAATCGTTTGTGAAATGCTTCAGGCAGAAATACAACATCTCTCTCTGAAGTCTATCTAATAGAAGAATACAGTCCAGTGGTGGAATGTGCAAGAACTCGAGTACTTTACATGCTCTGCTACTTTAGAACTACTCCTCTACGTCTCAGAGGGAAATATTGTCATTTCTAATGACTGTTCAAATGACAGTTTCTCATCCCCTTCCTGTGCAGTGAAAACCACGTCTCTCCAGATGTGTTGATGATGAATGTTTGTGATGAACTGAAGGATGAAGTGTTTCCTCTACGTGTTGATGAAATCCTCCTTCAGCTAAATAAACTGTTTAAGAAGCGTCTTGGATCAGATGTTAAATGCATCGTCACAAAGCTGAGAACAGCTGTTTGTTCTCTTTAGAGATACGAGGTTCTCACAGGACAGAGACGCTACAAACATCTTATAGAATATGATGCATTGATGGAGATTAAACTAACCAACAGGATATAAAGGAGTTAAAAACATGCAACATACACATTAATGCAGCCGGAATATTAATCAGATATAATAGAAAAACACTGACAGGAAACATTTTACTGCAAAATCCTCCAGCTGATAATACTTTTACTATTAAATACTTTTACTATTAAATACTTTTACTATTACTCAAATAAGATTGTGAATGCATAACTTTTATTTGTGCTGGTGTTCTTTCGCAGTGTGTTCTTTTACTCGAGTCAAAGGATTTGAATAATTCTTGACTAATAAACTCTGTATCTTGTTTCTGAATGAATGTGTTTAGTGTATTCTGCAGTGGTTCAAATGATCTACCGGTTGTTATTGTATCAGTATAACTCTCTCTCACACACACACACACACACACACACACACACACACACACACACACAAACACAAACTCGACCTCTTTACTGCAGTGTGTATTTTAACAGGAGCTCCGTTCTTCCGTCTGTCCGCAGGGTTCTTCAGCACCTGTGGCAGCAGCAGTCGAGTCGAGTGACCCAGCTTCAGCCCGACCGGCTTTACCTGTACATGGAGACCCCCAGCTGGTCAGGTCAGCCTCTCCACAGACCCCTTTAAACCCCTCGTGTCCGTGTGCTGTGCACCGTCCGTCCTGTGCTGTACGTTTGTTTTCTCCGGGCTGAGTTCATCTGGGTTGTTGAGGTTCATACTACCTGAACGCAGGCTGGGAATCAGAATTTGTTCAATTTTCTATGAGATTCCAGGAAATATCGAGTAGAGAATCCATCAGAAAAGTTACATTTTTTGGGACCCAGTGCTTCTTGAAAACCAGGTGTAGATATAATATGAAGCATAATCTGCAACTGGGTGGATTATTTTTTCCTTAGTCTGACTCAAAAACCTATTTTCTTGCAGAGAAGTTTAATTTTTCCAGAGCAGCCAACGTGATTAAGTTTGAAATCCCATAAAAGGAAACCAGTTGTGTGTTTGTGCAGTGAGGTGTCGACTGAGTTCACGTTGATATTTGAGTGTAGAAGAGATCCGTCGATGCCTACATTTAGATAAATCTAGAATATTCAGGACATTTTTCTACGGCCACTGCAGGATAAAGGAATACAGATTGTTGGGATTCAGGTGGTGAACTTGCTTTTAGTGTTTTCTGTGCTCTTCATGTCCGCATGTTTTGGACATCAAGTCAATCGAATACGTTGTTTTCAGTCGCCTTCCAGAAGGACTTGTATATCTGTTCTGATCTGACGCCTCTTTCGACGGGATAAGATTACAAAATGATTCATATCAGCTGATTTTCAACTGCTATAGTTGATGTTTGGTTAGGTTTAAACACAAACATGACATAATTAGGGTTGGGGACATGTCATAGTTTGGGTTGAAGAAACTACTTTATGAAGGTAAGATGAAAAAGGAAACCCGTGTTCGCTGCACGTTGTCTCCCGTACTGAAAGGTTTTTGCTGACCTCCAGCGATTAAACTCCTCACCACTCGGCAGTGGTGTAGAGGTGTACTTCAGGATGTGTCCGTACACCGTGACGTCACTGGCGGTGGTGGTTTTGTGGAGGCTGAAATCTTCCCCACCGAGAGAAGGCCGGAGAGCACGCTCCACTGTTTTACAGTAGAGTTGCTTCTTAATAAATCTACCCTAAACTGGTTTACAATTAAAATGTATTTAATCCTACTGAAGCTTATACAATTACAGAATGAAGTACACTACTAACAGAATATATAATATATGATCCGCGCGGTAAAGCTATTCACTCGCGACTCACAGATGTTTCCAGGCTCAGAGCCGAGGAGAAAGAGAGTGAATTCCTTTCCAGCACTTCCTCTTACAGTTTGAAATCCCCTCCCTTTTGTCCATCTTAATTCCTATTGGCTAATTTCGGTTGCCTCCTCCTGGCGTCAGGCTTCCGAAAACCCTCGCGCGGGCACAACCTGCAAATGTCTGTCTAGAAGTCTGACTTTCCCTTGGCTATTCTTCACAGTTTAATACATTCAATGACTGTCTTTTATGGCTTAACACTTCTATGATAAACATTCTATATAAAGATAAGGATTTGCAACTTTTGGCAAAAACTTCACAAACAGATATAAAGGTGCTACTAAGATACACTTCTAACTACAAATCACTTCTACAATTATGAATCTTCTAATTATGTATTCCAAAACACTTCTAATTATGATTTCTTAATTATGAATCATTAAACACTTCTATTATGATTTCTTAAAACACTTCTAAACCCAAATTTCCTACAGTTTCGGGTGCAACCGGGCAGCTATGTTGGGTGCAACAGGGTTGAAACGTGAAAAGATGCTGTTCAGTCTGATACAGACTCATTTACACACAATGTCATCAAAAATAAGCGTGCACATGTTGGCGACGTCAGTGTCATTTCCCCCCCAGACGCGTTAGCAAGCTTTAAACGTTGAATCAAAAGAGTTACAGCGTCAACATGTCTGGTTGTTTCCTGTTCGGTTTTCAGGATCGATGTTCCAACAGCGAACTACAGAATTCAGTCAGGATCACGACCGCTTCAGACGGGTGTTTCAGTTTAACTAGTGACCATGTTAACTGGTGACTTTCAGCCGAATGGCTCGTAGTAACTTAATGGTTGGTGTCGATGGTGAACACAGATGAGTGTGTGTTTAAAATTGATTGAAGGCTTCTACGAGGACATGTTCTGTTGGTGTTTTTCTACAGCTGCCGTCACTACGAGCAACCACGGACGCATTTGGCTGAACACCAGTTAACACGGTCACTGGTTTAACCGAAACACCGGCTGGCTGCCAGCTGTTAAACATGATGACCACCACTGGACTGTTTGTAGCTCCATTTTGAAAGTGAATGAAGTCAAACCTGTGAGTCTCTTCATGCTGTTTGACGTTCTGTTCATGAACTCAGAGAGTTGATCTTCTAGTGACTTGTAGTTCCGAATGTGTCTCCGGTGTAACGTTACATGTTTCTCCACCAAATACATGTTTACATCTGGACATGAGCTCATGTGTTCTACACACTCACTAACAGCACACGGGTCTGGAAAGTCAACTTGTTTAGGTTGCATTCTCCATCTCCGGTGGTTAACGTCCTTCATAGCTGACAGGATATTGCAGTCCTCCGTACCTCCATTGCCGAACTGTACGCACACTCATGTATGTACGTCATCATTGTTTCCAAACTGTAAAAGGGTATTTTAAGTTCCTCTTTGAAGTCACACCATTGGACGACCCGTCCGTCCACCAATCCAACGCTCTTGCTCCACAGAGATCGCTGTCAGTTGAGCGTAATTGTTATCTGTTTTAGAGGCATTTCAACAACTGATGCTGTTTTTCTTGGACGGGGCGTTCTGGTTTGGTGTGACCGCCTTCTGGAGAGGATTTCATCTCCACTCACACACATTTTGAAAGTGAGACTCGCACCTCCGGCACGGCTATTTTGCGCGGTCCTCTTCTCACCCGGGGCCTCACTCGAGAAGCCAAGCGCTCAGGAGTTTGAGGAAAAAACCCGTCTTCACGCCCTACTCGCCGTGGAATGCGCCCTCGCTGTAATAAAGCCTGTATGTATGCACGCCTTACTCTCCCCCTATTCGGCCATATTGTGCTAATGTGTGCTGGTTAAGTAGCGGAAGACTAGAGAGAGACTCTTATCCATATGCCTGAGAGCCCAGGAGCCGGCGTGATCTCTCCCCAGACGGAGTCCTCTGCCTCCCCGCCCATCCTCCGTGGAGCCATATAGCAGGTGGCAGTGAGGATCAATGGGCCTCCGCCATTACCTCCTCTCCACTTCACATCTCCAGCCTCATCTCCAGGGGGGGCCCGCGGGGCACGCGGCGCATCTAGCTGCAGCACACCGGGAGAAATAGGGACGTTTTCCATTAGTCTAATTGCTCGGTTATAGTTCTATATTATTGCCGTGATCACCACTGTGGCTTGGTAATGATGGACCTCCCGTGCCCCCACGTATAGCTGGTGGGTGTTATGTCTCCCCCGTCACCATCCATTGAAACTGCACTCGCAGTGGGTGTAGGAGGAGAGAGCGAAACTTAACGCTGAGAAGAAAACAGGAGGATAAACAACCCAAAAAAAGAAAAAGAGAGCGAGAGAGAGAGAGAGAGAGAGCACTTCAAATGTTTTGATGTAAGAGTTTAATCAAATAGCCTCAGCTATTTACATTCTCAACAGGTGCAGCATTCGGCTGATTTATGGAATAAACACTGGAGTTCTAGTGCTTGTTCATTTGCCTCTGCTAAAAACTGGCAATATGGGGCTAATTTGCAATAATTTGCTGCTGCTGTGGCCACTGGTTAGGAATGTTTATATAATCACGATATAATAAGAAAAATGAAAATGAGTTTTTCACGCAGCTCAGGCCCTGTCAAACACAGCTCATGGACTCGCTAAATGATAATTACATTCCTCAAGCGCCGTATTACATTTCTCTCCTCTTACGTGGACTTTGTTCGTGGTAAACGGGGGGGAGTAGTATTTTCATTTAAAGGCGATATGACCCGGTATTATTATTCCCACATCTGAGCTTCCCTTCAGTACAGAAGGTTTCCCCCATCAGCGACTACACCTCCAAGTCCTCCATCAGTCGGCAGATGAGGTGAGGATTATAATGAATTCATTTACCCTCAAAGACTCTGCCTTTCTTCTCTCTGTTTATATTAAAACCATTTGCATAACGCCGTCTCTCGTGATCGAGACATTGGAGAAAGCGTTAGCTTCAGCTGCGCCGCACTAATCGGCGCCTGGATATCTCACAGCTCTCCCTACAGGTCAGCACATAAAGGCTGCTTCCTGTTTCTGGATTTCCTCTCGTGCGGTCGGATTGCTGCTGATTATCTCGCCTCTTATTCCTTAAGAAGGAGAAAATCCTTGGCCCTGTTGTTTTATTTATTATTTTTTACAGGTATGGGTATTGATCTTTGCCTGTGCTGCAGGGTGGGGTGGGGGGGGGGGGGGGGGGGGCATGTTCACTGTTGTAGCAGAGCTTATTAAACAAATAGGCCAGAGAACAAGGCCACAATCGCTTTGAATCATGAAGGAGGTTGCCCGTCTTAAAGCACCACTGTATCAAATATGAAACGCTCCACTAACAAGGTGTGTAATCTATTTTAATCAGATCATATTTTATGAAACTAGGGGGAGGTTGAACTTAAGTAAGAGAGAAAGATGGAGATACTTGGAGGGGGGGGGGGGGGGGGGGCGGTTGGGGGATTGTAGTTTGAAATTGGATGTGACGGCCGGGGACCATGACTTGATTTTACATGCATGGCTTTATAATGAAGCCACGCCGAATGGTCAGTTATGGTTAAGTTTCGGGGGAGCTGGAGCCTTTGCTGTAATGGGAGGCTAATTCAGGGCCCATGACGCCGTGACAAGCCGCAGAGCAGAGCTGGAATATGGATGTACGTCGGAGGCTCTGGGGCAGGAGGCAAATTGCCGGGTAGCCTGAGTGTACAACGGGGTCAACAGCAGCGTACACAGGCGGCGTCATGAACACACTCCAAACACACTCACCTGCTAACCCGCTCAAAGCGGAGTGACTTCACGTTGTCATCGCAAACTCAGAGCCATGATCCTTTTTATATTTCTTTTTTTACCCCGGCTGGGTTCATAGGCTAGTTTTCAATCATGTTTTTTTTTTTTCTTGTGGGCATAAATTGTTTCAGATCCTGTGACACTAGACTCTGTTATGAATATATGAATATATATGTATAGACACTCTGAAGACCGTAGGAAGCTCCAGCAGTCAGACGAGGTAATGGATAGAGTTATTATACACTGCTCTGGGAGGCAACACTTGTTGGCCTGGGTTTTTTAATAATCATAAGAAAACATTAAGCTCCAAGTTTCTGCCCACTAAAAAATACGTTCAATTTGAGTTTGAACTTAATGTCGACGGAGACAGTTTATCTACAGAACCTCCGGGAAAAAAACTCCTCTGTTGTAAATAATCCAAGAGAAATAATAAATACATTTGCCCAGATCTCAGGGAAAACAGCACCAGAGAAGCAGCAGTAGTAGTAGTAGTATAGTTTCTGTTGCTCTGCTGCCATGGTAAGTATTGGCGGTATTAATAGATGGAGATATTAGTCACTGCTCTGGGAAGCACCACTTAGAGAAGAGCTTCCTGTGGATGAGGCCAGAGAAATTCCTCAGACATCAGTCGCTGTAACGTCACTAAAAGAAAGCATTTCACCTCGACCACACGTGTCATGTGTACTCCCTGCTTGTCCTGCTTTGTTGTGGTGAATTCTCCAGATTTCTACATTTCTTTTTGGGGGGGGGGGGGGGGGGGCTTGAGTGTTTCCGAGGCCAACCCGCCACCACCTCCGTGGTGATGAGGCAAAAGGGAGGAGGAGGAGCAGAGGGGGGCGCCTGCGTCTTTAAAAGCTAGATGGAGTGAGGGAGCGGGGCGGACGGGTGGCTGGCAGGATTGTGCTGACGGCAGGGCTTTGGTTCAGAGCATGCCCATTAGAGGGAGCCATAAATCCTGGGCTCTCTGGGCCGGGCTGTGTCAGCAGTCCACTGAATGAATTGATTTTAAACGCCACTGAAAAAAAAAAGAGAAAGTGCACGACAGAGAGAGGGAGAGAGAGAGAGGGAGGGAGTGACTATTTAATTCAGCCTCCGCCAGAGGCCCACACCCCGTTCCACCCCGCTTCTCAGTCCGGGACTGTGGTCGGGAAAACAAAGGGGGGGGGGGAGGGAAGTCTAGAAGCACTGAAACTGTCACCAGCAGCGAGCCCGAGGCTACGCGGCACCCACGCGTTTGATTTAAACACGAGGTAAACACACAAAACCAAATACATAATCTCAAATTCCATACTGCATTTGTTCTCTTCCACCCCTCTAATTTCTCCCTCTCAGCCCTCTGCTTTTATATCTCCACCAGAGAAATGAGACATATCGTAAAGAAAAAAGAGGCGCAGCTGCATTTGAAATTCAAATGTGTTGGATTTTGAAATTGATGTATGTGTTTATTCATTTACGAGCAGCATCCATGTGTGCATGCATTTATATATTATCAGCAGCGATGAAGCGCTGCATAGGGAGCTCGTGGCCCATCTTCTCTCCCCCTCGTCTGTGTTTCTTCCTCGAGCTGCAACAAATATGTCTACGAACAGACACGCGGTAAATTGTGCATGAGGACCAGTTTCAGGCGGTCACGCTGTTTTTTTAATTTATTTAGTATTTTTCCTGTAAACACGTTTAGTGTGTGTACTAACTTTGTGTTTGTCACACTGTGACATCCCTCTGTGTACCTGTTGGAGTGTCTTCAGGCGTCGTGGTGGTGCAGTGTTTGTACAGCGGTGCAGAGAGCAGCGTGAGAGAGGCTGCAGGGCCCGGCTGAGGACGCCGCACAGAAGCCTGCAGTGCAGCTGGAATACAGGGAGAGTTCAGTGCATGTTGATACGTGCAAAATCACAGATGAATAACATTGAACACCTTTAACAGTTCTGTCCACGGTAATGTAGAAGAAGGGACTATATCTGATAGATCTTATTTCACTGTTGGACTGCCAGACTGCTTCAAAGGCGTAAACACGCTGTATCTGTGTTTACGCTGACATGATGTCAGGGACGTACAGAGGGTGTTAGAGGGCACAAATTCATAAAAGGCCGTATTTGCAAATATTTAAATTTGACAAGAATGACTACTTTTGGACAAATGATGTTAAACTATATATCTATCTATTTCAACACAGGACCAGAGGCGTACATTTCATTTCAGCTTTGGTGGAAATCTTTTTATTTATGTAAAGTAAAACACAAAATGCATGTAGTATAGTGACAGTATAGTGACAGTATAGAAATGTATGAATATGAGCGGGTCAAATATTTGATCTCCCGTAGATGAACATTTCTCATGTTGTCTCTGTTGAGTCAAAACATATTGATTCACTTTTAAATCCTCTTTTTGTTTAAAACCACTTTAAATGTGCAGCTGTTCACCTCAACGATACATTCATTTATTTAGACTTTCATCTGTACACCCTGGCCTTTAATAGCTCGTATGTGTTTCTGCTCACGTGCAACACGTGCTGCACATTAGGAAACATATCTGTGAGAAGTTCAGAATAAAGTCATAATGTTTCAGCTGCTGTGCGCTGCTTTTTTGTTGGAGGTGGAAAACCAAAACAAACGCACAAATGTCACAAATATGTGGCTTATTGTCCACACAAACACTAACTTCCCCACCTCCACCTGTGACAAAGTGTGTGCCTAAATTCATGCGCATTGCGTGCACTTTGGCGTGCTATGCGTTCTTCATGGTAGAAAGGCTGGATGTCCTCTCGGTGCTCACCGCTGCAGCAGGAACCCGGAGGGAGGGAGGTTAGAGGGCATCGTCTCTCCACCTGCCAGCATAACGTCCACCAGCACCTGAGAGATAGATCCCATAGCACTCTGGCTTGTTTCCTGTCTCTCGGCAGAGGTGGTGATCATTTTCTGTTGGTTCATCACTGTGAGGGACCTGTCATGTCTTCACACGGACTAATTTCAATCATTAGTAACCAGACGGCCACCTCAATAAAAAGGGTATGCTTTAGGGCGGGGCTTACTGTGATTGGCAGGTCTCTGCCATGGGTCACTCCTCCGCATTCCAAATATGGTCGCTTCCGTTCAACGGTTGCAAAATAGCCAAGATGGTGACAGCGAAATTGCCGAACTCGAGGCTGCAAAAGTCCACAAAGCAATAAGTGTCGATGTTAGTAACACAAGAATATTGATCACCTTTAAATGCTGTGACTCCTTTTGTTGCTTTGTAATGAGAGAATAATAGTTAGCCTGGAATCATCTAAAAACATCTGTGACAAATCTGTTTTTCAACATGAACTGATATGAAGGAGGAGGGGTTTGTGTGTGTGTGTGTGTGTGTGTGTGTGTGTGTGTGTGTGTGGAGGGGGGGGGGCAGCGTCCTCTCTGGCTCATTACGCTGTTTAAAGAGCCGGCGCCTCCGAATCACCTGCCCGGCTCCACGCTTCAGACGAGCTCAGCCACCAGGGATCATACATCAACTTCTCCATCAGTCCCCCCGGCTTCACTTCTTATATTCGCTCCCAAACTGGTCCCGTACGGGCCGGCGGGTAGCATCGGATAGCATCGCATGTTGAATACTGATGTCACGCCTGCTACAAAAAGAATAATAAATTAGTTACAAAGCAGCCTCGTGTTGTTCTGAATGCGATCGTGAGTTTAATCGAACGCTTCCAGTGGACTCGCAGCAGCCCAGGCTCGGTTCACGGCCTCAACACTCCCGCCGCGTGGCTCCTCTGCATGTAGAAACGTGCACTTTCTTATTCCTAATGGCCCACGGGCTGCGGCACGAGGAGGACTCGCCGTGAAGATTGCGAGGATATTTCACTTTGAAAAATGGCAAAGCACACAGGACTAAGGGCTTGATTACAAGGAGTGGGTCTCGCAGCCTCTACATCTTCCTCCCTCATTTCAATTATGGCTGACTTGGAGGCACGGCTGCTGCCATCGTCCTCGAATAAAACTAAAATATGATAAAGCTGGAATATCAGGCCCGGGGACCGCTCCGCGCCGCGAGCCATGTAAGGCGCAGATACTCGCCACGTAATTACAACATTTGCCAATAGTTTCTTTTGACGGGAGGGTGAATGTGGATATGAGTGAAAGGGGAGGAGGGGAAGGCATGAGGAGCCTTCACGACACATGATAAAAAACACATTTCATCCCCACCTCCCTATGGATAGCGAGAGACATGCCTGCCACTGCTCCCCCCCATAAGGAAGTGCAGGAATGGCGGTGTTATTTTTAAGTTGCTAGATCATTACTCATGTGTGAGATGCATGAGCTCAGAGAGAGGATATGCTGTCAGAACAGAGAGCACGGGGAGCACCAACAAGAGCTCGTCTGTTCCAGCTGTATGTTCCGTGGACAAAAAAATAAATCCCGTGTTTGAAACAAAGCCGTGTGGAATGGCTTCACCACAAAAACCCAGGCGGCTGTAAGCACATGTTGTATTTTGTGGCGGAGGACGGAGAAATGTTCTTCTTCATGCAGCTCATGTTTGCCCTTTTCAAACGCTGACCTTCGCGACCTCCTGCAGATGGAGGCCATGCGAGATGTGGCCGGTTTCTCACCATGACGCCCCCCAACAAGGTGGATCTCCTGCCGTGCCCAGATCCCCCCCACACCCCCGGTGGCAGCCTCGTCCGGGGCCTCCTTTACGTCACTGTTAATAACGGTCCGGCCCACTCACCGCTCCGAGGGGGAAAGCCCCGTCAGCGTGGCGCCGACTCTGCTGCTACACTGGGAGCAAGGTTGAGAAACGAAAAAAAACGCGAACTGACAAAGAGGATTTGCGACGGATGTAATCCATCTCAGCACATTCTTTAAATTTAACCGTTAATTGCTTGGAGAGCAGTCTTGGTTCGAGCACTTTGTTTTTGTCGAGCCACAGCTGATCAGACAAACACTTTAGCAAATAAATGGAGCAAAAACACATATGTTTGTGGAACGTGTGTTTTGGGAGCTGACATGTCGACTCTCGGTAGAGTGATGTTGGTATTATCTCTTTTTAAGTCCTCTCTCGTGACAGTGAGGGGCTCCACAAGAACAGCGCCAGGGTGGCCGTTAAAAAGAAGCCTTAGCTCGTTGTCAGATGGAAATACTAATTAAAATTAAAGAAAGACAGTCTGTGATTTTTGTTTTGAAGTTATGCACCACACAGAACAAGAAGTCATGCTTTCTTTTTTCCCCAGATTTTCGAAATATATTACTTGTTATTGTGTAGACTGAAGTACATAATATATCTGATCTTGCTCATTAAATGTGAAACACAACATTTTCTCCAGGAATCCCCGGAGCCCTTCAGATGAAGAATGTCAGGCTCCTTGTTGTGTTTTTTGTTTTTTTTTATGTTCTAATTTATTTTTTCTCGGACAGTTGAAGTAGCCCCAGCACCTGCTTTCAAAGTGACGGGGGGGGGGGGGGGTGTTTTGCAGAGGGAAGAGCCTCTGCAGCACAAATCAAGAAGGGCTTCCGCCCCCTTCCACTGGTCACAGTGTGGGGGATTCGATCAGAAGTCTGCCCTGTGACCTGCTCTCAAAGAAAACAAACAGCCAGCAGAGTCTCCACAGACCAGAAGCCATCAGAGGAGGGCGGCTCGTGCGCGAGAGCTAAACACTGGCACCTCTGTGAAAGCTTCCATCATGGAAAAAATTGTTAGTTGTCGCAGTGGAGAGTGACTAGCATGGCGGTACATTGATACATTGATGCAGTGAGCGCCTCGGACAGTGCAGTAAAAAGTGCTGAGGTTGGAATTAAGCTGTTATCTCTGGCATGTATCACTAGGGAGGCAAGGAGCAGTGGTGCAAAGGCAGCAGCCTGTTTGCTTTACTGTTATTGCCTCTGCACGTCCTTCCTCGTCGGACTCTCCTCGTGTCGGGGCATTTCAAACGCAACTTTTAAGTTTGTTCATCTTTCATGTTTGGGAAACTATCTCTCCTGTTTTAGAGAACATCATCATCATCAGTTTTCTCTTATTTTTTTGGTGGTAAACTTCATTAACAGAGCTGCGTGTGGCATTTTAACATCAATAAAACATCACCGCCTCAACTTGATGAAATCAGCGTATTTACCAGAAACACACAAGACCGTCACTGAGGAACTTGGCTGCGTAGACTAGTGCTGCATTCTACATGTGAAGACCTCATTACCCTTCATTTCTTATTAGCTTGTTTGTTTCTGTTTTTAGAAACTGGGTCAAAGTTTTTGTACAAACGTATTCGTGCGAGTTTTAAATAGCTGCGAACATGTAGCGTATGGTTCCATGCGTGCATGCACAAACACACGCACACACGAGGAGGTGTGTCTTAAGTGTAGGGGGCGGGGCTAACCTACAACCAATAAACCAATAAGGAACTCTCTGCTGAGACCAGTGATGCCTCCCACAAGATTTCTACGAGACACGGTTCATGAGTTTGGTCATGGTCGGTGAATCTGCTTCAAAGTTTGTTACAGGCCACACCCCCACAAACACACACACACACACACACACACACACACACACACACACACTTGACCTCCATGATACATTTCAGCCTCCTAGGGAACAAACTGTCCACCAAACTGTGGGGTTTTTGTGGCCCAACAGTGAGCTGTGGAGTTGCTGGTCACAGGTAAAAATGAAAAAAAAAAAAGTTTTGGTGAGACTTTTTTAGGGCGACTGCTGTATAATCAGCAGCTCATTAGTGTTTTGTCCCCATTTTTGTCCTGGTATCACGAGGACCTAATTCACCGTAGAGTGTTTGTGCAGCAGGAAACAAAGCAGATTTGCATTGAGGTCAATACAGCATGTTAACATCAGCTTTAACCAATGTCCTCCTTTCACAACATTTGTGTTTATTTTGGTAAAACTCTAAAAGCCCGATGAGAGGAGCCTTATTTTTGTTCTTACCATGAAATCTCATAATAGTTGCCTTTTATTTACCTCAAGCAGAGAGAAGCAGGCCTTTTGGGAACAGGCTAATACCAGAGACGGGCCTTTATTACTAACACCCTGGTTTACGCTTCATGCAGACTGTAGCGATGCAAAGTTTACACGCTGTCTTGATAATCTCAGTATTTCCACAGCACTCCATCAGGGCCAGAAACCCATGTCAAATTCACCTCTCAGAAATATTGCTTTCATTCAATACATTTTTCCCGATCACATGTTTTATTGTTCAGCTACTGTCAGTGAGCTTCAACAAGATGTCTTCCAACGGCTCAATAGCATCATGCGACCTTCCCACTGTTAAGATACCAGAGTTTAGTTCTTGTTGACGTTGTCTTACCGTATCAGCGATGATTAAAAGACAAAAGGCAAAGTGGCATTGATACATTATTAGTGAATAACACTCAATGTTCTCTGTTGTTCTATTGGAAATGAGCTGACCGTTATATCTCACAACACAGTCTCACGGCAGGTCAGTAGTAATGGAATGCAGTTGACTGGTTTTGGGTACATGGACAAGAATTGTGGCCTTTATTGTGGAATTGACTGCATGGCCTTTATTTGTCGGTTAACAGCGAGAGGGCGCTCTTCTCTCAGTGCAAGCGGAGAGTCAATAGTCCGTCCCCCGTTGTCTGATCGATCAATTTATCTCTATTCAGTTCTCATCTTCCATAAAGAACAACAAGAAACTTTCTCTGAAGAAGCAAACAACACCAGGAAGTATCGTGGCGCTAACTTTTAAAAGCACCAACACAAACACTTTCCGTGGCATGAGCTAGGGCCTCTAATGGTCTCATTTGTATACAGGTGAGGTAAACAAATGTATCACAATTAATTTGACAATGATGTATTAATGTTCAAAATGCTGCACAATGCACCTTTAAAAAACCTCTTTCAATGCATATTATCATAAAGTAGACAGTGAGTAATGCCCCCGAAGGCACAACAATTGGTTGATGTGACAGAGCGAGATAATGACCAGAATCAACAGATTGGTCTTCAGAGATGGAGCAGAGATACCGATCCTTCAAAGAATCTGGACCCTCTGCCTTTTTTTTCAGATTTCCTCCCAAACATGAAGGGCATTATGTTTTCTGGATCCCGAGATAAGTTTGCTCGTTAAAAGTTCAGGACGCTCGTCCGTCATATTTGTCTTCCTCCGGCGCAGTGAGTGAGGGGAACATAGGTGGAGGTGCTGGTTCTGTCATGCCGCGCTGACACCCCCCGTGAGTAATCTGGCGCATGATAAACAGAGGGTCGAAGTGTCACGGGAACACCTCAGCGACTGGCACAAGGGTAATTACTCTTCCTGCGTGGGTGCAACTCAACATTTTTGAACCTTTTCTTTCTCCAATCATACTTGATGGATTGAGTGGAAGAGGGCGATCATCTGGTTCTTAGCAGGCTCAGTGAGCGTGGTAGGCCTCCGCTGATTAATGATATCTGCTGCAAGTCACCAAAAGCGGAAATTAAGTATTTCTGTTTAAATGTAACATTTGTCTCCTTTGCTGGTGTTGAGAAAGGCATTTGTCAAAATCCCCGGGCTTTAGAGAAAGGTGGATTTCCTTTGGGAGCATGCTGGGAATTACTCCCTACTTTCACATTAATGGCATTCACTGTTCCTATTTTATACCTCGAATCTACTCTTCACCCTTTCACCTTTAAGACGTATTCTGAATACGGGAGCGTTCCTGAGCCGCGTGACAGTTTCAGATTAAGCGCGTCGTAGATTTATTTTCTTTTTCCAGAAAGTACGAGGGATGACCTTGGCCATATGAGAGGAAGTTATTCCTGATGGCATCTCTGTCTGGTGGCGGGCATGCCGGGGGAGGGGGGGGGGGGGGGGTGGGGGTGTACTGGTGGTTTCACTGGTTGAGTTGGGTTACCGTTTTTTTTTCCCGATGGCAAGCCCCTGTGCCGCGCTGGCACAGAACAGACTCCGGCTCCTGAGGAGACGAATGGTTACAGGGGCCTGGCCATCGTCCAGTGCTGCCCCAGCCACTGCCTCTCCCGTCGCTGGGATATCATTACCTCCAATGTGTTACATCAGACTCGCTTGGTCAGGCTCTGAAACAGTCAATACTCCACAATTTAGAAAATCAGCCAAGTTTGCAGAAACAAAGAGGCAATATCGGAAATAAAGACGGATATATAATCTGACGCCAGGCTTTTTTTTTTCATGCCGGGTGAATTATTTGTTGTCTGGAAGGTGGGGACGCGGAGGAGGGGGGGGGGGCATGGGGGGGGGGCAGGGAGCCAGGGATCTGTCAGGGGTGAGAGGAGGTGGTCAAACGGTCTGAATAAACGTGCAAATCACAGCAACCCGAACCGCTGACCCTCCCCGTCTCATACAAGCAGCCTCTACTTTTTCCATCAATGGAAATCTAATTGCTTGAAAAGCGATCAATGGAAACTAAATTGGTTTTGTGTGGAAGCGCGCATGGAATAAGCTCTGAGCTGTTTTAATGCGCGTTGGTTTTGCATCTTAAATCACGGTAATATTTGGAGTGCCCCCCCCCCCCCTCTCTGGAGGGGGTAAAGTTTGGTAGTGCGGAGGAGGAGGAGGAGGAGGCACTCAATCAAGCTACTAATAAAAATCAGCGGCTTAATTGTTTTTCCAAACTCATAAATCGTCCGACTTAATGGGTTAATATTAAGATTCCTACGAGGACGGCGGGGCGCTTGTTTCGGAGCGGCCGGGAGCTCCTCGCTGTGGAGCTGCGACCACTGATAACCCTCTAGTGATCTGATATGACTAATCCCCTCTAATCCTTAATACACTCCTTAACATGCTCCTAAGTGACAGCAGTCGATATGGGTGCACTTCTCTGTCTTATCGCTGATCTCTTTGTCTTTGTACGCTCTCCGCAGTGAAATTCGCTCCCTCTCCTACTCATCCTTCTGACTCCGCCGATGGCTGGCACATCTACGCCGCACGTTTTAGCTTCTTGATAAGCAAAAGAAGAAAGGATTGATCAAAGTTTGGAAATTGCACCTACTTATGGGGGCTACAGAAGGGCCTCGCAGAGAGTGAGGAGGCTTGTGGGGTTTAGGTTTTTCGTCTTTTCTTCTACCGCAGTATCAGAATCTGCTGCTTCCCTCCCATCTTGTCATTCCCGGCGGACGGCTAGATGGACTGCACAGGAGGCCGGGATGTGGCTGGTGCCCGCCGATCGTGTAGCCTTACCCAGGAAAGAACAGTCCCAGCAGAGTAATTTATTGACAGCATTGAGATGTGTTTCTGGCCAGGTGCTTCTCTCAGCCATCCCTCAGGTGCTTATCTATCAGCTATCAGTGCAGACAGAGCACAGACCCAGGTTGTATTTCTGTCTGCTATTGTAATTACATTGTAATTGATCCGAGGGTGTGCTGGGCAGTGCCCGTGCAGTAACTCTGCAAGAAGCTTTCTTTTTCTCTCGTTATCTGGAGAAGTGCTACAGCATCGTCGCGAGCTTCTGATGGTTTTCTTTTTACAACCTGCTTGTTGTCGGACCGAAGTCCTCCTGTAAAAAAGCATAAAAGCAAAAGATAAAAGATGTGATTACATGGGAGACGGAAATAAACTTAAAAGTCAAGAATGCATTTTCATTGAGAGGAATAACATGAACAAGCAAAAGAAACCTCGGGACGCACCGATCTGGTTTATACAGATATCGATACCAAGAACTGATGTGATACCAGTGTTTGATGAACAATCTGTACTCCTCACTGTGTGGATCTGTTGTCACTGAGGCACCATCAGACTTGACTTAAACATAAGCGTTCCAGTTCATAGCGCCACGCTGCAAACTAACGATTCATTTCATTATCAATTAATCCGATTTCTCGACTAATAGTTTGGTCTGTAAAATGCCGTAAAATAGTGAAACACGTCCATTTTAGGTTCCCAAAGTCCAAGTTGATGACTTTAAACATCTTGTTTAGGCAAAACCCCAAAGATATTCACATTAATAAGACATTAAATAGAGAAAAGCAGGTCATCTCCAAATATGAGAGGCCGAAAACATTGAAAAATTACGATAAATCTATACTAACAATAGTTGGCGATTAACTTCTCGACTTACCAATGCAGCTCTAATATAATGTACATAAACAGAGAGTTGGATTATATCGGTATTGATGCATCCCTAAAAACACACGTACAAAACAAATGTTGATTTGCTGCCGTTTGCACATTTGTAATCATTTAAAAGAGAGAAACCTCGGAGAGAC
This sequence comes from Anarhichas minor, assembly GCF_050575085.1. NCBI lineage: Eukaryota > Metazoa > Chordata > Actinopteri > Perciformes > Anarhichadidae > Anarhichas > Anarhichas minor. Next base: position 21,897,771 of record NW_027466453.1, read on the forward strand.
AGAAATGCCGACATGTCAATATCTGCTTCATTGGAATGAATGTTGATCCTGTAAATCTCTTCAGCATGTGTGCCGTCGCTCTCGCCGACAACAAACAGAGCGCTTTTGTGTATCATTCCAATCACGCATATTAACCAGCCCTCGCCGCCCATCAATCTTCCCGCCGCCATTTTGTAACTGATGCCGAAATGATGTTACAAATGATGTTTGAAAATATCCCCGCGCCGCCCTGCATCAGCAGTCTGAGAGGCCTATCAGATGTTCTCCGCACACATCTGTGAGCCGCGTTCACCTCCGGGAAATTAGCAATCAACCTTTTACCAGCCAACACCTGTACGAGGAACACAACACCCCCCCCCCCCCCCCCCCCCCCCCCCCACATCCAGCCGCTCGTAATGTCAGGTCACGCGCTCCGCACGCCCCGTTTGTGTTGAAAATGTTATTGTTGTGTTGATAGTAATTTCACATTCTTAATCAGTGTCGCGGCGTGTGATTTGCATATCGGCTCCTTCTGTGCAATGACAACAGCCTGGAAGCGGCGCGGGGCCGCTCGCCGAAGGCGGCGTTGGTCCGTGCTGCTGCAGCTCTTGAAGCTCTTGTGCAGTCTAATGTAAGTATGCACGCTCTCCCTCATGATCCCTCATTTATCATTTTGACACTGGCTACTTTTTTGAAGTGGAGAAAAATGTTGCAGTCAGCTCTTCCTTTGGTCTCGGGAAAAAAAAAAAAAAAATGTGCGAATGAGCGCGCCGATGTTGTGTGCGCGCGTTTTTCCCCCCCCCGACTGCTTGTGGAAGATAGAGAAGAAGGTGTGTGTGTGTGTGTGTGTGTGCATTGTTGCGTGTTTGCGTACATGCATCAGTATGATTAAGGAGCATGGGAACAAGGCACTGGCTATTTACTGCTGATAAACCAGAGTGTGCATATGTTGTTGTGTTCTCCATTTCCTGGGCTGCTTGTTATTCTCCTTCTGATGCTCCATCTATCCTGCTTTATGTAAGACAAATTGTATCCTATTTTAAGAAGCGCTTTGACCTGATACAGGAACCAAAGTGTTTCAAAACTGTTTTTTTTTTTTTTCGAGCACCATTTTTTTCGCCCACTCAAGTTAACTTTCATGCGACCGCCCAATGTCAGCGAGGCACCTCTCCGTCCAATTACGACAGAGAAACAGTGTTTAGCAGAACTCCTGACATTTACCTGAGCTCGGACTAATATCCGGTTAAATTGCATCAATAGATATCTGAACAGGTATCCGTATTGATCGCCACGCAGTCGATGGCTGACATTATGATCCTTCTTACAGTGCGCTGGTGGAGAGCCTCTGATAAACAGTCGGATCCATCTAGCTGCACAGAGGGATAATGTTACTTGGCTTTTTCTGTGTGTATGTGTGTGTATATGTCTGCACGTGTGTGTGTGCATGTGTGTGTGTGTGTGTTGGGAGTGTGTCATGGCAGGTTACAAATGAGTTTGTTTGTGCTCTGGCCGCAGAAACCTTTTATGCCCCGGGCTGTGTGTGTTGTGTGGGTGGGTCTTGGTGAATGTGATAGAGACTAAGGATTTGTGTGTGTGTGTGTGTGGGTGTGTGTGTGTGTGTGTGACCGCCCAAATAGCTTTATATGAGTGGGATGGTTATGAGTTTGAGATGCCTTTTTAGTATTTTGCCTGTTGTTACCACCCTAAGCCATACAGTTTCCCGTCCACTTGGTTTCGATCCCCGTGCTCGCGCTGAGGTCAAGCAGGTGACCTATTGGTAAAAGTGCCTGCGTGCCAATAAATGCCGAGCAGTATTAATCACATAGGGGCCCTCACTCTGTGGAGAGGTCAATGCTTTAAAGGGCACCCAGAGAGCTGCCTAAGACTGAAATACAGCCGGGGCATCTTTCCGGTTGAATGTACCAAAAGTTTTATTAGTTCCCCCAATGAGGTCAGTCTGCCCTGCATAAATGAAATCTGTCGATATCCCATTAAAGGCTTTTGGAACTTGATTGTGAGGCATCTGTCGGATGCATATTTCATTCTAAATTTAGTTAGCTGGCTGTAAGTAATGCATGCATTACCAGCAGCTTATTTCCCAGCGTACACGGCTGCAGAACATCTGTTTTTTTCTATTAAGTGACAGATGAAATATTCATCTGAAAAGCAGATCTGGTGCGAGTCAATCAGCTGACAGACCGCAGTGACAGCTGCTGTGAAAGCAACACCGGCATGTCAGGTGTCCGCCTCGATACATCTGATCACGACATCAACGCGCACCGTAGATCGGGGGGGGGGGGGGGGGGGGTCCGCTGGATGAAATGGACTGTTTTATTAACCGGGTCGATCTGAGCCGGTAATTGGAGAGCAGGTACAGTCGGAGTGTTGAGTGTTGGTTTGGTCACATCCTGGGATTCACCTCAGTGCTGCAGTTCAGCCTGAAGCTGCAGGTTCACTCAGTCGAGCTCAACCCAAGACTCCAAGCTGCGGCTGCCTCAACGAAGGCATTCATTTATTCATTCGTATGTTTTGTAGGCCAACAAGTGAGCACATTTGTTTTTACGGGCCGTGGCTCTAGGAAGTCTTTGAACAGATGTTTGTCCTCCTCTGTCATACGATCATAACAGCAAAGTAAAGTACATTATGAGTAAATAAGGATTGCAAGTTTGAAGAAAATCTGACTGCTCGCTTCTTACCACGGCTCAAGCCTGACGGCCCGGCGACGTGAAAGGGCCCAAGAGGTTCGGTGGGGGGGATTGCGGATATTTCTCAGAAGCTTCGAAGCCCAAAAAAGTGGTACCCGGGACAACAAAGCACGGGGCCATGCGATGGTGAGGATAGCCGATGTCTCGATGAATTGTAGCGCACTGGTTTCAGAAAGAACCATGCAGGATCAAAATCCACATCATGACGTGGTTGGGTAATGGGAGTAAGAAAGACACCGCTGGGCAGCATTTCCAGAGTAATCTGTCGGCTCAAAGTTAAACGTACGTACCAGATGTGCACAATCAACAGAATGTATCCTCCACATTCTCTTCCTCTCTGAAAGTAGTAAACACAAGCAAGCTCTATCTGTGCTCGGTGCACTGACCCTCAGACAGCGCATGTGATGGATTCAGATTAATTCCTAAATACACCGTCCACATATTGAACGTATCAATCCACTCGATGAATTCATTGAACAAACGGAGATCCATACTGTGCAATCATTGCCCTCTAAATAGCCCCTGTGAATACTTGAAAAGCTAATTGTATGTCAATACCTCGAATGGCATTGACGTGCGGCATTTGAAGAATTCGGTATTTGGCTCGGTTGCCAGGTGACGGGCACTAGACCTTGGCTGCAGGCGGCTGCACTGAGCGTTTCTCATCATCTGCAGTAATGAGCATCGCCGTGTTTATTTCTCAGATGATGTGAAATGTTGGGATCTCAAACAATAACGGCGTCTGCATTTCAGCGTTAATAAATCATCGCGTATGACAATCGTCGGGATACTTCTCAAAGTGACACCACTTCCACGGGCGTCGCAGCCTCTTCGTTGCTCGTTAATGTTGTGTGACAGCAGCATGTGTACAGCAGGAAAATGGCTTTATTGCGATACGATACAAAAGCCATATTAGCTCAGGGCTCAGAAACAGTCAACTAGCAACACATTCACAATTTGATTAGAAGGCAGGAATTGGATTAAGAGCTGCTATACGTCCATGTTACCTGTTTATATGTTCGGTTTGTTAAATACACAGAGTGCAGCGGCAACATTCCCCGTTTGAAACGATGTAATGTGACTCATGCATCAACATTCTGTTGAGACAATAAGAGACGTCAACTCCAGATGCACCCAGATGTGCTAAATGATGAATCCCACTTGATCATAAATTGGAGGCGAGTTGTTCACTGTATAGATACATGTATATATAGAATGCTATGTAAGGGCAGGTGCTGTGCTGTGTGCAGGTACTCTGGCAGCAGACCAAGAATTGGAGAGATTGCACCAATAAAAAGCTGTAAGAAGAAGAAGTTCAGCAGAATTGAAATCGAGGTTCTGTTAAATAAACTAAAAGTAAACATGTGATGTTAGAGGAAAAGCAGAGAGGAAACTATTCCTTGGTCAGACTTCTCTCTAGAAATGTTCTCTGACCTAAACGAAGAGCGAAAGTGAGAGGAACAACGTTTGGTGAATCAAAGGATACGAACTAAATTATGATCAAATGTGTTTGCATATCGCTTCCTCTCTGAGGCCAAGGCTGCAAAACCCTCTTTACCCTGAAAACATGCATCCACAGGACACAGCAAACGTTGATTCAACACAACGGCAGTCTGCACATCCAGTATATGTGTGTTCCAGATTGGATTACTGTGTGAGAACATTTCGTAATTATTGAAAAATACTCAATCCTTTACACCAAAAACGCAGCTGCGGCTTAACTTCTGTTGTTATCCGTCCCTTTTGTGATCCTTCTAACTAACAGGTGAAATAATTATTGTCAAAATACCATTTTAAATGTAATATCGTCGTTCGACTCAGCTGCTCCTCGTCCATTGTGGAGCTTTAAAAGCGAGCGACGGGAATAAATAGAAACCAGGAAACAAAATGCGCAAACACGGATATTTGAATTGTTCAAACCTTTGTGTTTTTTGAGAACGAATATTCAAACTTCGTCTTTTCAAAGATGTTCGTGGCCAACACGTCATGTTCTAGGAAACATCTTTGATCCCCCGCAGTTGCAAATATCAGTCAAAATCATTTGAATTCAACATTTCTTTCAGCCGAGTGGTGAGTCCAGCTCAGAGGTGCGGCTCAGTTCTGCGTTACCGTTCTGACCCACATGCTGCATCGGCGGCGTCCATTGTTGGGCGTTCCACCGTCCGTCCCTGCACACCGTCCTCTCTCCTGAGCTAAAGACGCTTGGACATTAGCATACACAGGTTGTCACGGGTAAATGAATGACAAGACTTTCATCTCCGTACGTGTCAGCCTCGCTTAGCGGTGACACGGTTCAATGTGCCCGCAAAGTGCCACTTTGGTCGCCGGTGGAACCGGCGCACGATTGAAGCACTGCCCCGCGAAGATGACTTAATAAATAGAATAATTTCACCATCAATATTATCCCAGCTTTGTGGCAATGTCAACAGAGAGCAAGAAAACAACCAATCTATATCTGTTATGAACGTTTGCCATCCTCCCAGTGTTGTGTGCAGCCATTTAAACCACAATAAAAGATGGAGGTATGTCTTTGTTTTTGTCACACAGAGGAAGAGTTGATTTTGTGTGTTTTCGTTGCTCGGCTTTTGTGTTTGGCAGTAAATTTCTCTCCTCTGCTGCGTTTTCCTCACATTTGAGTTACGACGCTGTCGGTCACGGTGAGCTTTTTATTATTCGCCGCATGCGGGATGCACGTATATTCTTTTACAGGTTTGTACAGATATGGTTGCTGAACTCAATTACTGTACATAATCTCAACCCTGACAGTTAAAGGGATGTCAATTAGCTTTTGTTGGGGATATTTAATGCTCATTAAAGAATTAAATGTGCGAAGGCTCACTTTGCGGAGACATTTAAAACATGAATATTTAATGAGACCTGTCTCGTCTGTCCTGATGACTGTAACTAGTTCTGCCAGCAGCTGCTCTACATCTCTCAAAGCCAGCCCGCCATCCAGTCCCAAAAACGTCTGACACGCCGTCCTCAAAATGGATGACATCTTGATTCCCCGGTAATGAAATCATCACTGGGATACTGCAGACGGTTTTAATTCTGATTAAAAGTCATTTTTTAAAGAGATGACCTCGAACATCTCACTCCTCCCGTCTCCGTCTCTAATTCTTCATTTGCCATTGCTCGAAGCCGAAAGTCCTGAGTTGGCAAAAAACAAATCCCGCCGGCGAATAGGAGACGTTTATCAAATTTCTCCATTAATCTGATGTGCAGGGGCCTTGATTAAAACGCTACCCCGCACAGGCAACGCAGATGCTCAAAGTGCAGACTTATAGGGGCGCACAGATTGATACAGATGCGCGGCGCTCCTCTGCCTTGTTGGGACGCAGAGGGTGGCTGCGGCGGGAATCGATAAAGGGAATGCTCTGTGATCCAAGGGGGGGGGGGGTCGGCTTTTGTCTTTAGTGTTTATCCTGACTCAGCACAAAGTCAAAAAGGCAGCATGTGACCGAAAGGGAAGACTGATGTGCAGAATCCCCCCCCACACACATCTCCCTCCTCTTGGTATCTGAGCGTCAGGGATTCCAGCAGAGATTGATTCTCTTCCCACAGAGATAGGGCTTGTTTCTCACATGGGGTGATATGAGACGTTTCAGAGAGGGTTGGTTGGGGGGGGGGGGGGGGGGGCAGTGGGATTGGTATTGGTGGAGATGACAGGATGGTGATGTGGGGATAGGCAGGGATGATTGGAGTTGAGAAAGAAGTAAAAAGAAAAAAGCCGAGACAGAGATGGAAAAGCGGACGGAGCGAAGGGATTGGCCCCCGCCGGCCGCCTTCCAGAACCGAGCCCGGAGCCTCCTCTCAGGGCCGGGCTGGTGTCGCTTCTGGACAAGTTGTCCTCCCGGCGTATAGATCCGCTGTCTTCTAATGCTGATTGATATTAATCAAACTACCTTTGACTGACACGGCGGCCAAGAGGCACAACCTTTTTTTTTTAACCCAAAAGGCAATTTTCTGAAAAGTGGCCCCCCTGGTCGGAGGAGTCTCCAGACGTTTTTTTCACCGACTTGCTCCTGCCACTGACCCCCCCACTTTGGATAGCACATGTAATGGATGAGCACATATGCCTTGTGCTGTTTCCCTGACTCCGAGCGGAGGAGACATGAACTAATTAATTACGGGGGGGGGGGGGATGTTGGCCGAGCTGGACGCTGACACGATCGTTGTGGCTGTGTGGTTATTGACTCCTCCGCGGAGGGAAAGTTGCTCATTTAGCGGTGTGTTGCGAGCCTGGGAGGTCAGCAATCATCGTGGAAGCAGCATATGCTCCGGTGTTTGTCCGTCTCTCGCCTCGTGTTTGCTCCTGTCACACGCAGTGGGGGGGTTTCTTCTCCTCGGATGCGTGTGTGGGGTATTAATTGCATGATGGAACACATTTCTTGTCACATAGTCTTCTTTTTTTTTTGTGCAGTTACACTGTTTTGATTTGATTGGTGAACTGTTGAAGTAAATTGCAGCCAGTTATAATAAGCAGCTTTTATTTCTCCGAGCTCAAGAAGCGGTTGTGGACATTTCAAGTACATGGCAAGTAGAGTAGATTAGAGGGTTGTGCCCTTGAACATCTCTGCTTCTCTGTATTATTCTGAAAATATAGATTACAGACTCGGGGTCAGGGAGAGCGCCACAGGAGACTATAGAAAACCACTGCAATCATCTCAGCCAGTCTGCAGCCCTGATCCACAGATGCTTTTGAAATTCTAATGCGCGCCAAGATGGATGTGGAAAAGTACTCAACTGCAGCTTAAAAACAGATAAATTACGACGGCCATCCTTTTACAAAATAGATTGCCTTAATGGCAGGGCCTAACTGTGTCGCTATACTAAATGGTGCACCTCAGGGAGCTGCAGATCAACCTTGTTCTCAACGTGAGGAGATGCTTATCTTACTGCTTTGGCTTTTTTTTTTGCCTTTTGGACCTGTGTACCAGGGGGCCAATGAGAGGCTGAGGAGGGAGGGAGGGTGAGCAGGGAGATGAGTTGGGCGGGTGTTATTGTCAATGAGAGAGGTTAAGGTGGAGTCTGTGATTGTGCTCTTGTTTTATTTATGAGGGTTAACACAAGGCCGAGCTTCACGGTGGGAGCAGAGAACAGCAGCTTTGCGTTCCTCACACAGATAGGGTCGGGTATCGACGTCCGCGTCTGAATTGGAACTGGTTCCAATTTGAAAAAAATAATTGGTAATTTGAGAAGAAACAACTTTTTCCACTTATTGATCCCTAAAAGAGAACTCTGGACCTGCTGCCCACATGGCCAGGTGTGCACGCATCAAAGCACATGACTAGTGTTTGACCCCGGAAGTGAGTCAGCTTTTTTATTTGCACTTCCGGTTCCCTCGTTCCCTAGATGTGTTATTGGTAAGAGGCCTGAAATAAGGTCCGTGGTTTTCCCGTTTTGCTCTACGATATAGAAGACATCAGTTAATCCCCTCTGGTGACGTTAGAAGCTTTTACGTGCGTGACAAAAGAGTCTCAGTGAGACGACTCAACGGCCTCACGAGAACGCTAGTCCTCCTTCAGCTTAGTGGAGGAGACGTGAAGTCGTGTGACCGTGGTGTGGTTTGTTTACGTTCACTTTTAAACTTCTGCTGGTTGCTTCAAAAATCCGAAAAAGTGGTGATTGTTTGTTGGCCACAAAGCTTATTTCCTCCGCTAATCGAAAATCCATTGGAAACATCCCATTGGCTTCTATCAGTAGCTAACCAGTGCGATGCTAACCTGCTGTTGGCCATCAGAGAGACGTCATGCCTGCAGCTCTCTATGTGGCAGGCTGGGCCTGGAGCTCACAGAGTGTGGCCGAGCCAAGTTATACATTGAAATCGTATAATTTCATCGGAGAGCAGACGTCTGTCTAACGTGATAAATGTCTCCAGGCTTTGTCAGAATGATCTAGCACCTCGAGCTCGAGTCAAAACAAACGGATGACATCAAACGTGCACAAGAGAGTCTTTATGCTTTTTTATTTCTTTTTTTCTTTATGAAGGAATCAAAACTTTTGACATCACTTTTCACTTTTTTTGCACCCGACATGTAAATCTGAAGAACGCAGCTGGTGTTTGCTTTCTGCATATTTATGTTTTCTTAAACTCAAATGGAGGATTCAATGAGAACCAGAGCACCAGAGTTCAAGATGCCATAACATAATTAATATAGAAGTCATTCATTTAATTGTCTCTCCTCATTATCTTAAATACATTTAGCTGCTGTTGAGTGGTTGAGACTCACATAACAACGTCTCTCTTTGCCTCTCAACAGAAGTAAGAAACCTCAGGGAGGAAGCAGCTACAACACACGGCTCAATTAAAACAAAAAAAACTGTTCATAAATTATACCTTTAGCATCTTTTCTCTGTCTCTGCTGTCATAAAGCCAATAAAACTAAGGTCCTGTGGGTCTCCTCGTAATAGATGAAGACAAAACTCCCCCCGGGACCAATTAGACCATCAGGAAATTATTATCTATTGGATTGTGTACCATTAGAAAGGAAAAAAAAAAAATCATATGGAGAATCTTTTCAACAAACGGGAAAACACGATCCAAGTGAGATTTTATTCGTCTTTATTTCTTCACAAACGTCACGGTTGCACGGTGGTGTTTCGCCGTGGACATCGGCGTCAACGAACCGCGGCGGCGTCACAATCTAGCAGCTGACGTGAGGGAGTGACAGTCGCCTTTTTCTTCCAGCTGATGGAGGTGACAGCGATGTGGCGCGGGGCAGGTGACAGGCGGGTGAATTGGCAGGTGTTGCCTCGTTGTTTGCGGGGTGAGCCGAAGTTGTGGGCGGCGTGATGAACCCCCCCCCTCCCGCTAGCCTGGCCAGAGGGAGCTGGTGATTCATACATTTTTAATGGTTGTCTCAGGGTGCTTACGCAGCTCCTCGTTACTGCCCATCCAACCTGTCATGGCACCGGGCCCACCAGCCCGAGCAACAGGCCCTCCTTTTGACACCTCAATAATTTACTGCATGTGTTTACAGAACGTTGACAAAGTCAAGTGCACTGGCCCCTGTATACACCCCCCCCCCCCCCCACCCCCACCCCCAGGATGAATAATACATGTGGCCGATTCAGGAATGTGCCTGCGGTATGGAAGTTCAGATCTACCACACATACGCAAAGTAAATGTCCTGACATTTCAAATATCTACTGTGCCGAAATGTGCTGAACACACAGAAGTGCTCAGACTCCCCGTGAGGAGGGAGAGTTGGTTAGGTGGCGGTGGCGGTTGGTGGTGGTTGGTGGGGGGAGGGGGGGACTACAGGAATAGAGAGTTCCTCTCTCAGAACAATTGCCTGAAACAAACCCTGCAGGCTCTCTGACAGGATGTAACTTGTTTGATGCCTCTGTGCTGCTGTCTGTTGTTTGAGATGCTTAGGAGAATTTCAGACAGTGAGCACATGTGAGCCAGTGTTTCTTTTTTCTTTCCAATTTAAGAGTCCAAACTCTGATCCCAGGAGGATGAACGATGAGGAGCTCTGGGGGAGGGAAGGAAGGCAGGAATCTACATTGCTTGTTTGTTTTTTTATTCCACTCCCATCAAATGAAGTGCTGGAATCTCATCAGGAGTGAAACGATGACTAATCAATTTTTTACAGTCCCCCCGGTGCAACAGTCTAGGACAAGGAAAAGCCTCTAATTTAACTTGTACTTAACAAATGCATGAGTCTGTTGGAAGTTGGCACAAACAAAACTGTTATGAATGATGCTGGTGTAAGTAATCCAGAGGCGCGGATGAGTAAGCAGCGTCCTCCTGTTGCTTTTTTTTAATATCCTTTCGCTCCTAAAAAATAACAATCGACGCGGACCCTTTGCAGCCGCTGCAGCGTTTTACGGTGGACGGAGATGTGCTGTAAAAGTCCGCCTCTACACTCACTCACCGATCACTGTGATGTTTATGCACGCCGTGACAACGCGTGCAATGTGGTGGATCACATTTCAAATAGAGTTATTTGCGAGGAAGACAATATGCAACATTGTGTTGGACCTGTGTACACTACATAGGCAAACACAAACACACATTGCTTGCATTTTGTTTTCCCCAGGCGACTTCGGTGTTGAAGCAAACATTTCCTGTTTGCTACATTCTGTGTTATTCAGTCTCTACCGGAGCAGATGCCTGTTGGAGGCTTAAGAAATGCACGTTGCCTCAATCCCAATAAGTACTCCGAGCCTAATGAAGGTCTCGCATGACTCAGATTGTCTGACTTGTTGTGATCCAGATCACAGAACTACTGTTACATGAGTCCGACTCGTAGGTGAATATCACCTCAGGTAAGACGTTTGCTGTTTTCTGTCTTTCTGTGCTCGCAATGCTGAGTTAGCGGCTAATCAAGCAGCACAGACAACCACTGCCTGGGGCCCCAGACCCTCAAGTGCCTCGGAGGGCCCCGGATCCATTGCATATCAGTTGGTTTGAGGTAATTTGATTTATTTGTAAGTCTGTGCATGTCCACAAGAGAGTATCAGAATTCCAGGCATATTGCCTTCTTAAAGTGGGGAAAGGCCCTTATTAACATGGCTACATTATTGAAAACAAGACCACCGCTCGACTGCGAGCCGCTCTTCCTTGGAATCAAATTGCACAAAGGGCAGCTGACCCTTGTTGCATCTGATGCAACTCAATGACTAAACACCTAAATACCTAGAAATAGTAAGAATTGGTTCATACATCTCTGTAAACCAATTCTGCATTCGTATGCATATGAATCCGTAGACAACAAGAGAAGACCAGCTACAGGCATTGGTCGTGTTCTGGTTTCCATTTGTAGTCCGAGTAGTATTGACCAATCGTGTTGGAGCAGGCTTTGATTGAATGCAGGAGAACAGTCCTCTTTTCCCCCAGCAAAAGAGGCGAAACGCGTTGGCCGAATTCTTGGTTCTGCCGAGTGACAGTCAACGCTTCATGTGTTAAAGCTGCATTCTCTCTAGTGTCCACCAGGGGGCGACTCCTCTGGTTGTATAGAAGTCTATGAGAAAATGACTCTACTTCTCTCTTGATTTATTACCTCAGTAAACATTGTAAACATGAGTTTATGGTCTCAATCTCTAGTTCCAAGTCTTCTTCAATATAGCATGATGTTCATTTAGTACATTATGGTCCATTTAGAGTCAAACAGACCATAAAGCAGGGGATGCTTTAGGGCGGGGCTACACGGTGATTGACAGGTCTCTCTACCAGAGACAGCGTCTCTACGTCACTCCTCCACATTCCAAATATGGTCACTTCTGTTCATTGGCTGCAAAAAACAACATGGCGACGGCCGTAATCCAAAAATGGCGACGATGAAATCGCCCAATTTAACGTCAGTCCACAAACCAATGGGTGTTGTCACATTTCAATAGGCTCACGTTGCCCCAGGAAACCCAAACAGCTTAAGTTTTTTGTTTGCCACCATCTACAATTTCTATAATATGGTTATAAAATGGCTCAAAACTTTAACAGCATTCACTAAAGTTTCCTCTGCGTTGATTAAGGGACTAACCTGCAGAAAGAAGAGTAGGTTTAAAACCTGCTTTTGGTTTGGAGCCCCATAGTCTTCTGGGACTTTGTGGGGGGGGGTTCGCAATTTAGAAAGAGCAACATGACATGTCAACGAAGTGTCAACATTCATATCCTTCAGCCAAACAGATCTCAGCGGGCCGACCTGCGGGGATGCTGGCTGCAGTGTAATACGGGGCGGTTGTTGGGAATATTTGCAGGGACGGAAGTATACATGCACACACATGTGAGCACCGCATTCACCTGGGGGGGTTGACGGGAGCTGACTCTTGATTGAGGGGCTGTCCTTGTCTCCCTTTGCAGATTTATGACTGAGAGGATTTGTGTCCAGTCCAACTTATCTTGCTGATAGACAGCCTTGTAGATTTCCTCACAGTGGATTTATGTTCTGCGGGGCGGTGGCGTTGTCGGGATGGTGCTCTGCACCTCGCATATCCCCATTTCACACTTTATTTGAACTTCACATTTCCACACTGGCTGCGTGGTCCTGCTCTGAGTGGCTCTCAACCTCCGGCAATTTGCTAGAAATGTAATTATTTATGCTCCGGCGTGGAGAAAAGATTTTATAAGTAGTCTCACATTTTATCTAATTCTCCCTCGTCTCCGAAAGATGGCCGATAATGGTGTCGGATTTCATGTATGGAATATTATTTTACTACATTATTTTAAAGCCAGGGTGATTTATGGGGCCCAGACTCGAGACGTGATGATCGTAATTAATCTGAACCGTCGTGAGAGAGAAAAGGCCAACCACTGATCTGTACACGGCATATGGCTGTGGGATCTTATTCTCCCTGCACCAAAGCGCACTTCTTTCACCTGAATCAGCACGTTCTGCTTCCCTGTGCAACGTTGCTCCACAGGAATCCAGCCATCCAACCATCACTATCCGACTCACACGTCTGTTGACGGTGGAAAAAGTGTGAGATTCCAAAAAATACATACTCCAAAGGCACCTTTTTGGGATTCAATTTGAAAGCAAAAATCTTGTTGAACTCCTTATTTTGGACCTTTTTTTTTTTTAGAGGAAACAGGCAGGATCATATTTGCTGCTCGCGCACCCCAGACGGGGAGACCGGCTCGTGTGTTGACCTCCTCAGACCGAGCACATTTGCAGAAATAAAACTCATCTGAGCCTCAGACTGGCAGACAAAGGAGACACTAGTAGCTGGAGAGCTGGAAAGACAGAGAAAATTCTGAGTAATATTGATCTTAGTTAATTAGATTCCTATCTAGTCTCTGGGGACTGGTGTTCCGGCAACACATTTTAGAGTGAAGAAAGTGGCTGAGAGATATACCAGTATATGAACTCAGTTAATTTAATTTCAAAGCCCCGAGTACAAAATGTGATTTGATTATTGGGAATATTTTTCATGTCTAATTACAATTTCTCTTTTCTCCCCTGAAGTTTATCTAAACTTTCTTTTTTTTTGTCTTCTTCTTTTACTCGGTGAGCCCTAATGAATCCCAGTCCCTGTTTAGAACTAAATGGCAGAGTGTTTATCCCCCCCCACACCCCATGCTGCTCAGTAATTCAATATGCAGTGTGCAGAAAAATTTGATTTGAAATTGAACGCTGATATTGTTTGTTTTCTCCATTGAAACTAAATGAATTTGCACATTGGGTCACTAATTAGAAGGTATTCTATTTCACTTTACCTCAAGGTGATGCCTGTGCAATAACATAAGATATTATAAAGGTCCAATTATCAATTCCTCTCAACGCATGTAGTCAAACGTGAGCAGCTTCAAACAAATGCGTGTTTCTAGCTTTCCTCGTCTTCAGTTTTGTCGGCGTGCTGTTTCTGCTGAGACTTCCTGTGTGTGTGTGTGTGTGTGTGTGTGTGTGTGTGTGTGTGTGTGTGTGTGTGTGTGTGTATGTGTATGTGTGTGTGTGTGTGTGTGTGTGTGTGTGTGTGTGTGTGATGGTTGGGGAGGACGAGGAGGAGGGGGTCATGTCGGGAAGCAGCGCCCTGACGTCCCGGGGCCACACGCCAGGTCACCGGCTTTCATGGCTGATCTGTTTGTCATAATGGCTTTTTAAAAGGTCACGTGTTGATTAAAATGACTGATGGTTAAAAAGCATCCGTTTCAGCGACGTGCGCGCGGGCACATAGAACCGCGGGTCACGTCCGAGCTGTGCGGCGGCCATTTGTTACGGATGGATGCAGAAGGGGTGGGGGGGGGGGGCGGAGTAGGTCAGGCACATATGTGAAAGATGGTGAGGGATGTCTTAGTAATGTGGTCAGAAAGCTGGAGACGCGCAGCATTAGCGCTCGCTGAGAAAAGGGATTATCCGCGTATTCTCCTCACACTTGTCACCATTTATCTTCTCCGCATTATTATTATTATTTTTTTTTTTGCTCCAGCCCTCTTTTTTCTCACCACACTCTGGCTTTTTGCTGCAAGGCAAACTGCTCTCGTGCATCGCTGGGGGAATTCATTGCACTGCTCTGCTAGAGATCCAAATGTATTACTGTGAGGCTGCTGTGAGTGGCCGGCAGCATGGGGACGTATACCTGTGTCTCACTCAAACCCCACCAGCACCAGCGCCTTCCCGAGCAGCTCCCCCCCCCCCAGGCGTCTCCTTGCATGGGGGCTATAATTGTTGCTGTAAATTCTGCCGCTCCCCTACGCCCCTGTCTTAACCGCCCATTACACATGGTTCACTACGGCCCTTGTTGATTGCAGCTGTCGAGAAGGGGCAGATTTATGCACTCTGGCTCGGAGATGGAGGGATGGAAGGCAGCAGCGGTGAGAGAACGGGTGATTAGGGGGGGGGGGGGGTTTATTGGGTGAGCCCACGCTTGACCCTTCCTCCGGCCCGGTTTACCCTCTCTGGGCGTAGGTGGAGAGGCTGATCAGCAGAGGCTGCGACTTGGTCCGAGCCTGCGAGAGCGATGGAGGGACAAACAAGAGCTCTAAAGTGGGCTGGTGATGAGATCTGGGCCTGATCCGTTGAGCTTTGTTGTGTGTGTGTGTGTGTGTGTGTGTGTGTGTGTGTGTGTGTGTGTGTGTGTTTTCCTGCTGCGTACACACACACACACACACACACACACACACTCCTCTCAGCCCTCAGCCAGCCTCTCAGACACTCTGTCCTTTCTCACAAAACACACCACTTGTGTAACAAAGGCTGCTAATCTGTTGAGTACAGCAGCGAGCTGTGTGTGTGTGTGTGTGTGTGTGCGTGTGTGTGAAGCACTTCCTCAGCCCATCGCAGAGTCCGCTGTGGTCACACTCTAATCCACTGAGCCATCGCAGCACTAAAATAAACCATTATGCGCTGATAGGTCCTCTGTTCAGCTCCGCGCTGCTCCTCCGCGCCGCCACGTCGTTATGAATCAACAGGAAACTAATCAGTTACACCAGCGGATGAATTGTGAACTCGGATCACACGTGAACACGGCAAACAGTTGTTGGTTTAAAAGTTGTCAAACGTGCCGATTATGCAACGTGTGATATGTCGCTACGTCATGTGTTGTGTGTGATCACATGGTGTGTTTCTACGTGTTGGGATTGGCTGCTGCATGTTTGTTACTTTTATTTCATTGAGCATGTGTCGCTGTGTTGTGTGTTTTTGTTGAGCGTCATTATGTTATTATGTATAATAGTCATTATGTAGCACTTTCTATGTAAATAATGCATTATAAACTAATTATAATATACATACTTAACATACATAATTATAGTTGTAAGCACACGTCATTATATTCATAATCCTCTTCAGCAATAATCATAAAGTATTAACTATTCTATTAAGACTTATAAGGACAAGTATCATAAAACTTCACATTGCTGGTCCCTCACGGTAATGTATTATAATTGGTCGTAATACATTATATCCTCACATGATAATGCATTATAATGTGAACAGAAGTTACTATAAGTGGTCGTTGTTTGCTTTAAGTAAAGTAAAAATACACTTTGCAAAGTTTTGTATGTTCTTATATGGATTTTATCACTTTACTTTAAGTAAACTACGACTGCTTACAGTAGCTTATAACCACATTATAACGCATTATGAAAATAAATTATAATATATTACAACTTTGGGAATTATAATTCACTATTATCTTAAAAGCAAATGTCAGTGAGTTATGAATATTTCATGATACTTGACCTTATACGTTGTTATAAAATGTGTTTTTTTCTTGTGTCATCGTGTTTTTCTTCCTCGTCGTTGTAACGTCGATCTTAACTTTCATTGTCTTTCGTCCTGTCCTGTTGTCTTCTGGTCCGTCTCCGCGTGTTTCCCACTCTGTTCCGTCCCACCAGTGTCTTTTAAAGCGATCCACAGCTGCTGTTTTGTTAGATGGTGATAGATAGCGCTCGTTGCCCGGTTGGCAGCATTACTGTAACGCGGCTAAACGTGCGCAAGCCTCTAAGTGGTCCCTAAGTCGTCCTGCGGGATGATGGGATGCCATAGCAGCGGCGGTAATGGAATTACAGGAAAGCCCCTGCCCTGGTCGCACTGGTGATAGGTACAAATGGAGGATGAGATGGAGTGAGGAGGAGAGGCCCGGCCCGCACAGCTAACAGACCAATCTACACTATGGCACTTATGGAATTACCCAGTTCACCTTCTTTGGACCAAGAAATCAATGGCGCTCATTAATAATTCAGCCGGTCTTTGGAGGGAACTATAACTGTCATAAATGGTAATCTTGTTTGATCATTACGATCCTTTGCATTGGGATAAACAGACAACATTATTCATCAGCAGAAAAGTATAAATATTCATGACGCGCACACATTCTGTCCACAGAATAGCAAGCGACCTGCAGGAAGAAGCATATATCCAGGCTGTATTGATGTGATCCCCCCCCCCCTCTGCATGATGAAATAATTCACAGAATTGATTAAGATGAAGGCTAATCTTTACGCCTCTCTCTCTTTCAGCCGAGCTCCGCTCCAGCATGCGGCGGATGTTTGGGAAGCTGCCGCGTTTTGTCTTTTTTATATTGAAGCGTCACAGAAAGTCTGGAAGTCTGTCCGTTAAAACGGCACCTTTCATTTCATTAGCCGCCCGGGGGAGTATCGCGCCTCAACCGCTTTTGAATTTTTATTTATAGGCCCAATCGCTTCCTCAGAATCATCGAAAACACAATCACAGTTACTGCCGCCATCCGTATCTATCTGTTGTGTCTGAAATAAGTGCCGGGATATTAGATTGCGACGGCGGCGGCTTTGCTTATGAGTCGGAAGAAACAGATGGGCTATTACAGATACAGAGGCTGAAGCAAATTGAGGTCATCGAGCAGGTCTTGTGAATCGTGCGTTGGAGACGTTTTTCGGCGTAAAGCGGCGAGGAGAGAGTTCTGTTTAAAGAGGCGTCTTTGGCGCGAATGTGTTCGACGCATATGGGAGAGGACGGGCCTCTGGGCGCAGACAGACGTCAATGGGCAGGGATAATGTGATGAATGCGTTTCCTCACCCCCCCCCCCCCCCCCTTCATAACCAGGTTTCTTCCTCTCTGGCTTCATTTCTTGCTCTCTCAGATGAAGTGAGAGTGGTGGAATTTCTGTATTCATGCCGGCTCGTCTGTGTGACCGCAGGGATGGGTGACTTCGGATAGAAATAAATAAAAAAAGGCCTCCCCTCCAAGCGCCATTTCTCCCCTTTGAGCTTGTGTTGCTCAACATGTGTGTTTAGGACGGAAGGAGGGGGAGTGTGTGTAGCGTATGTGCATGTGTGTGTGTGTCTAAAAATGTAAATGATGAGCCGTCATTACAGTTCGCATCAGGGTTTGTTTGTCTTTCAGCTGTTTCCATCTTCGGCCAAAGGATCTTAGCTTTGTTCTACCCCCCCCCCCCCCCTCTTCTTTTTTGTCCTCACGAGTGTGTCGGTGCGTGTACAGGATGTGTGGGAGCGGCCGCTGAATGCATGCGAGTCACCACCGGGGAGCGATTTAAGAGCCTTTTATAGAGATAGATCCGTCCGGTTTACTGGGCTGAAGCCGGCTACCAAGAATTGTGACAGACATGTGCCTGCTAGACCTCATACATAAACCACTGGGGTGTTTGTATGTACGTATGTACGTGTGTGTGTGTGTGTGTGTGTTGTTGGAGATAGCGATAGCTGTTGTATCTCCGCTCACGTGCCTTGCCTTCAATTGCCCAATCAGTCAGTGGAACCCTTCAGACAGTCTCCTCTTAATAAGGAAGCTTCCAGCCCAATTCCCACAGATAGCCTAAGTAAATCAAACCGGTGAGGAGGAGAGGAGAGCCTCTTCAATCAGGCTCTAGAGAATGGAGCCTGGGCAACTCTGGCACTCCAGACAATAAGGGAGGGAGGCAGGGAGGGAGGGAGGAGATACAGTGATATTCCCGTATGGTGATGACTGCACTCAGAGTGAGGTGTACTATTCATCTGGCCTCAGCCATCTTCTCAGAGCTGCGTTTCCGCGCCCTCAGGTCCTCCACGCTCTGCATCCCGCCGTAAAACATTCCCCATTGTAATTCATGTTATGCTGCGAGAGCCTGGGCTCCTGGTACCTCACCCCTCTCTCCTCCTCCCCCTCCTCCATCCACCCCGCTTGCAGCCTTATGATATGGTCCTCATGGCGAGCTGAGCGAGCCATAATACCGTGTTTTGTATTCAACCCCCGATAGCAGCCATTCCAGCAAAGCCACAAACCAGGGGGGGGGGGGCAGCTTGCGCGTTGGTCAGGGTTCAGGTTGGACCGTTCGGAGCAGTCCCACGCCGGCAATTTGGGACGAGACCGCTCCAGGCCACATGCGCCTTTTCCGTCCATCACAGGTGAAGGGGAGCAGGGGAGGGAGAAGGGGGGAGCCGGGGTGGGGGGGGAGGCTGAAGTTGAAAGGCGAGGCCCTGGCATCTGCATCAGGCCAGGCCAGCAGATGTGGCGATCCTGGTCTATTTGAGCTAAAGTGATGATTAAGGGATCATGGCCCTTAAATAGACAATCCTGTTTACCCAGTTTAGGGCTGCAATCAATCCGCCACTCGCCAGATTAATTGAGACGCTTCCGATTGATTTTCTTTTTTTTCCTCCTCTTCCTCCTCCTCCTCCTGCTTCGGCCTTCCCATCAATGACTTCTCAATCTGCAAGGCCATAATTCATGAGGACCGGGCTGAGTGCATAAGTAAGTGCATGTGAGAACGTATATGACGTCACGCTGCCGCCCGCCCACAGAACTGTGCACGTGGTTTAACGGCGATGTTGACTTTGTCAGATGATAGCCGTCTCCTGGACGGACATGAATCCGGTCTCTGTCATTAGTGCCCGTTTCGGCGTAACCTTCCTATTTATTCCTTCTTATTCCTCCGTGCACTCACACACTTCCTCTTCATTACTTTAATGTATGTTGGTATTGGAAATGTCATGAGATATGTCAGGGTGAGGACATCTCTCCGCTGTCCCACCTGTAACGATCCTCATTAGTGACAGAGCGGTTAATTAAGGCCAAAGGGATGAACTTTACATACACACGCCCCCTTTGGCACCAGCTGATAACCACATCAAGAACAAAAAGATGAGAGGAGAAAGGCCACTTAAAGCTTGTTTCCTCTCTCGGGACTCTCTGCTGTAAGGAGAAACAGTCCTGTGTTTCGACGTATGTTTATGCACGCATAATTGGCTGGGTTACAAACAGTCTGTTCCTTTACTTATTTATTTATCTTGATCGGAGAATGATAGGAACAGGAAGGTGATCGCGACTGAACCCGTCTCCGGCAGATCTCCCTCATGTGTCTGTCAACCATCACTACCATCTGTCAGCGCAGAGAATCTTTAAAGACTCTTCTCTGCACTTTGCCTTCGGGGCAAACACATTTCTCATGTTGCTACCCTTCCGCCATCACTCCAACAACCCTCCCCCACAACCCCCCAGCTTCTAATAAGCAAAAGGAAAAACAAAAGCTGGAAAACAAGGCAATGAGGGTATCAGTTTTGGCAGCGCCTTCTGAGCGTTCACTCTCACGGAGGCAGATTTGTCAGGCTTTGCGAGGCTGCTCCTTGACAGCTTAAGCACAGCAGCTACCTCACGGTGAATTTTCCTGAAAACGTTGTGTGCAAAGTAGCCATAGATCATCTCCGGATCCCCCCCCCCCCCCATCCCATCTCTCTATCCGGCCAGCGTGATGAAGCAAACGCGGATGATTGCATGAGCATGTTATGTTAATCACGGCGGTAATGCAGTTTGCCCGCCGGCGGCGCTTTATTGAATGTGACAGCGAACATCAACGGGGACAAGATGACATGTAGTTAGCCGTACACATGGCGTTAAGAAACAAAAAGGAGCATCCTTCGATCGATTCCTCTCTGCTTGTCACCAGGATAACAAAACAACCACAGTTTGGTTTGCGGTATGTAAGGCCACTATAGAAACCACAGTCTGCACTTGTGTTGCGTTAAGTGCACCGGTTGGCCTGTCATGCTCAAAAATGTCAAAGCACGTGCATGCATGATGGTATGCACGCTACGCATGTATAAAAAGCATGTTAAATATAGATTTCTCGGATGAGACCTGCAGGTGCGCGAGCAAGGTGCTTTGTGGAAGCGCGGCACTTCCTCCTTCTGTCTTGCGCTCTAATTTGATTACACACTGATTAAACCCTCCCTAATGCAGTCAGAGCTACGGCATTCTAATGTAATAAAATCACTTACAGCTAAAACAGGTTAGCTTAATTGGCAGGAGGCACGACGCTGGGATTTGCATTAAATTATTTATTTGCTTAGCAGACGCCCTTATGCAGGGCAACTCTCAATTCCATTATGCACATTAGCCATTTGCGCAACCAATTTAGCTTGAGCACCTCGTTCAAGGATAGAACAACAAGTGTCGAATCGCCTCCCTCCACCCACACAGACCACACCACCTTCCACGGATTTTGTGTGGTTGAGGAACGTCGAGAGAACAGGAAGTGGATCCCGGAATGGACACCACCATTGACACATTGTTGGTACCCTTGCAGAAATGTTTACAGCCCGTCCACTCTGTGTCAGGAGTTAAACATAAACAGCCGACACCAACATCAAGTGCGCCGTCCCGGTCAGTCCACTGAAAGTCAAAGCGTAATTGAGCCGCTCCATTAGCACCGGGATCAACCAGATGGTGCCCTCGTTCTTTTACTCACCCATTTCCCATGTCGTTCTTCCAAGTGTGAAAAAAAGCAATAGATGGAATGAGTGTTTGCAAGCACGTGTGTGTGCGCACATACTGTACATGTGTGTATGTGGCTTGAGTTAAGTAACTAATCTTTGGGCTTGGTCTCTCAGCACGATCATCTCTACCCCCAACAGCCTGATGGCTAACCGAGTTATCAGACATGCCACTGATTGGTGTCTACACTTAAATAAATGAATTTCATGGGTGTCTGTTGGCTATGTGTATATGGCTCCTTGGTTACTCCAAATTTGAAACCTAAATTGTTCATACAGCAGTCAAATGATGCCAGATTTATTTTGAAACCCATCTAAAAAAACCGATGAGTTCCTACATATAGAACCAACTCTAATATGTGCCCTTCTATTGGGTTATGGTTCCAAACCTTTCTATTCAGAACCTATCCATCCAGCACAAGGGTTTCATCTAGATCCCAACCGTGGTTCCTCATGAGGCCCCCAAGGTGCCGGGTCTGATGTGGGGCAACGCAACCCACAGCAATCGTGGTTCACAATCATAGTTTTTTGAGGTGTGTTGGCTGTGCTTTCAACAATTCCTAAAGACCTCTTGATTGGATAAAAAGCATTCCCAATGGAACCATTAGTCTTACAAAGAACCCTTAAAAACAAACCCTAGCTGTGTCTGAAATCCTTCACTCATCCACTTACCCCCCTTCTCCCAATCTATGTAGTTCTATAGAGAGCTGCAGGAACGAGTCCTAATACCCGGAAATGAGTCAGCATTTTTGCACTTCCACGTCATGAATGGGTTTTGGTCTATGATATAAAATGTTTTAACAAACACTCTGGTGAAGCTTTTATGTGATTTATAAAAGGTGGTTGCTCGCAAGTATTTTAACGAGACGACTAAACGACTAAACTTTTATTGTGAAAGGTAAAAAAGGAAGGAGTAAAGCCTTATGTGCTGCCATTGTGATTGTGGGGCAAATGGATGAATACAAAGTACTTTGTGGCCATTTGTGTTATGATACGCTGCTCTGCTCACATTACATATTTATAATATATATCGTATATAGTATATTATTTTTGACTGGTCTCATGTGCGCTACTCTCTCTCTCTCTTCTTGTCCGTCTTCCATTTTTTCTTCAGCTTGGTTAGTGACCATCGTTGTCCACGATTCTTCATGATGCATTGTGGGATACCTTGAGTCCACTAAACAAAGTAAAATAACGCTATACAATCAGTCACAGCCCCTTTCTTCAAAAGGTTTATTTGGTTCTGGGTAGAACCTCGGCCTTTTAGGAAGAACCCTTTTGCAACCCTTATTACTAACTGTTGTCACCATGGTGAACACATAATATTATCTTCACCATAGTCTGACAATCTTCCCATTTGTCCTAAACAAACATGGTATTTTTGAGTAAAGTGTTGGGTGGAACTGCCACACGTGCAAAACCAAACACATACTCTCTCTCTGCCTTTTCATCACATGACCAAACAGCCAGTGATGTTTCCCATTTAGTAACCGTGTTGATGAGAATCCATTTCTGATTAAGCAAACACTTGCCAAGGTTTATATTTGGCTTTGCGCATTCAATTTGCTTTACATTTAATACAGTGTCTTTCACCCAGTAACAGAGCTGGCTGCCTGCCACCGAGGCTTTTGATTGGAATTGAATGCACAGTCATTTTCTCTGATATAAATCAATACTCTCCAAACCTGCCA
This sequence comes from Anarhichas minor, assembly GCF_050575085.1. Classification (NCBI taxonomy): domain Eukaryota; kingdom Metazoa; phylum Chordata; class Actinopteri; order Perciformes; family Anarhichadidae; genus Anarhichas; species Anarhichas minor. The sequence goes on from NW_027466453.1 coordinate 21,920,777, forward strand.
CAGCACACTGCTGCTGCTCACTACTGCTCGGTCGCGGTCGGGAGCACTAGTGAAACGGTCAAATGGTTGACACATTTTGTGCAGCGAGATTAGTCTGTTTGTGGAATCTCGGAAAACAAATCACTTAAGAGCCACTCAGACTTAATCATATTACCTCGCTAAGTAAGAAGTTTTCAGATCCCTTCCTCTGCTCCCAAACTTCTGAAATGTCTCGAGTGGAATGTGTGTCGGCTGCTGCCGGCCCCGTCCGCCCCGCCGGTGTCGGTCGGTGTCGTTACGCTGCTCCTTTTGATTCTCAGCGTTTAAGCTCCCGTTTGAAGTGTGATGAGGGTCAAACGGCCGCATTGGTTTTTTAAAAAAGGAGTGAATTACAAAGTGAAACAACCAAACAACCAAATGATCAGACACCAGATCCCCCAGCTGCACCGTATGTGTTTCACTCCATTTTTTTCCCCTTCCTCTGTTGTTTTTTTTTTCCTTTGTTTTTTTCGCTGCAACAACAGTATTGTTTGCATTAAGGGCCTGGCTGGAGTAAATGGAGCTGTTTTCAATTAGTTTTCAAAGTGCTTATCCCATTAAAGGTAATGACTTATTGATTTAACGACAGTGGCGCTTTTGGTGTGAAACGTGGTGCTATTATGACTCTCTCCTCTGTTGTTTGAAAGGGGCCAGCGATAGCGAGCGTCGGGTGAACGCCTTCAGTCTCAGCCTTCGCCGTGACCATCGCGCTCCTTGTTTTGTTTTTTTTGCCGCGGTCCCCGGGTCATTATCGAGTGGCATAAGTAACTCTGTGCTCGCGGGGGCGGAGCAGGTGACATTTTTTTTTTTCTTCTTCTGGCTTTTGGCCAGCGGTGTCATCTGGGATCCCGGCGCCATCACAGAGGTGGGAGAGCCTGATGTCATTGTCAATGTTCCCGTGCGTCCCGCAAACCGCAGTGCAGAGGAAGCGACGGCGGGGCCCCGTGCAAGCTAATGTGCCCGCTGCCTCCCCGTGGGTTCCACTTTGCCAGGCAGCCATATGGCCGCGCTCCTCCCCTCAGTAATCCCTCACTGGTGTCAGCATCCAACCCAGGAGGGCCACACTTTTGTGTTCTCTCCTTCTCACTCTCCCACTCTTGTCTCGTCTTGTCTCTGCCCCCATCCTTCTCTTTCCCTCAGATTATTATTCTTTTTTTTTTGTTCCACACACACACACACACACACACACACACACACACACACACACACTTCTTTGGCATTCTCCTTGTCGGACTCCTTTTGTTTTCGGTCTCATTCTTTCAACCGTGCTAAAGGTTGGAACATTGTTTTTCAACCTTGACAGAAGTTTCAGAGGCCGAGCCGCTCATCAGTACAGTAATATGCGCCCCGCTGAGATAATTGTCTTCCACTTATAACTCATCATTGATGGTTGCTACTTGCTAATGCACTGTGTGTCCTCGGTATCTTTAAAAAACACTGCGTCAGTTACATTATATCTTTATTGCTGTTATGGAACCTTTAAATATTCTCTACTACCCTTCTAGACTCTTACAGTCCCAGTCCTTCTGAGTTCTTATCGCTAATTGAGCTCAATAGAAGTGGTATCGCTGCAGTGAGAGGATAACCAGGAGCAATGAGAGGGAGCTTCCTTGTTCCACTGATTCCCTTTCTGCTGGAGTATGGATATGTACTGGAGCAGGAGGAAGATGCGCAGTTGCTGACAGTCGCTGTTTCAAGTAATGAGACAAGTGATAAGTCAGCCAGCGACCTTGTCTTATTCCCTTTGGCCGTCTCTCTCCCATTTCAATCCCAGACTGTAAGCACACCTGCCGGGCTGAGCTCAGCCACGTCTTTATCTCCCGCCGTAATAAGTTATGCTTTAACGACCAAAGTAAACAATAACAGCTGGACTGAAGTGCTGAAACAATTAGACAATTCGTTATTAGCAGATCTGGAGAACATTAATTAAAACCGCTGCTAATTAATTCATTAATTAATCACAAATCATCCCAGCTTTGCTGCACAACATGAACAGAAGAATGCGGTCATCTCAACATCCCGGCAGTATTCTTTGAACCCCGTGTGCATAAATCTGCTGCCATGACCACCGCTGCTGTTCTGGTTCCTGGTTTTTCCACCAGAAGTTTGAACCTGGCTGCAGGGAGCTCTGCTCCCATTCAGCCACGGGAGCGCTGGTGAGGTCCAACGCTGATGCTGTGTGATGGTTTGCATCCCAGAGTTGTTGGATGGGGCTGATGTCAGAGGATCTGTGCAGACCAGTCTAGTTCTTCCACACCAAACTGTTTGTTTATGGAGCTGAGTTGTTATTATCATGTTGAAGCCTTCCCACAAACTGTTGCCACACAGTTATATCAATGCTACAATGCTGTAGCTTTACCAACACTGTAATATTAAGTTCCCATACCATAGTTCAGTAAATAACTCTTCAAATGAAATGAAATTGAAACAACACAACAAAAGTACTTGTTTCAGGACATGATCAGCAGTTTGCTGCGTGAAGGCTGATTTGAATCTTATTTGTGATTCCACAAAAGCAAACGTAATGCACGACAAAATACCTTCTCTTGTAACATGATTCACGATGTTATATCGTTATATAAGAACGTCATTTTTAGGAGACTTGGCTGGCTTTAGACCAGACGTAGACCAAGAATGTCCTTGTACTTCTGGCCGTATCAATGAGCTAAAAGTGAAGAGGATTTCTTGGCTGTAAAATGGAAAATAGTGCAGCGGGCCAACAACTCTCAGACTTCTTTGAGGCATTGATGAATAGAAAAAGAGCTTGTTTGGTAGATTTATTTGGGGGAAGTGCAGCAGCTCTGGGATAAAGCTCCGACCCCCCACCCGCTGTAAACACAACAGAGACTCAAACTTCATCAGCAAAAGATCTCAGTAAAAAGATGCCACAGCAAACACCCAGTTTGATTGCCCGTCTCTGTGCTCCTCCGAGCAAAGAACACCACAGCAATGACTCCTTATCGCCAGAGATGGGGACGAAATCAATGAAAGAATGAACATGTGGAGTACCACTTTAAGATACCCCTGATGAGGCCGTCTACATGTAATGGGAACTTTTTCCAGCCAAAGAAGAGAACCTTGACTTCTCCCTTTATCTGATTGTCATTTTTAACTGCCTCTGGTGGCTTTTTGAGTCGGCAGGACTCGCCGTGGAAAAAGCTCGCAGCTCGTCGAGCCCGTACACCGTTATTGAACAGCTTGAGTCACTGCTCACTGTCAGCCAGCAACTTGATTTCTGTTTCCCCGAGGAGTGAAAATGAAATAATTTCTGCGCTCAGTAGGATGTGTGATTGACACAGCCGACGGAATGCACACGTCTCCTGTATTTTTTAATGCTTTATAATGTCCGTAAGAGCTCATTTCTTTCATTTATTGTTATTGTTTAGTTATTATTACTATTCCTTATCTATCCTTTCATTGTTTTTTTCATATGCTATTGATTATTTCATCTCTATTTGTTGGAGATGAAAGTGTATTATATTCTATTTAGTTTACCTTTGGCGCTCTTTCTGAGCTTTACATGAGCCTGTGAAGATATTACAACCTACTCTCTATATCGTTAGCGTCTGTGATGCTACTAATAATTGTCACAGTTTTCCCAGATCAAATTGTGTCACATTGTTCAAGGTGTGAACAATGTGACACTGCAGTGTCCTGTAGTCGGTAATTCACAAGAGGGGGGGGGGGATTGAAGAGATTCTGACAGCGCTCAGCGTGTGTGAGACTGTATGAACAATGTGAGTGTGTGCATATACGCTGTAGACCCGAGCAGTTCTACATCTCATGTGTTCCGGCGCATCTCGGGTCTTTGTAGAGAACCCGGTCTGGAGCAGCAGGCCAGGAGTCAGCCGGGGCCAGAGGCCAAGAGCAGAGTGAGAATACGCTCACACATACGCGCATGAGAGTCCGGACCTGCGTTTGGCGCGTTCACATCGCTCCAAGCAGTCTGAGATGTTGGTGCAACTGTACGCCACCCAGTACTGGAAACAACGGGGGGGGAAGTAATGTGCAATATAGTGGAAGATCATAAGGTCATGTGAAAGTAGAGCCGCGAGGTTGTGGTCCTCCTCCGGAAAATTCCTATAAATAGACGACAGCTGGGTTTCAAACCAAGAGTTTCATGCAAATTACAAGCGATTCAACCGGGAAAGGTCCCTCAAAGTGGCACATTCACTCGAGTTGCTTCTAATATTGCAAAAGAAAGTTTTTAGTAACAAGTAGATCATATGTTAATTAGCCTTGTTTTTACTCAGGTAGGAGCAGCAGCTCGTGAGAAAATAGAAAAAATGTCATGTGAGTCATGAAAAATCTAAAAATGCCAAGAAATCTTTCCAAAACAATTCCAAAGAAAAATGACTTCTTTCTTAACTTTTGAAAAGAACAACATGAAACCCCTGACCTTTAACCTCTGGGAAACAGAAGCCCTGAAGTCAGAAGTTTAAAATCCTTTTATTCAAGGAACTGTTCAATAAGACACGAAACAATTGACCGTGGGTAATATATCTTCACTTTTTAATTACCGTGCATATAGACACGCGCCACAGTTGGCGTTGGCGGAGGATTTGCGGGGCTCATTACTGACCGGTCGGTCTGCGTGTCGTCTGATGTATTCACTCAGGTGTGAGGTTCATGCTCCCCGTGTCCGTCAGGGACTAATAGGTCTGTGCCGGTCGGTGGACACTGATCATTATGTGTGGTTTGTCAAGTACTTTGTAGGTTTAGGCCAATCCTCAGGTTTAACCTTCGGCTTAAGTTACTGTGGAGATGGATCAGTTGACATGTGAGCTCAGTAGCTGCATCCACAACACTGCAGAACAAGTTCAATGTAGTAAGTGGACCTGGACTGAGGATTGATAGGCGGAACCTTGCAGTTTGATTCCTTTAGTTTCTTTAAGGCTGGAAAGAGAGCTGCTGATGATGAAGATGATGAGCAGCTGGTTTGTCCGTATCTGGTTCTGTATCATTACTTACCAATAAAATAAGTGAATCATGTATTTTGCACACCAGCCACTGGTTTCAAGTGACAGAAAAAAAGCCCAGATCCTGTCTCCTTGATTACAAAGACGTCGCCCTATGCTGCTGAACAACAGGGAAGCAACGAACTCAATCACCAAACTAATACACTACACATGACCTTTATTTTTAATTCTATTAGAGGACAGTCCTCGGAGAAAAAAGGAACGAAAGTTTGAACGGGTAGATCAAGCTGCCTCCGAGAGTCTAAATTAGTCGTACCGTCGCTGAATTTAATGAAGGCGGTCAAATGCAAATGTGTGACTGTGGGCCGCGTGAGTGAGGGTGTGCTCTGTTGTCTGTCTGCTGTGGCGCGATGATGGATAGGGCTGCCAGACAACTGGGGTTTCACTAATACTGGATCCTCTGTAGAAAGAAGGGGAGGGATGCATTAATGGATGTGTGTGTGTGTGTGTGTGTTTTTGTGTGTGTGTGTGTACCTGCATGTTTAAGTTGAGTGTGTGTGTGTTTCAGCACAGGTATTTCAGTAGGACCGAGTATGGTACACCTGGCAGCTTCAGTGTATTCAGTTAAATGGGTCTCCACTGTTTAATATCGGCCTGGTTGTAATAAAAAAAAAAAAAAGGAACTCGTGGTTGATGAAAGTGCTTCATCAGTTTTGAGTTTGAACTCGATGCTGAATGTGTTATAGCAATAATGTATGAGTCATCGGGTTGATATGAACGGGACGCTGTTCAGAATGGGTTTTTTACCAACATGTTTTCACTCCCATCAAGTCAAATAAGAAGTATCAATATACCCTCTAGCTTCAGTTCTGGACGTTACAGGCTGTTTGGACTGTTACATGAGAATCAGTTTTTGCCTGTTACGTGCACACAGTCTATTGTTAAAATAAAGTTCCCTGGTCACAGGAAACACAGTTTTTGCTTGTTATCTTTTCAAAATAAACTTCCAGTGCAGGTTTACTTGGTTTATAGGGTCTACTTGTTCAACAAAACTACTTGGTTATGTTTAGGCAACAAAGGTAATTGGTTAAACTAAGGAAAAGATGGTGGTTCGGGTCTAAATAACTATGCTTGTTAGGTAACTGGTGCTACGAAGTTACGAGGGACACAAACAGCGGTCTACTGGGTGAAAGTCCTGTGTTTGTTTGACCCGTCCAACCTCCGCTGCCACCTGTCCTTTGTGATGAGGGAGAGCTCGCCGAGACAGGGTCAAAACTAAAAAACAGGACAACAGCATAAAGAAGGCAGCATTTTGGTCATCTGTTTGTTAGGTCATTGAGGCAATTGCAGCTAGCAGCGACTTCCTTTATTCTAAGTTTGAAATCATTTAAAGAGATAAGCTTGGCCCTCAGATCGTTAGAGGACACAGGACCATAGTGAAACAGGCTGGTGTGTACTGAGAGTATAGGTACTTTTATAACACATCAGATGCTCTGATCGTCCAATAATGACACGGATATGTTTACATTGGAGGTGAAAGCCCGGTGCGTCTCATACAGATGCTGAAGGGTGCCTTGTACATCTGTGTCAGACGCACCGAGAGGACTTTTAAGCTCGTTTACCAACACTAGAACACAGTTGCGTGTGAATATTGAGTCGGCAACATTGCTTCAAAAGCCTGAACTAGCAGCCCCGACAACATTTTCTAGCAAAACTACAGTTGAAAAAGTAGGCGGTGTTGATTGACGGACATGTCGTTTTGAATGTTTCTTGACAGCAGTGGTACAGTGTTGTGTTGTACAGCACCAACAACATTAACAACTTTGCTTTTTGCTGTCCTGAGGGTGGAAGTCATGTCTTTAACATGTAAAGGATTATCCCTGTAGGAGCATGAATCGGTTCATGTCATTTGATGGGAACACGTTTAGATTAGAGACATCTGGAACTAAATGACCTGAGGATGGTGCAGGAGGAAAGCTTACGGTGTGACCGTAGTGGACATGGTCTATCCTCTCAGGAGCATAATCGTCAGCGTTAACAGTCTGGGGACCATGAACATCGACAGCCAGTTTAATGACAATCTGACGGCCAGTTATAAAGACAAAAGTTGCTTTGGACCTAAGTGACTGAACCGAATGACCGACCTACAGCACTACCATCGGGGCCCCTGCCGTTATTGGGTGGAACAATATTGCTTACCGCTGCAGGGGAAAGCCGTCGTACCGACATGACATTTCTTTTAGCGATGTTGTCTCACACTCTCAGTGTCGTAAAACTTTCATTCTACTGACTGGAAAATTGCTTAACAGTGTAAGTATGCAGAGTCCCAGCTCGAGATGGCCAATCTGGGCAGCTGCTACATTGAGAGTTGTAGCGTTATGACTCTGCCGAATGTAAACAGCAGTATATATATATATATATATATATATATAAATGTGTGTGTGTGTGTGTGTGTGTGTGTGTGTGTGTGTGTGTGTGTGTGAGATTGAAAGCCTCGGCAGCACACCTGCTCTGCTTGGACCAGCAGTGTCTCTGGACCTCATATCCCATTCAGGCGAGCTCCTGTGCGGAACAGGAGCATATGGTCTCAAAAACAAAGCCTTCCTTTGTGCGCCACCGTTTTATAGAAGAGGGCATATACCCTCAGCGCTCCACGGAGAGCTGTTCCTTCTTCTTCTTACCCACAGCGCTTTGCCCCCGGTCTGTCTCAGCCGCCACATCGGTGACGGCTGTGGCGGCGTTCATCATCCGACATGTGAATACAGACACCACAGGAGGCAAACTGAGCGGGATGAACCACCTCCGCTCGGCTACGATATCTTTATGAATTCATAATTTATTTTCAAACACTGGTGTCTTCTGGCGTTGATCTTCCTCCGTGATATAATTCTCAAAATGGGGGAAGTAGCAAATGTATCTAAGCATGATATTCCAGAATGAAACCTCTTCCCTGTAAAGTGTTTCAGTAGGAGTGTTTAACGACGAGGCAGTGGATGGATTACTTCCGCATGTGAGATGTTGGGATTGTTGCACGCCGATGTGCTGTTCACTATTGATGTGTTTTCTCATTGATGCAGAGATTCGGGTTGGGGCAGCGCCTCCACTTTGGAGGAACACCTGTTTTCAGCCTGCCTCCAGATGGTTTGCAAATCTAAATGCATTTTATATGATGTCACCCTAATCTGAATATAGCATGGCGCGCACATCAAAACCCCGTGCCTCAGGTGGCGACGGCGGGCGTCCATATGCCGTCATGCGTGTTTACAGTAACGTTGTTTCGTTGCAATGTTTTTACCTGCAGAGCTGGGGAGGAAAGACCAGTACACAAGAGGATCACGATGCTCTTCATCACTTCAGATTACACTTCTTATTTGTTGTTATTTAGCCCTCATAATTGTGTATGTATATATATATATATATATATATATGCAAGACGACTCTGAGGCAGACAGCGAACCCCTCCCCCTGGGTCTGACCTCTGACCTGCAGACAGCTCCACAGACTGTGGACTGCACCAAATGCCATCAGTTGCATTACGGTTATAATCACACTAATGGGATGAGTCTCCTGCTTTAAGACCTTTTAGCAGTTTGTCCACAAACAACAGACAGTTTTGATGGAAATACTAAATACTCACACAGACCCACAGAGAGATTTTATTAGGGCTGCCAAACTGATATATACATAATAATAATAATTGAACATTTATATCTGCAGTGCACCTTTAAGCCACATGAGGGAGCCTGAACGTTCTGATGATTGTAGCTCATTTATATTATTGAATTTAAAGTGAAAGGTCAGCGTATAGTCTGCCTGTCGACTTTGCCTGAAGACATTTATCCGGTCTCATTCATAAAGTATTTCACCTGTTTATATGTTTTCAATAGCACATGTTTAAAACATGTATCTCTTCTAAACAGCTGGTTCACCTGTTCAATAAGGTGGTTTATTGTCACACAGTTAGCTCTTCTCTTGATTCATAGATAAGACCTGTTGTGAATCGGGTTGCGATGGTTTCTTTTAAAGTTTGGGGAAAAGCACTGCTCTAAAACGTTGAAATCAATGACGTGATCGTGATCTCAGCCGTATTTAAAGATATTAGAAAGAAACGCTGACAACCGGGAAGCTTCAGTCCAGAAACACAGATCCTGAAAGACGACTGGATTCTCCCTCTTTTCCCAATTATAATCTACTTCAAACCACATCCAGCGTCGTACTGTGAAAGAGCTTGATCATGGAAGCCCATAAACATGCATACTTACATATCGGCCCCGCAGCTTTGATCACTGCTCCTCCTTCATCTGCAGCCCTTGCGTGACATCCCCCTGTGATATGTTACAGAGAACCCGCTGCCCTGGCTTCACAGGTTCACATGTATATTTAACGTCCTCTCTGGTGCATTAGGGAGCGCTACAGCTGAGCTTCCAGCCCACGAATGTCCGTGTGTGTATCAGAGGGTTTCTGTGCATTAGCCTGGGAATAATCGCCTACGTGGGTATATTCTTTTCCCCGCATTCGCTTATCAATATTTAAAGACGTGTAACGTATTCCATAAAGCATATTTTTAGATCCTTCTCCCTCTGCGTGTGTGTTTAGTTGAGTTTAGTTATCTGTCTCTTTCTTTTTTGTTTGTGGCCTCTGCATGTGTGTGTGTGTGTGTGTGTGTGTGTGTGTGTGTGTGTGTGTGAGTGTAGCCCCGGCCCCCGTGATCCATCCTCCTCTGCGCCGGGGTTAAAGCCGCACACTCAGGGCACCGGGGCTGCGGGATGGGAAGCGTGGGTGGGCGGCTCATTAGATAGCACTCCCCGCGGAGTGTGAAGGAGAAAAACACCCATTAGCAAAACAAACGACGTGCCCATCGCTCACACAAACACGCAGATTGTTTACCGAGAAGCCAGGCGGCGCCCGTCGGCCCGGCCCCGTCGGCAGCCCCGCCGCCTTCCGGGGACTTCCTGTCAAAGAGCTTCCGGGGTCACGCATGAGGGTAAAGGAGGGAAAAGGTTATCTGGGAGACGTGCAGGACCCTTATGGACGCCTGTGGTGCCAGGAGGGGAAACACAACTTAATACTTTTGTATTAGTGAAAACAAAAAGTAGATAACTAATTTAAAGTATGAAGCAAAACATTATTTATTCCGTGATTCTCTCCAAAGCTATTGAAGCATTTATTAGCTCACTTTAGCTGCTATCTTATGCATGTTTTTACATTGACCCTCATAATTGACTGTGAAAAGTTCCTCAATCGTGAGGCCCTCAATAACATTTAGGTTGTTCCTCCAAACTAAATGACAAAATAGGTCATTTGTCATTTGCCTCCAGAGTGACACATCTGAGCGTGTTCTGATCCAACGCCCCTATCAGCAGGACAGCATCATTTATAAGTGTCATCCAAAACGACTATTACAACGATGATTCATTTTGTCGCTCCCTGGTCGGCCACCTCCGTGTGAAACCTGAAGCCTCTAAGCAAATACGAGGACTCGGGTCAGGGTTAGGGAGAGATCGTGGGCGTGGTTTAAAGCACCCAGCCTGGTGGAGTAGTGGAGCGGATCTGAACAGCATTTATTTTCACATTCTGTGTGTCGATACAGAGTCAGTGGGGTCGAAAAACTCTTTGAGGGCTTGTGGGGTTTCTTAAAATCCAACAATCCCATTTAGTTCATCCATATTTTACATCTTGTGTTAATGTTTCTTCCACTGCAGGCGTGAGAGAATTGCACTTATCTTCTTTCTAACAAATGTTATTTAAAATGTAGTTTATGCAGCAACCCTGTCTTCTATAAATTGCTTTCCCACAACTAAACATTTAGTCAATTACGTTTTGAGGGAAATGTCTTTTCTCCTGTTTGTTGTGAATTGAAACAAAACTACTTGGCTAGTTTTACTAAAACATGGTTTGGCTCAAAATAAGTAACTTAAATTACGCATATAAAATCAAACGTAGCCTTAAAATAAATCAACATTGACGTCAGTCTCCTGCCTCCTCGCGACGCAGACTTCTGAGAACTCTGATTATAAACATTACATATTTATGATACATCAAAAAACAAACGTGCCCCTTGAAACATAGTTTTGTTTTATGTCGAAGTCATTTTTATGACACCGAGCTGCATGCAGACAAGTTGAGAAACGACTTAAGCATTAACAAGACTTAAATGTCTTCTTATTTTCTCGCCAGCAGTCCAAAACTCAACGATATTGAAAGCACACTGGTACAAGAACTCACATCCGAGGAGCCGGAAGCAGAGAATGTGTCGTACTTTCAGTCGACAGAGGACTTGAGGAGTTGTTTCTCCTCCATCGCAGTGAGCGTGTCGGTTGTGTCCTGGTGAACGTGCACGTGTCATGTGTGCAGTGAAGCTCATCCCTGTGTGCGAGCAGCAGGCTGGGTGTAGCCTCCTGGGTAATTAGCGTATCTGAGGCAGGTTCGTCTATCTGACCTCTGACCTCAGGAGTTGTCTTCTAACAGTCTTCCACAGCCCCCCCACACCCCTCCCCGCCGCCCCGACGTCAACGCCGACACCTCCTCGTGAATCTCTGCCAAGACGAGAAAAGAAACCCAAGCAGCATTTGATCCGCGGGTAGCAGCACCACAGCTAATTTGCTATTATGCGTTATCTTCCACTCATTTGTTTGGCTGACTGACTACACAGTGTGTGTTACGGTCTGCTGCTCTGTCTGCCGAGTCCTCCTGCCGTCTGGTGAACGATGGAAATCAGGCCGAGCATCACGCCTCACCTTTTCCTTTTTCTTCTGGAGTCTGGCTGGGTTTTTACATTCAGCTTCACTTCGCTCTTGTTTCTCTCGAGGAACCTGCCTCAGATCTTAAGTGGAACCACCAGACCTGATCCCGGTCCCTCGCTGTGGTCTCTATATCACGGGTCTCGCAGATGACTAGTTTGCGAGAGGTCGCTGGAGGTTTCTTTCTCTCTCGCTCTCTCTCTCTGCAGCCGGATAATTAGCAGCCGACTGTCAGATAATTAGCCGGGCTGCATCTGATTTTGGTCGCAACCTCGGACAATAATGGTCAAATGAAATCGATGGCGTACAGCAATGTGTGGGATTAGCTGAGCAGTGTGCGCTCGAATTGGCTCACTCCAAACGGTCCGTCCCGACTAACGAGCTAGCTGCTGTGTGCTAATGGCAGAGTGGTCCCATGTCTAGATGTCACAAAGTATGAATTTAAAGGAATATGAGCTGCATTCCTGCCTCGTTGTCTGTCACTTATTTCAAACCGTGTCACCTGCTGATACCGGCGGAGGTGCTGAGTGCAGGAAACGGATAATAACTAGAGCCATTGTGCAGATTTCCTCGGCGGTTTTTCAACCAAACACACTTATGTACAGGTGTTCTGAAAATATTGCAGGATGGCTTCCCGAGTTGAGCATTTTGTCAAGAAAATGATCTCCACCAAGACGTCCGTGGTGCCTGCGAGTGCCATTAAGTTGAGGAAGCAGGCGTAATAGGCAGGTGCGATGGAGGAAATACCCCCACCTTTAACCCCCCCCCCCCCCAGTGTCAGCTGGGGATTTGGGTTAATGCAGAGTTATAAAGACGTTCAGTAGAAACGGAGGATGGGAGGCGTATGTCATCGTGATGCACCTCGCTGTGGTGACAGCCGTACCGTATGTGACAGTAAATCCTTGATACTTATGCATCATTTCCTATGTGTCGCTCGCTGACGAGTGAGGGGAAGTATCGGCAGTCGTGCAACAATTTCCGCCGGGGCATCCGTCTCCCTGTGAGCTGGAGCACCGGCGCTCCAGTGTTTAGCGGCTGATATGGCTTCCCGTGCTATGTACCGCTGATTCATGCACGCCGCTTTCCTGTTCACCGACACTCCACCGGCACTCGCTTCTGGTTATAACCGGCAGCAGATCATTTGGCTAAACTTTTGACTTGTTTGGGTACAATGTTATTATTGCTGACAGTAATGACGGCTAAAACTACAAGTTTTAATAAACCAGCATCGCCTTGTGAGGCCCGTGAGGGAGTAATGTTTGCATGGTGTCATGTGGGCGTGTCCTCGGGCGCAGTGATTAGTCAGTGTGTTTGGCTAAACCGGACGGAGTCTCATCCAAATTCCTGTCATCTCGACGGAACCCCAAAGGGTCTCATTTGGCGGACGTTTTTTTCTTCCTTAGGGCTTCTTCGAGATTTCGCCATTTCCTCAAGGCCTGTGAGTTGGGGGGGGGGGGACTGGTGGACTGCCGTGCACGTGTCTGTGCACGTGGTTGTGTGTGCATGTACCTGTGCTACCCCCCCCCCCCCCCCCCCCCAACCTGTACACTTTGTTCCTTCAAATCTATTTTTTATTTCTTGCTGAGGAACTTTGTGTGACAGTATTCCAACAACATGGCGGGGGTCATGCGATCTACGCCCCGCTCCCTCCCAGCGGTGCGCCTCGTTGCACCCTCCTCCTCCCCCCTCCCTTCCTCTGCCCTCCCCTCTCTCCATTTTGTAGGCTGCAGCACTGCATTAACTAGAAGCACGGGGAACAAATAAAAATAGATGGGCAAAGTTGTGAGATGTGAGCCCTGAGGGACGCGCCGCACGGATATACATTTTCCGTCCGCATTTGCAGCACCCCCCCACTCCCACCCCACCCTCCTCTCACCCCTCCCATCTTTGGATCATGGCGGTAATTCAATTGGGGATAGACAAGAGCAGGATTTCCTTGATACTTTTTCCCCCTCCCTTCCTTATAAACGGGTTGTCTTCCTGTCAGCATTGATAATTCTAGCTGCTGCACACTGCGGCTAACTCTTCCCAACCCCGCGCTGCCATTCTCCATACCACTCCGGCATTGAGGAGCTCGTCCATGATTTACTCTGTGCTCGTCAGCCCATCTGGCTTTTTTTCCCATTGACTCCCCCTCCGGAGGACTCGGCTGCCCGTCTCTCTCTCTCTCTCTCTCTCTCTCTCTCTCTCTCTCGCTGATCTGTGTTTCTGTTCGAAGATCTAAGCATTGTCCACCTGATACGTCCGCGTGTCTATGGCAATCTCTCCAATCTGCCAGCATGGGAATGAAATGCGATCTGACGTTTAGGTTGGGTTTACTGCGCGCTACCTTACGGTCACCCCCCTCCCCCTGATGCCAGCTCTCTGTTTGAGCATCCTCCCTCCATCACACGGGATCAGCGACGCCGGGCTTTAAGTCGTGGTCAGAAATAAGCCGATCCACTGCGGCGGGGTTGTCCGAAAGCTATTCCCATCATCAGTCAGCTAACAAGGGACCCGCGTAGGCAACTGATGGGCAGGCTGACAGGTGTAATCGACCAAAAACCT